>NC_034603.1:74673732-74698070 GCF_900095145.1 Mus pahari
GAGAGAGAGAGAGAGAGAGAGAGAGAGAGAGAGAGAGAGAGAGAGAGAGAATGTGCACTGAGCATTAGACTTTTTTTTCTTCTGTTTTCTTTCTTATTTTGTTTTCTCTGTGTGCATGTTGTTGTTATTTTTGTTGGCAACAGTCTTGCTATGTAGCTCTCGCTGGCCTAGAACTCACTATGTAGACCAGGAAGGTCATAAAGGTATTTAGACAGGGTCTCATGTATCCCATCCAGGCCTAGGTTGAACAAAGTAGCTAGCTAAATAGTCTAAGACAACTTTGAACTCCTGACCCACCACCTCCCACGTGCTGAGAATATTGGTATGGGATACCATGGCCAGTGTGGGTCTATTTTTTTCTTCTTTTTTTTTTTTTTTTAAACTAGAAAATGCATGAACGGGATCCCTGCTTTGAGAACTTAGAATGTGACCTGAAATTGCTGTAGCTGTCAAATGCACATAGGATTGTAAAGCCTCACAGCCAACGTGGAAAAAAAGGAGCTTGAAGGTTGGTAATGGTAGACTCTAACCTATACCCACTGGGATTTAAAGTGAGCCCATCTTACCATACCCAACCTGGGGGCCGGGGGTGGCAGGTCGGGCATCGGGCCTGTCTGAGAGGATGAGTGTTCCCAAGCCTGAGGATGGACTGCAGGTCATCAAGGATGCTGTTGGAGAAGCCCTCCCTCCCTCAGGACCTGCTATTACCTGGACCACCAGAGGAGGTGATAATTGTTTCCCTGCAGAAGGCGCGCCTGGTTGTCAAGATGAAGACATGGAGCGAGTGTCCTTATTCTGCCTTTGACTTAGCCTCTTAACCCGGACAGGAGCTTCACATCTCCATCCTATTTCAAAATCGTCAAAACGGGACCAACCCCACCCTCACCCCACCCACACACAGGGTACAGTAAGAATCGAATAGGGGGAAAATTCGAAAATTCAAATGCTCAATAAATCACCAGCCTGGATACAAACCACTACAGCTCTAGCACATTCTCCCTGGTACCCATCGGGACCAGGACTTCATCCCTGCCGCCATTACATCAGAGGTCCGGGAAACACAAGAAAATGAGGTGGTGCTGGCCATGGGCCAGAAATCAAACCAAGCAAAATACAACACCCATCAGACCCCGAGGAAGGTGGAGCTTGAGTTTGAGATGACTATAGGAAAAGTGTCTGAGAAACATTTGGTGGCTGTCACCCGATAATTAAAGACAGGCATAATGGGACTGAACAATGAAACAGTTAATGGGTTACAATTCGGGTGTGTTTATTTATTTTTATTTATGTTTTAAATCATATCATTTAGTTATTTTTGTGCTTGTGAGGGGATGGGAGGCTTATGTGTGTGCCATGGTAGATGTGTGGGGACCAGAGGACAACCTGTAGGTGTTGTTTTTCTCTATGTAGTGTTTGCTCTGTCGTGTAGGTCCTGGGCAATCCAGCTCATGTCAACTGGCTTGACAGAAACCGCTCTCACTGAGCCATCTCCCTCGTCACATACTGAGTATGTTCCCTTTATACAATTATTATCACTTGTTTGAAAAGGCCTACGAACATGTCTTCTGTGGTCAGTGTATCCATCAAGGCAACCATCTAGCCATGATGTAAGTTTTCATTATATTTAAAAGATTATTTATTTACTTTTACTTAGTGTGTATGTGTGTGCGCATGTGTGCACATGCAAGCATGTGTGTGAGTAGCCATAAAGACCAGAAGAAGGCATCATACACACACACACACACACACACACACACACACACACACACCAGATCTGGAGTAACATAAATCCAGATTAGTGATTTGCAAAGCAGTGTGAACTACTGAGTGGGTGCTGAGGACCAAATTCAGGTCTCCTCAAAGTACAAGTGCTCCTATCTTCTGAGCCTTCTCCAAGTTTAAAAATAAAAAAAAAAAAAAAAATTAGTAAACTATGATTAAGAAAGAGTATTTGGCTGGGAAGTGGTGGGACACCACCCAGAGACTGGAAACAGAGGCAGCCTCCTGATCTCTGAGTTCCAGGACCACGAGGGCTACACAAGACGAAAGAAAGAAAGAAAGAAAGAAAGAAAGAAAGAAAGAAAGAAAGAAAGAAAGAAAGAAAGAAAGAAAGAAAAGAAGAGGAGGAGGAAGAGGNGAGGAGGAGGAGAAGGAGAAGGAGAAGGAGAAGGAGAAGGAGAAGGAGAAGGAGAAGGAGAAGGAGAAGGAGAAGGAGAAGGAGAAGGAGAAGGAGAAGAGAAAAACTGCTCAGGCTGGGGCTATAGCTCAGTAGATAGAGTGTTTGCCCAGCTTGCATGAAGACCAGCTTGTTTGACTCCCAGCACCAAACACAACTGGATGTGGTGGTGCACATTTGTAACTCCAGTGCAGAGGGTAGAGGCAGGAGGACCAGCAGGCCCAGGGTCATCCCTTGGCTACATGGTGAATTTCAGGCCAGCCTGCACCACCTGCACCACCTATGACAAAAGACACAAACCCTTCCTCAAAAGACAAGGGCCTTTGCATCTGACTGTTTTCCTATCTTTGGCTAGAGATCTTATGTGAAAGTGTGGAAACCAAAGAACAGGAGATACAGACAATGGCTTCCCACAGAGTCTGCCTGGCTGGGTCTCAACCTTGAGACCACGCACTTTCTAGGGGAGTCACACTGCAGGATAGTCCCCAGCGACATAGAGCTGACTGTGTCAAGTTATGGCAGTGACCCTGGCAGGAAGGAAGGTGATGAATTGTGCCCAGATGCATTCTGGTGGCTCCAACCTTAACACCGGGCGCGGGAACCCGGTCGGTCCTTACTGGCTTCAGCCCCATTCAGCAGCCCCCTCTTTAGCTGTTTCTTAGCCTGTTCTCCCCAAGACATTCTTTACCTGAAGAGCAGTCCCATTTCTCATTCCTTAGGGGAAAGTGCTTTAAACCTGGTGTGTTCTGCCTAGCCTGAGGAAATGGTTTACTAACCCTTTTGTCTTCCAGGCTCTGCATTTCTAAGTGTAGATTTTTCCATGCAAACAGTAAAGTTTAGAAAAGGAGGTGGGGGCAGGGCAGGAGTGGGACGGGGGCGGAGCAGGGGCGTGACAGGGGTGACATCCTTGGGTATTCCTTCAGATGTCACTCTGCCAGGTCAAGAAACCACAAGAAAACAATATCCGATCCCATAAGGAAAATCCAACCCTCGGCTCAGGTTTCATCTATCAGCTCGCCGTCAATTTATCTCCGTCTGCACTTTTATAAGCCGTCCTTACAGGCGCCTCGTTTAAATAGGGCCTGTGTCACTGCGCTAGCATGAGGAGGGAAAGAGCTGGTGGGAAGATTTTTTTTTTAAAGGAGCTGGGTTACTGACATTTAACTTTAAGAAACAAAACATAACAAACAACAACAACAACAACAACTTGTGACTAATTCATAAACAACCCTACACGGGTATGTTTAACCCGGGTCTATAACCTGGAGGGCAGAAAAGGGGAGAGATTTCTGGGTTTGCCTGGTACTGTCCCTGAAAGGCAGCTATTGGGAAACTTATTCCACCCAGCACGGGAGTTTTGGCGTATTTTTAAAAGACAGACAACAAAGCAATATTTAAAATGAAGAGGCTGGAGAGACAGCTTAGTGGTTAAGAGCAGCAGCTTTTCCAGAGGACCCAGGTTTAATTCCTAACATCCACATGGTGGCTTGTAACTCCAGTTCCAGGGGATCTGATGCCCTCTTCTGTCCTCCAAGGGCACCAGGTACACAGGAAGTGCACAGACACACATGCACATGAAACGCCCATACATATAAAATTTAAAAAGTAAGACTGTTAAAAACGCACACCCTGTACATTGCAGGGCTGGCCCGCATTAGAGGGTGGTACTCTTGCCCCCAAGGATTTCCTTGACTTACAGGTCAGAAACTGAAATGACGTGATGCACTTTATGCGCCAGCTGAGGCACTGGGTGTGTCAACGCTTTGCATTTATGATAAGATGCTGGAAATCCAGTCATTAGGGGAAGCCTGGAAGAGCCATTAAGAGAGCAAAGGAGGAACCTTCTAGAAGGTAAATACCACAGGAAGTTGCTCTAGAAGAATGTGGGGTTTCTCCGTATGCAGATTGTGGGGAAGTCTTGGTACTGAGTCTCCTCATTCCGTATCATTCTTTCCCCAGTACCGGGGTTATAGGCGCGTACTGACTGCCATGCCAAACTTTACATGCATGGGGAGCCTGAACTCGGGCACATACTTTACCCAGAGTCATCTCCCAGGGCCTGGCATCATTTATAAACCAAACCCAAAACAAATCAAAACACATGTGCTCCATACATGTTAGGCCCCACAGACAATGGAGGCAAGATGATGAACAGCAGTCTCCATGTTGGTTAAAGATGAGAGTTTCCTGGGGGATTCTGCCTTGAAGACAACACAAGGTCACCCAGCTGACAAATCCTGACATATCATCGGACTTCTCCAGTGGTTCGCTGCAAATGTGAAGTGGATGCTGACTCAAGTAAATGAAGGGCCGGATGGCAGGCTTGACCTTCAGCAAGCAGATGAGGTGCTAGCATTGGCTACAGAAGAAAGGCGCACAGCCAATCCCAAGACGAGTCTTTATCAAGATGGGGCTTTTCCAGGACCTGCGCTTACTTGTGCCTGCTTTGTCACTGTTCATCTCCATACCTCAGCCTGCTATCAAGTGTTCCCAAGGGAGATTCTCTCATACCAGGCTAAACAGGGTCTTTTTAGAACAAAAGAAGCTGCTTGTGAAACAACTGGCCCCTGCTGAGGACTTAGGAAACCTTCTCTCTGGGTGACCAGGGAAGTCAACAGGAGCTGAAGAACAGCTAGGAGCAGATGGAGGCTTGCAATTCCATGTCTAGGAAACCTTGGAAGAGCAGGAAGCGGAATGGAATGCAAAGAGAAACACTTGATGAGTGTAGTCGACGAACAGTGGTGGTTCTTAATGTGAAAAAGAGATTCAATCCGCCATCTTGAGAGTATCTGCAGGCCACAGAATCGCTTGGTGGAGCACGTGGACTGTGGTTCAAGTCACTTCACGGTGAATCTGAAGAGATGAGCCTGAAAGGTTTCAGTGGCTTTCTTTGCCCTGTTTTGGAGGAGGGACCTCGTTCTCCAGGCATGGGAATCTTCATAGCCCTGTGGTTGTTAATACCGATTATCAGCCTGACAGGATCAAGAATGGTCTAAGAGACAGATGTCAGTGCATGCCTGTGAGGGAAAGACTAGACTGTGTTAGCTAGTTGAGAAACTACATCCTAAATGTGGGTGGCACACATTCCATGGGCTGGGGGGGTCACAGATGCCATGAAAAGGAGAAATGATCGGAGGAACTCTCTGCTTCCGGCCAGTGATGCTGCGCCAGTGATGCTGCAGGGAGATCAGCTGCCTCCCGCTCCTGCTGCCACGCCTTCCTACCAAGATGGACTGTGCCACGTGGAACTGTGAGCCCAAAAGTCTTTTATCATCATCACCAGAAGTGGGCATAAGATCCCATTACAGATGGTTGTGAGCAGTTGCTGGGAACTGAACTCAGGACCTCTGGAAGAACAGTCAGTGCTCACGACCACTGAGCCATCTCTCCTGCTCCAAGTTTAAGTCCTTAAGATAGTTTATGTATTCAGTGAGAGAACACATGCATGAGCCTCCCATAAGGCAACTTATGGGAGTTGGTTCTCTCCATCACCTCGGGAGGGCTGAGTAGAAGGTGCCTTTAATTAGTGGGGTCATCCCACAGGCCATTTACACTTATCTTTTAAAAACTTATTCCTATGTATGAATTGTACAGAGGTTTCATTACGAGGCATTCACACATGTGTGAAATGAACTCTGGTAACATTCACTCTCCCATATTCATCATCTGTCTCCTTCCCACTGTTAAGTATCTCTCTTCCGTCGTCACGTTCTCTTACATCATGTACTATTTGCCTTTCTGGGCCGGGCTTATTTCATGTAACACGATGATCCTCAATTCTGCCGTTCCCCAGCAAGTGTCCTAACTTCATTATTGTTCGGAGCTGAATAAAATTCCATTGTGTTTGCACATCTTTTATTCATTCGTCGGTTGATGGACCCATCAGGCTGGTTCCTAGAATTGAGCTGATTCAGAAGAGCGCAGCGACGGGCACCTTGGTGCGCGCACCTCTATGGCAAGCCGACTTAGAACCCATCTGGTGTGCTCTCGGGAGTGGTCCAGCCTGATCACATCAAAGCCCTTACTTCAGTTCTCTCAGGAGCCCCCATACTGCTTTCCACAGTAGCTGGACTTATTTCCATTCTCACAAGAGTGCCTTTACCCTGCCCCCTCCCCCGCGTTTGTTACCGATGACTTCCTTAAGAACAGTCCTTCTGTGTGATGCATCTCAAAATCTCAATGTAGTTTTTCTTCCTTGAAAACAAAATTGTTTGTGTGCGTGTGTGCATGTGCACACACACATTCATGCGCTGCCCTCAGAGGTAGAAGAGGGTACTGAATTTGCTAAGCCATCTCTCTAGCTCCCTCCCTGTGGTTTCGATTTGCATCCCACAGACAGCTGAGGAAGCGGACATTCCCCCATGTACTTATTGATCATGTGTATGTTTCCTTTTTGAGCACTGTCTGTTCACCCAAGGTTTAACTTTTTGAGGCCCCACCCACCCTAAACTGCTTCCATTGGGCCCTCATTTAATTCTTTACCCCCTTGGCAGTGCATAAGGGCCCAGGTTCCCCACTCCCTCATCAGGTCATGACCATCAAGAAGAAGCCATGGGATTCTTCAGGTCAGCTCTGGAGTCTTGGATTTGTTACATAGCCTCTTATTGTTATAAGAACCATACAAGGCAGTGCCTGGGAGCCAGACCCCTCTCCCAGGAAGTGAGGATGTTGATTTCCATCCAAGCGTTCATGTAAGCCAGCAGACTCACACTCGGGTCCCCTGCAATGCTCTGGAGTCCTGAGGTTGAAAAGGCCCAAGCGCAATTGTGGCGAAGTCAGTCGCTGGAAGGTCAACTCAAGGAGGCAGCTGGGAATTATCACCATGGGAGCCCTGTGTGCCAGAGGTGGGCCTGACCTGAAAGGCCCCACTATTTCTATTTTGCTCAGGAAGCTCAGTAGGTGGGTCAGTGTGCTCTCAATGGCCCAGCCAGGGTGGTGGTAAACTATAGAACCACAGCATAGAAGGTAGAAGAGTCACCGGAATTTATTTATGAATTGCACGCATCTAACAGACTCAAAGAGCTGGGGTGACAGAGCCACACTTTCTCATGCAAATCTCCTTTACCTCTTCCTTAGAATCTCCCCTTTCCCCTCCCCCTTACTCTCCTCCTCCTCTTTTCTCCCTGCTATACTCTTCCTCTCCCCACCCCCCCCCCCCCCCNCCTCCCTTCCCTGCCACTTCCACCCGCTTCCCTCTCTTTTTGGTAGTGTTGGGGACAGACCCAGGGCCTCGGAGGACAAAGCGGCTCTACTGCTGTGCCCCAAGAACATTGCCCCAAGATCCTTGGCTTTCCTTATGGGCCATCACTCTTCTGCTTTAGGTAGCCGATGTTCTTCAGAAAACCACCTGAGTCAGACCTCCAATCCCTGGACTACTTGTTATAGATGCTACTCGAACTTTCTTTTAAAGGAATAAACAAATGGCTTTTAAAGATAGACATAAGAGTTGTCTTAGACACACCAGAAGAGGGCATCAGATTCCAATACAGATGGTTGTGAGCCACCCTGTGGGTGCTGGGAATTGAACTCAGGATCTCTAGAAGAGCAGTCAGTGCTCTTAACTGCTGAGTCTTCTCTCCAGCCCAGCTGCTCATACTTGTTAAGGAACACAAATCACTGCTCTTTAGTTCACTCCTGAGGTATGCCCCTGGAACACATACCTAATTAATTCCCTGTTTTCCTCACCCCAGATGAGACCTCAGACTCTTGAAGAGTCGCTTCCCATCGCCCTCCACCCCAGGCTCAGTGGCCACTTTCCGTTTCTAGGAAAGTGCTTCTTATCTGGAATATTTCTTGTAAATGAACTGTACAGTACTTATCCTTTCATGTCTGGTTGCCGTCTTGTAAGCTTCAATCATATTGTAGCAAAAAAATCAGAACTTCCTTTTCATCACTGGTTAGTTATTATCCCACTGTACGGGCGTACCATGGTTTGTTTACCCATCACCTGCTGATGGGCATTTGGTGTGACTTACATGCTCTGATCAGAGGTTCTCACCTAGGGGTTGAGAGCCCCCCCACCCCCAGGGGACAAATGTCCTTTTCACAAGGGTCACCTAAGACCACTGCCCAGCAATGTAGATAGCTTTAAGTTACCTGTAAAAGCAAGAATGTCAGCTAGGTCAAGGGTTCAGTCAGTAAAATGCTTGCTGTGTAAGCCAAGGACCTGAGCTTGGACCCCTGGCACGCCCTAAAAAGCAAGCCACAGCAGCGTGCCTGCAATCTCAAAGCCAGGAGGCAGAGGAGAAGATTCCGGGAGCTCCTAGCCAGTTGGTGAGTTTGTGCATTTGAAGAAAAGCCCTCTCTCAAAATACAAGGGTGAGGGGCAGTAGAGCAACACACTTGACATTGACTGCTGGTTTCACAGCTGTACACACACTTGAGCATGTGCTCTGGTACACACATGCACGCACGCACATACACAAACAAGAACACCCAGCAAGTGGCTAAACTTCTAGCCTCAGGTCTTCAAATCGCTGCCTTACACATGGGCAAATATGGCTCACTGAACAAATACCCCCAGAAACTTTGCAGTCTTGGGGCATTTTTATGTTACACAGATCTGAAAATGGATTGTGCCTACAAATATGATTGATGAAATTGCAGGCGCAAAGCTATGCAGACCTTGGGTATGCAGCGTTGGAAATGGCATGCCCCAGCCCATCTCCTCCCCGCCACCCCTAGCATGGCCTTGGGGGAAGGGCATCAAGCACTGACCTTGAAGCAGGACAGGCTTGGGTGTGTGTGGCAGTTGGTAGACTGCCTGTCACATAGGAAGCCCTGGGTGTCATCCCCAGCCCCAGTAAACTGGAAGAGGTGGTCCATTCCTGTAACTCCAGCAGGAGGATTAGAGTTCTCCTCCACCACACACCAAGTTTGCGGCCAGGGAGGGCTACATGAGCCACACACACCTCCAGTCCCCCCAAAGAAAGGAAAAGGAAGGGGAGGACATAGCTTGTAAGCCAAGCCAATCCTGGAAATGCACTTTCTTAACAGTGGAACTTCCTGCCAAGGCAGGAAAGGAATCTTTATAAAACCTGCTCCATTCTGTGCTGGCTGCTCTCTGCCCAGCAAGGAGTTCCAGGATTTAGACCCCACGCGGTGATGAGTCCTCCCAGCAGCTCCTCTACAGTAGTATCTACATCACTGTCTGACTCATGAAGAAACTGGTTCTTGGAAGGGTTAGGTAACTTGCCTGTGGTCACCAAGCTAGTTAAGTAGTAAACTCCAGAATCAGGATAAATGGGGGTCATTGTCCCCGTGCTTAGGAGCCAGAAGTCTGGGCATAAGGATCATGGGAAAGGAAGTGACTTTCTCCACACCTGCCTGTTGCTGATGGTTGTTTAGCAGTGCTGGGGAAAAAAAAAATTTAATGAGGTGAGAGAAGACAGAGCTAAGGAGAAAGAGAGACTGTGGAGAAGGCAGGGAAAGCCACCAAGGGTGTTCAACATTAGAAACCAAAAGCCGGAGGTCCCCTCCCTGCACCCAAGTTCCCCTCCCCCTCAAATCCTGCCCAAGTATTAAATAAAGCATGCCCACTCCTGGGTGTCCTTGAGGTTGGAAGTATAAATTAAAATTAATGAGTCCATCCCATTTGGACTCAGAAAAATGTGTGGGTGGCAGGGAGGGATTCCTGCGGCTGACAGCTGATGTGACAGCAATTTCATGAAAAGGAACAAGGGAGTGTCCCTGCCTTCAGGGTTGAATGTATCTGAAGGTGAAATGAGTTGAACCACCAGCCAGAAACACTGTATCCAAGGAGAGCTGGATACAGACCGTCCTGGGAGAAAAAGCCCTTTCTCCTGACAGCAGAAGAGAAGGAGATGCCACGTGGATTGACCTGTCTCTTCGGTAGAGCCCAGATTCCCCACCCGTGAGAAAAGCGAGATTCCCAGCAGAGCCACAGAAGCAAAGCCTTCAGTAAGTGGAGCTCCTGAAACGGAGTGACAGGACAGAGGTGCTTGCGGCCAAGCCAGACAGCCCGAGTTCAATCCCCAGGACCTACATGTTGGAAAGAGGGAACAGACTCCTTCCAGTTTTTCTGAGTGTCACTGTGTGCCATGGTGCCACACATGTGCACAAAGAGGCACGCATGAATGCACCTACAAACGCAACAACATCTTTTTTTTTTTTTTTTTTTTTTTTTTTTTGGTTTTTCAAGACAGGGTTTCTCTGTTTAGCCCTGGCTGTCCTGGAACTCACTTTGTAGACCAGGCNTGTAGACCAGGCTGGCCTCGAACTCAGAAATCCACCTGCCTCTGCCTCCCGAGTGCTGGGATTAAAGGCATGCGCCACCACGCCCGGCTACGCAACAACATCTTAGCTCGACCATTCTAATGACGCAAAAAATGTTTTATGGCCTAATGAAGTGACTATTCCACCTTTGAAGAAATGCAAAAAGAACTAAGCCCTTGGATGCAGCCAGCTCCACTCAGCCCTAGAGCAAAGTCCTGAAGGCAGACAGGGAAGACAAGACTCAAACATCTCCCGTCCTTTCCCTACTTCCTTCTGTTCCAGGACCCTCTCCGCCCGCTTGCCCGCCCGCCTGCTCCAGAACTGTTTCCAGATCCTGCTGGCAGCCCAGGAGGAGCAAGGCCTTTCTTGCCTTCTCCTCCTGGGCAGATGGGATTTGCATACTGACATATTGTGAATCCAGTCACCCAGGTAACGGGGCTCCAGTTAGCAACAGCGGAATGAAGGTCAGCCCAGTTCCTTCTAAAATTAGCAGTGAAGCAGATCTGATTTTTAACTGTTCAAGGTAGGATGCCCAGCTAGATGTACAGATGCGATTCTTAGAATGAATTTTCAGACAGGAAACTCGGACTGGTGCAGTGAAGCAAGCTGGGGACATTACAATGGGGACAGAATGTGGGTTCAGATGTGTGGAATTTGAACCTGGGGCTTTCCTGTTTGCGTGGTCCTGCCATGGCTCCTGACGTTAGCGGTAACTCTGGTCTCCCCATCATTCAGGATCTGTTTGGTCCACACCAAGCAGTTTAGGGCACAAATCATTGGGCTTCCCAAACTCTGCCATGATCCCCTGTTTTCCTCTGACTCCAAGTCAACAACCATACCCAATCCTCAAGCGGGGAGAATGCAGGAGTCCAAGGAGTGAACGCTTTGGGGCAAGGATGGAAGAGTCTCTCTCTCTCTCTCTCTCTCTCTCTCTCTCTCTCTCTCTCTCTCTCTCTCTCTCCTGAGAACCAGGACCCAGATGAGTTTCCTTTACCCATTGCTGTCCTAGGCAGGATACTGCAAGATGATAGAATACTGTGACTTAGTTATTTCTGTGGGGAAACCTGGGGGTGGTGAGACCAAAGAAGACAGGATGCTCCAGGACAGGCATCCCATCAAGGTTCCTCCCCTTGACTCAGTGTATTCTGTTCCTCCCCTCAGCTCACGCTGAACAGTTCTAGTCTTCCAGCATTTCCTTTCTTTCTTTCTTTTTTCTTTTTTTGGTTTTTCGAGACAGGGTTTCTCTGTATTGCCCTCGCTGTCCTGGAACTTACTCTGTAGACCAGGCTGGCCTTGAACTCAGAAATCTGCCTGCCTCTGCCTCCCAAGTGCTGGGATTAAAGGTGTGCGCCACCACCACCCGGCATTTTTTTTGTTGTTGTTGTTACTATTTATTTATTGTTATATATAAGTACACTGTAGCCATCTCCAGACACACCAGAAGAGGGCGTCAGATCTCACTAGGGATGGTTGTGAGCCACTACATGGTTGCTGGGACCTGAACTCAGGACCTTAGGAAGAGCAGTCAATGTTCTTAACCACTGAGCCATCTCTCCAGCCCCCAGCATTTTCTCTGCGAGAGTCAACCAGTGGTCCTTAACCTGTGGGTCACACCTCCTTTGGGGTCAGAAGACATTTTTATAGAAGGTCACATAGCAGATATTGTGACTTCAGATATTAAAGTATGATTCGTAACAGTAGCAAAATTACAGTTATGAAGTAGCAACAAAAATAATGTTATGGTTGAGGTGAGGTGGGTGGTGTCACCACAACATGAGGTGTCATAGCAATTGGAAGGTTGAGAACCACTGGGGTAGACTATTCTTAGTCTCACTATACAGTCCAAAGACTTAGAAACTCAACTGCAGGCCGATTGCATCTTGTTCCACAGGCAACATTATATTTTAGGCTCCTTTGGAGTGGAGGGCATAGAAGGTACTTGGTGGTACCCCTTAGCGATGAGTGCTTAAGACGACTCCATTGCCTACAGAGAGTTAGCCAATGTTCTTGTTCAATGTTAGTTCAATGTTCTTGGCCACTGAACACATGAGGAAGATTCTTCTCTTATACACTCACATGTGCACAATGCCATGGACATGTGAGTGTCTCAGTGTTTGGGGAAGACAATATCATCTTCATCTTCACATGTACACTCACGTGTGCACACACGCCATGGATATGTGAGTGTCTCAGTGTTTGGGGAAAACAGTATCACCTTCACATGGCTCCACTTTTGTTTCTCATTGACTGGGAACTCATAAGCAGGCCAGGCTAGCTGACTAGTGAGCTCCGGGGATCCAACTGCCTCTGTCACCCATTCCGCCATTGCTGTGATTGTAGGTAAAAGCTCATGGCTTTTCACATGGGTTCTGGGTCTCAGGGCACAGGCCTTCACATTTGTGAGGCGACAACATTTCCCAGATGAGAAATACCCTTCTCTGATGCAAGGAACAAGCTCCTTTATGTGGTAGTCTCCACTGCTCACTTTTAGCAGAGACAGTCCTCAAGAAATATCCCCTTCCCAAAACCAAACACAGCCAGAGAGAAGAGGAGTCAACAATGGTGCCCTGAGGTGAAGAACCTTGTCTAGAAAGAGTGGTGTTGTGGGTGGGGTCGACCAGATGGCTCAGGGTTAAAGGCATTTGTCACAAAACCTTGATGACCTGTGAGCTTCATCTCCAGAATCCACATGGAAGGAGAACCAACTCTTTCAGTCCATCTTCTGTCCTCCGAACAACCATAACATTCACATTCACAAACATTACAAACAAAACCTAACAATTTTTTTGTAAAGAGAAAAAGACCAAGAACTCAGATCCAGAGAGGGCAGCAGCAACCACTTTGATTTCCTGATTCTCTAGAAAAGTTGGAAATCTAGGTTTTTGTATCAGCTCAATTAAAAAAAAAAAACAAAAAACCCACAACACAACAGACTGGCTCAGCTGTAAGGAGTGCTTGCCACCTGTAATCCCAGCAAGGCTCCAACACCCCCTTGTAGGCGTGCATTCTGTGGACACCTGTGCTCATACATGTGCATACACAGCATGCCTCCATAGACACTCAGGAATAATTACAAGTAAATCTTTAAAATAAAAGCCCACACTATTTTGTGAGAACATGGGCGATCGGAGAGCGGAGCCTAGTCTTGCAGTTTGTAGCCTGCCTGACATGTCAAGCCGGTGACAGCAAAGAGAGCCATCAGAGGTATTCAGTGAGAACAATGCTGTCAGTGTTAGTCGCAGCCAAGCTGTCTCAGGAGTGCCTGCACTCTGGCCAAGCATGCCACGAAGAAGATAGAAGAACGCAGCAGTCAGGTGTGGCAGCTCTTGCCTATAATCCCAGCAGCTGGGAGGCTCAGGCAGGAGGATTGCCGAGACTCTGGGGTTAGTTTGGACAGCACATTGAGGCTCTGCCTCAACCCCCCCCCCCCAATCCCTAGAGAAAAGCTGGGAAAGTCATGATATGGCTACATTTCCAGAAGGTTCTGAGTACCCTTCACCCTCTGCATGCTGATACTGATCTGGGGTGGGGCAGGGCGGGCCCCCCCTGGGATCTCAGCATTTACAAAGCAGAAGCAGGAAGATTAGGAGTTCAAAGCCACCTTTGGCTCTCTAACAAGCTAAGGCTAGCCCAGGCCACAAGGAACTCGGATTTAAAGTTAAATAAATAAATACATACATAAATGGAAGACAGGCAAAGCATGAGGCTCAGCTGGTACTGTGTTTACCATGCACAAAGGTTCGGTTCAATCCCCAGCCTCAAATAAACCATGTGTGGTGGTCCGTGCCTGCCATTCCAAAACCTGGGATATGAAGGCAGGATACATGAAGAGTTCAAAACCAGGCTGCATTACATAAGACCCTATCAAAAGGAAATGGGACAAGGGAGGGGAGGGGAGGGGCCAGGGTTGATGACCTGAAGGTAACAGACTCCTTTATATACACTCTGGCAATAGCAAAGGAGCGTGTGTGTGTGTGTGTGTGTGTGTGTGTGTGTGTTGCATATGTTGCAAGGGGTATGCATGTGTGTGTGTGTGTGCATGCATGTAGAGGCTCAAGGTTCATATCAAGAACACTCTCTTCTAGCTTAGCCGGGGTCTTTAATCAAACCCAGAGCTCACAGACATGACTAGTCAGTCTCACTAGCCAACTTGCTCCACCTCGTGAGGCTGGAATTACAAGTGGGCCACCGTGCCCACCCGGCACCTGCATGAGCTCTGAGGAGCCTAACTCGGGTTCATGAGTTTCAACAGCAAGCACTTGGCCACGGAACCACCATCTTCCAGGCCCTTGGTCCTCATTTTTATTTTTAATTGAAGTTTAACAATTTTTAAAATTTCTATGCAATGTTCATGTGCATGTGCGTGCACGAGTGCATGAAACTCGTGTGTGCATTTATGTTGCGTGTGCCGCAGCGTGGATGTCAGAAGAGAGCCTCAAGCGTCAGCTGTCGCTTTCCCCGTGTCTGTGACAAGTCTCTTTGGTTTTCTACCCACTCTGAACTTTTGGACAAGCTGACCCACAAGCTCCAGGGCACTCTCCCGCCTCAGCCTCCCATCTTCCCACAGGAACACGGGTTACAGATGTATACAGCCTGTTTGGCACTTACATGGCACTGGAAATTCTAGCTCAGATCCTCATTTGGGGGGGGGGGGCCGAGGCAAAAAATTACCCATTGAGCTCCCAGCCCCATGTCAACCACTCATTGGCACTGAATGCATTCACCATGTCCGCTCACCACGGGAATCATGGGAATGGTTTTTCTTCCACCACTACCTGAATTAGAATGATAAGTCCCTGTTCCTGCTTTACCAACTGGCCCTGTATCTACCTGCTCAAGGTTCTTCCTGTATGTGGAGCCATACAGGACTTTAGTGACGCCTGTCTTTAGTGAGGACACCCACACCTCTGGGCTGGTAGTTTTTAAGATGGGGAAATAGACTGTCGGGGACAGATTCAAAAGGTGAAAGCTTTGGTTTGTTTGTTTTGTTTTGTTTTGTTTTGTTTGTTCTTTCTTGTTTGGGTTTTGTTTAGGGACAGATTTTTACAGTGTTGCCCAGGCAGCCCTGGAACACAGTCTCCCCAAACCTGGGATTACAGGTGGTGGCACCATGCCCAGGTGCACAGATGGAACCTTCTATGAGGCTGAAAGGCTGGACCGGTGAGATGAACCTGACATAGCGGAGCATCTACTGCAGGGGCCGGGAAGAGACCCAGGTTATTACTCTGGCTTCAAAGAAGGTACAGTAAGGTCAGAGAGTGGAAGCAGGGCTCTGAAGACAATGGCAGGCAGGACCCAGACACATGGACAACCAAGGGATGAATGAGACGACAGACCCAGAATGTAGCCCAGAGAAACAATCCAAGGGAAGAATGGTCCCCATGGGTCCCCTGCCTTCTGCCTCCCAAGTCTTCAGCTTGGCCACCTCACCTCTCCTACCCGAGTTTCCTGTAGAAACCCAGATATGCCCACAATATGGCATCAGGCCAGTAACCATCTTCTCCGGAGTACACACCACACCACACTGCTCAGAGCTCACAGCTCTCCCTGGACTGGACTCTCTCTGCCTTCCAATGGCTCCGTTCCACATGGGCCCTGGCCTGCATACTTCTTGTCCACTTTATACAAACCTAGACAGGTCTGGAAAGAGGGAACCTCAGCGGAGGTAGTGCCTCCACACGACAGGACCGTCGCCATGTCTGTGGGGATTTTCCTGGTTGCTGAATGATTTTAAAAGGGCTGAGCCCACTGGGGAGACCCTGGGAAGGTGGTCCAGGGCTGGATAAGAAAGGTCCCTGAACAGTCGAGCAGTGCTCCCTGGAAGTTTCTGCCTCCAGGTCCCTGACTTCCCTTGATAATGGACTATGACCTGCTAGCCTAATAAACCCTTCACAGTAGCAGGAAGTAAACGATAAAAGGCTCCCAATAGGGCTTCGCATTCTACTCTCCCTTTAAGGCCAAGCTTTGGTCTTTCTTTGCCTGAGAGATTGAAATAGATCCCTGAAATAGGGATGAAAGGGCCCATTGCATAGGAACCTAAAAAGCAGGGCTCTGTCCTTAAAATACCACTGCCGTTCTGCTACGCCATCTGATCATAAAATTCATTTGTTTTCATTACAGAAAAATTAGAATATGGAAAAAAAGTTTTGCTGATCCAGAAATAAGCAATATTGACATTTAGGAACATATTCTTTCTAGTTTCAGGGTTTTTTTTTTTTTTTTAAAGATGAAATGGAAATTACACTGAATATATACCACTTTGTAATGTGCTTTTTCTAACTGAATATATTACCGGCACTTTCTATATTCTGAAGTAGTCTTCAAAATTATCAATGGTAAGTGAGGGCGGGGTGGCACATGGCAGCTTCCCCTGCACCAGAGAGCAGGAGGGTTGTGGATTGAAGGCATGAGAGGCCGTTCTCAAAACCAAAAAGTAATGGGTTTTAATGTGACCAAAATACATTATACATGTATATGAAATTGTCAAAGAATACATGAAACAACAAGCAAGCAATTATCAATGATTTATGTAAGAAATCTCTTTTATATGGGCATAACTCAATGCCTAATTACTGACCGAAAAACTGCAAAAAAAAAATTTTTTTTTAAATTTTGCCTAGCCCTCTATACTGCATACAGTAACTATGCAGATGTGTTTCTTAAATTAAATTTTCAATCACTATAAGATAAGGTGGTAATGTCGAATAACTTTAATGTCAGCACTGGGAGGAAGAGGAAAGCAGATCTCTTAGTTCAAGGCCAGCCTGGTCTACAGAGTAAGTTCTAGGACATTTAGATCTACACAGAGAAACCCTGTCTTGGAAAACTAGAGATGGGAAGGGTGTGACAGGACTGGATATATAATTTGAAGAGATAAAGCACTTGCCTAACATACAAAGGGCCCAGGGTACCCTCTCTCCCTCTCTCTGTCTCTCTGTCTCTGTCTCTCTGTCTCTGTCTCTCTCTCTGTCTCTCTCTCTCTCTCTCTCTCTCTCTCTCACACACACACACACACACACACACACACGTCTGGATTTATCTTATCATTTTTTAAAAAATGCTTAAAAGGGAGAGTAAAATTTCTTTCCAGCTTATGAAATATATACTTAGAGAATTTATAAACTTTGGTCAAATAAAAGTTGATTTAGTTTGAAGAATTTCAAACTAAATTTTCAGGCCGGGCAGTGGTGGCACATGCCTTTAATCCTAGCACTTGGGAGGCAGAGGCAGGTGGATTTCTGAATTCGAGGCCAGCCTGGTCTACACAGTGAGTTCCAGGGCAACCAGGGCTACACAGAGAAACCCTGTCTCAAAAAAAACCCAACCAACCAAACAAACAAACAAAAATTTTCAGTAGGAATGAAATCCTTCACTGGGTAATGATGGCACAAGGCAGGAGCACGGTGGTGCATTCTACAATCCCCAACAAGAAACTCCAGGCTGGCTGGGTTGGTGACTCTGTGGCTAAGAGCACTTTCTACATAAGCATGAGGACCAATGCTGGTGGCAGTGGAGACAGAGTATATCTGGGGCTTTCTGATCAGCTAGTCTAGACAAAATGGCAAGCTCTGGGATTAGTGAAAAGAAATACTGTGGAGAGTGAGAAGCAGGAAGCCTGATGTAGGGGGGCAGGGCGGTGAGAAGGTATCAGACATACCCACATGGATGGATGCATGGATGGATGGACAGACAGATAAAATATTTTTAAAGAATAGCAAACAGAGTAGACAGTTCCAAAGACTAAATATTTTGACCTTGAAAATCAAGACATGACAAAGGTCGAGCGTCACAACTAGAACAAATGAAAACGTGGAATGGACTGTCACCCCACCAGAGGCGGAATATCTAGAGAAAAACCACAGGATTCAGGGAAAAGCCACGTCCAAAACAATAATACTAGATCAAATCAGGTATGATGGCCCACACCCGTAACCACAACACTCAGGGGGGCTCAGGCAGGAGAATCACAAGTTCAAGACCAACCTGGGCAACACAGTGAGCCCTTGTCTCAATAAATAACTACATCAAGGCTGGAGGGACATGTTAGTGGGTAAAGGAACATGTTCCCAGCACCCACATGGCGGCTCACAACCATCTGTAACTCCAGTTCAGGGGATCTAACAACTTCTAGCCTCTGAGGGCACGAGGTATGCATATGGTACATAAATATACATGCAAGAAAAACACCCATACACATACAATAAAATAACTGCCTAAAATTTTCAAAGAAATAATAAGATACCAAAATTTCTAAAGAATCATTATCTCTGGGTCCTGGAATTTCCGCTTTCTTTTGAAATTTCTAAATAGTCTCGGAGCACATGTAGCACTTTTATAATCAGGATAAGATTAAACAAAGAACAACAAAACATAATTTACAGTCATTGGAGGTTAGGGAAAAACAAAACAAAACAAAATACCATCTTGCCAAGATGAGAGAGACGATTAAAATTCCTTCCTTTGCTTTGACTCTCAGGCTCAGTCTGGTGATGAGTTATTATCATCCTGCAAACATTGTGCCTCTGGAGCGGTCTGCCCTCTGGGCTTGTGCCTGGAGATCAGGCACGGCCTGCACTGGTGGACAACACATAACCACCCTATTCTTTTTGTTTTTTTTTGGTTTTTTGTTTTGTTTTGTTTTTGGAGTGAGGGGAACCAAGCTTTCAAACTGAACGTGGCTACAGAGGGCCATCACTGCTGATGTTGTGTTTTAAGCTTCATGCAGCCCCATAGTCGCTGACTCTGTAACAGCATTCATGCTACGGAATTGAAGGAGAGAAATGACCAGATTTGAAGATAATTTCCTTTTTTGTTGTATACTATTTGGTCTTTTCATTTGTTTTTTTTTTGTTTGTTTTTCATTTAAAGCAAATAGATGAGCAGTTCTGAGTGGCATTTTAAATACCACAAATAACCTCAGACACTGATAGGAGGGAGGGAGGGAGGGAGGGAGGGAGGGAGGGAGGGAGGGAGGGAGGGATACAAAGACACAGAGAGATACAGAGAGATTGAGAATACAGGCTAAAGCTAAGGTGGATACTCTGCATCTTTAAGGCTGATTTAATCCCCAGCACTGGAAAACACAACAAAAGACAGGAGAGATGCATGTAAGATGTAAAATGGCCCGCTGGACAAGAATAAAATGAGTTCCAGGGCTGGGTAAATGGCTCAGTGGGTAAAGGGCTTACTGTACCTCCACGGGCACATATATGCATGCATCCCTGTATACACAACGAACAGACAAGCATAAACACACACAAGACCTGAAAGCAACCCACTCTCTACCTAAAGATGCTGTAAAGAAAAATTTACAACAACAAAAAGAATTATAGCTAGAGCCAAAGGCAATGACTAGAGTGTAAATTAATAAACTAGAAAATAGAAAAATCAATAAGACTGGAAGTTGGTTCTTTGAAAAGATCGACAAAAAAAAAAAAATTGATAAAACCTTAGCAAGGCTGTCGAGGCAACAAAGAAAGAGACTTAAATTACAGATAGCATATAAGCTGCTTTTTTGTTAAGATGTTTCTCAAGGGGCTGGGAAGCTGGCTCAGCTGGAGAAGTTCGGGCTATGCACGCATGAGGACCTGTCTTCAGATTCACAGCATCCAATCTAACGCTGGTAGCCGCACCGGACACCTGTGTTCCCAAGACTCAGGGACAGAGAGAAAGGGTCCCCAGACTTCAGTGGCTAGACAGTCTGGACAATTAATGAGCTCAAAGGCATAAAGAAACCTCCACTTTACTTTTTAGAGAGTGGGAAGACAGGGTCTTGCTCTGTAGCTCTAGGGTTTGGAAGCTGCTATGTAGATCAACCTTTTCTCCTCCTGCCTCTGGCTCCAGGGAGCTGGGTTTACAGGTATCCAGTATAAGCTCAGCTACTAAGACAGGAAAACAGGAGTACCTTTTCTGCCGGTATGTTTACCTGTGTTTCCCTATTTCTGCTCACTCTAGACTCAAAGACAGATGCTAAACGAAAACAACCTAACACTTGGCAGTGTGGCCAGGTGCACCGTTCCATGGGAAAGAACGCTTCCTAAGCTCTTCGAAGGATTGGAGAAAATACCTGGACCACAAAGATGCTACCTCAGCTTAAGTGGCACAGCCACAATGTGGCTCCCTGTCCCTAAAAGACAAGTCCACTTGGATTCCACGGGGACTCTGGGAAGTAGAAAGATAGCTTATTTCTGCTAGGCTTTGAGAAATAAAACAGGTTATATAAGGGATAAAATTCCCTCTGAATTCTTGCCACCCAGGAAGTCTAGGAGTCACTCCATGGCGCCTCCCAATCCACCAGCATCTGTAGTCTATTTGCCAACAACACTCCCCACAGACGCTTAACTGTCTGGGTTGATGATCCGGTCCCTTCCCCTCTAGATCCCACAAGAGTTTCCAAAGGGAGTAGCCAGATCCACTCTTGTCCTTCTCCTCATTGAATCTGACATTGGCACTGCTTCCTGACAAATCCCGCCCACTGCTCACGAAGCCCTGGGCTTCAGAGCGGGAGACCCTGTCTCTCACCTTCGGCTCAGGGAAGTGAGTGTGTTCAGTACCTTCCTTTGTGGACCTGAAGCCGGGGCTTTTTGTGCATACTGGGCTTGTTGTACATACTGGGCTAATGCTCTGCCCTGAGCTATGTGCCCACAGCTTCTTAAAGGTTTGTGCCTCAGCTACTCAGACTTCTGGAGCCTCCTGACTTTCACTTCTGGGGTTTTTTTCACTCCATGATCTATAAATCTGGCTTGTTCTCTCCTCCAACCTCACCCCTCTCAAACTTCCCGAACAATCCACAAGCTCTCAGGACGACACCCAGCCCTTCTTCCCATCTTTAGTGCCTTTTGGGGAAAGGTCAAAGAAAGGCAAGGAAAGAAGGTTATGACACCTCACCCATGCAGATGTCACTTCCGGTGCACACCAGGATCCTCTTTCTTAAATTCCCAGCATCCACTGCCCACCTGGGACTCTGCCATTAGACACTTCTGTCCTTGAGCCAATCCCTTCCCCGAATCCCTCATCTCTTAAACTTTCCCACCTCCTCTGCAGCCTGCATTCTTACTCCCTCAAAGACACCCCCTTCAAATCTAAACCAATCCATTTCCTGGAAAGGATTATGCTTTCCTAAACAGCCAGAGAACCGAGGCCAGCCTAGTGACCTAAAAAAGAAATTTAAAAAGCAGTAAATCCTTCCTCTATCATTGATTACGATTTTAAGTCATCGGAGAAGAAGCCTACTAAGGAATAATTCATACGCCCAGGGCTCGGCCAGGGTAACGGGGTAGTTTACTCTGGCACGGGAGCCAGCATCCTGTTACTTTACTCACAGCCCAGGTGTGGAAGGCCAGAGCACAGACAGTGCACTTTCACTTAGTGAAAAGCGCTTCCCAGACCACTCTAGAATGTGCCAGAAGCTGTCCAAGAGCTTTTCCGGCAATAGCTGCTTGAATTCATCCTAATAACTCCAATAGGTGGGTACAATTAGGATCCCAGTCACAATACAGAAACTGAGGCAAAGACAAAGAGGACCCGAGGGAAGGAGCTTTCCAGCAGGGCAGGCCAGACGTTCTCTTCTGGATTTCTAAGCCATGGTGACATTCATTCCTACCGCTGCACAGCAAAGGACCCAAACAGAAGGGAGAGCCTGAATAACGTCTGGACCAAGACACTGCAAGGGAAAGGAGAGGCCATGGGTGGCGTGGGTCAAGGTGGCCACAGCTCTGGGTGGGTTACTTGCTTGCTTTCTTCCACATGAAAAAGAAGTAGGAATTCCAGGAAAAGAGAAAAGGCTATTATTGTGAGTTTGAGGCCACCCTGGTCTACATAGCAAGACACTGTCAAAGAAGGCAAGTAAGCAAGCAAGCAAGAAAGAAAGGAGAGGGGAAGCAGAGAGGATTACCTCAAATATTATCTAAGTTAACAAAAGGAGCAAAGAGAAGAGAGCTCAGAATACTTGCTTAAAATTCTTAGCTTTGGAGCCGGGCGTGGTGGCGCACGCCTTTAATCCCAGCACTCGGGAGGCAGAGGCAGGTGGATTTCTGAGTTCGAGGCCAGCCTGGTCTACAGAGTGAGTTCCAGGACAGCCAAGGCTATACAGAGAAACCCTGTCTCGAAAAACAAAAAACAAAAAACAAAAAACAAAAAAAAAAAAAAAAAAAAAAAATTCTTAGCTTTGGGGCAGAAGAGATGGCTCAGACTACTGTGTGAAAGCACATACTACTCCTCTGCAAAAAGTCTTGAGTCCCATTCCTGGCACCCTCTCCCAGTGGCTCACGGCCACTTGCACTTCCAGCGCTTGGGGACCCGACACCTCTGGCCTCCATGGACACATAGACATAATTAAAAATCAAAACCCAAAACAACTGACTTTTAGGACACCTGAAGGGTATAATACAAGCAAATTCAACCTGTAGTTTTCTTGCTGGTTAGTGGAAAGCCAATGGGAAGACATCCATTGGGAAACAGTATATGATCCAGTAATGGTGATTAAGAGGCTCACCGATGGGGGGGGGGGGGACATAAGACATAGCTGCCAGCATCAGGAGAGAGGCACAGTCACCTGTTCAGTCCAGGCTCTGGTTTGTTTCATGTTTTTCTTACAGAGACCGTGTATCATTTTGATGGAAATTAAAAGAAAATATATCCTTATTCTCCTGCCTCAACTTTAAAATATACATGTAAAATATATAACTTGAAGGCTAGAGAGATGGCTTAATAGTTGAAAGCACTTGCTACTGTTCAGTGAACCTTGGGTTCATAACACCTACAAGGCCCTCATAACCATCTGTAACTCCAGTCCCAGAGAATCCAGTGTTCTTTGCTGGCCTCTAAGGGCACTGCACACTGCAGGCAAAAACACCTGTACACATGAATAAAATCTTAAAAAGTTCTGTTTTTTTTTTTTTAAACTTCAAGATGAATTAAGGACTCAAATGTAAGGCCCGACATTGTAGCATTTGTAAAAGAGAACACTGGATTGGAGGGTGGGGGAGCTCTGCGTTACAACAGGCAATGGTTTGTCACTAGGAAAAAAAAAAAAACAACAACAAATAGAACCTCACGAAATCACTGCTGAAGAAGGCCCAACTCTAGAGCGTCACTGCGGCAAGAGCCAGTGGCAGGAAACTCTCTTTACCCCCATTGTAGACAGGAAAGGGCAGAACAGGAGAGGGTCCTGGGATGAGATACCCAAGGATCTAAGTCTCTCGCCGGCTAAAGTTTCCAGAACCTTCCAAAATATGGAGTGATCTTAGGACGATAAAAACAGTGGTCCTTAGCACAAGGCAAGGCCTGGGCCAAGTAGTGGGAGTGGGTGGGTAGGGGAACAGAGGTGGGGGGAGGGGTATGGGAAACTTTAGGGATAGCATTTGAAATGTAAATAAAGAAAATAATAATAAATAAATAAATAAATAAATAAATAAATAAATAAAAACAGTGGTCCTGCATTTTCTCACAAGGTGGCTTTAAGAACCTGATTCTATGTAAGATAAAATTTCCAAGTTAATCCATTATCTTAGCAGGTTTTTTTTTTTTCTTCCCTATTTTACTTTATTGTTTTTGAGGTAGGGGCTGGCTTTAAACTTGCTCTGTAGCTGAGGATGACCTTGAATTCCTGATTCCCCTGCCGCATCCCCATGGTGGGATCACAGGCATGCACCACCTCACCTGCTGTTGGGGATAGAGCTCAAGGCCTCAAGTATCCATGGCAAACTTGCTACCAACTACACCTGCAGCCCAGATCCTTAGTTTTAACACACTTCAGGAGAAAAAAAAACTCTCTCCTTATATTTATATTGGACTAGCAGAATTGAGAAGGCGAGGGAACTCCTTATTGTAAATATATGAGGAGTATTTACATATTTCACTTGAATTTCCCATCTTTGGATGTATCACCCCCTCCCTCCCTCCTTCTCTTCCTCTATTACTCTTCCCC
>NC_034603.1:74698257-74714706 GCF_900095145.1 Mus pahari
TGCTGAACTACACCCACAATCGTCCCTTAACCTTCTCATCTCTCTATACTAAGTAGAAATGACCCTGTAACCTCACATCATCTCATTAAGCTTCTTCTTCTTCATAACTTTTTTTTTTTTTTTTTTTTTTTTTTTTGCTATTCAAACTCTGATGGTGAATCTATCCTTCCTAGAACGCACTGTGCCCATGTTCACAGAAGCACAGCGCCACGGAGCACCCGTGAAGGCTCCTCCTCTTCTCAGAGTAGGCTGTTGACTCAGTCATTCCATGGCAACCCCAGGGAGAGTGGGACCCTGCTTGGGGGGTGACACACGTCACAAGTGACCCCAACGCAATGCAGTTTTCACCAAGGCTGGCAATAAAGTTTATATGACTCAACGCAAAGATAGCCACACATGGGACTTAAAGGCCTCTTGGAGCCAGTTAAAATGTTTCAAATTTGGTAAGGGAGCTAAAGGACTGAAAATATTTTCCATATAATAAATTTTATGGAAAGCAGGGCCCAAAAGTCCTGGAGTTAAACAAATGTAAGAGGAGATGAGGAGGGAGATACGGGGTGCGGAACAGTTCCTTCGGGATCTTGTTTCTCACAGGGAACTATTTTAAGGTCGGAGCTCCTCCCTCCCCTCAGGACTTGTCCCCTTGCCTCTAATGACAAGGACCATGCAGGATGCCCTTCCAGCGCTCGCTCGCTCTTCAATGCCAGTAAAATCTGCTTCTTGAATCTAATTCCCAGCAACTTTCACACACATATTTTATCTATGTCTTAGGATTTGTGTAAGGAGGAGGAAAAAATGGAATAAAGATGGCACTGCTCTTAAGAGCCCTATCGATCTTCCGGGAGGACCCAAGTTCGGTTCTTAGCAGTCGGGTGTGGCGGCCCAAATCCACCTGTAGCTTCAGCTATCCAACCCTGTCCTCTGACCTCCTCCTCCTCTGAGCTTCTCAGGCACCTACACGCACATGTGCACACACATAGACTTAAAAATAATTTTTTAGTTGGGCCCAGCAGGCACATGCCTTAGTTCCAGCACTTGGGAGGCGGGGGCTGGAAGATCTTTGAGTACAAAGCCAGCCACAGTTACCCTGTGAGATTAAAATAAACATAATAATAAAATAAATCTAGCTGGACACGGGTGGTGCACACCTTTAATCCCAGTACTCAGGAGGCAGTGGTGGACAGATCCCTGCAAGTTCGAGGCCAGCCTGGTCTATAGAGCGAGTTCCAGGACAGCCAGGGATACACAGTGGAACCCTGTCTCAAAAAAAACCAAAAAGTCGATCTTTTAAAAAAGAGGTTATATGTGAATAAGCTTTCTCATATTCAGACATTTCTAATCATCTCTAGTCCATGACATGGACTGCAGTCTGTCTGTCCCTTAAGCAGGAAGCATCTCTGAACATGCTGGGTGAGTCAGAGATTTCCTTCCTGCCTTCCTCCCAGCATCCTTTTCTTCCATTATCCTAAAAGCAGGCACTGCAGACTCTCTAAGAAAGGTGGTGTGCGAAGAGCTACTCAGCCTGGGGTCTCTGTGGGATCAGAGAAATGGGGTACTCTGCTGCCTTGCTCTGTCTTCCCTCTGCATTGCTGTGTGTGTGTGTGTGTGTGTGTGTGTGTGTGTGTGTGTGTGTGTGTGTAAGACAAAAGTAGATGCTAGGTTGTGTCCCACCTTATTTTTAAGAAAGGATCCCTCACTGAGACAGACAGCTAGTAAGCCCTAAGGATACTCTTATCTCTACCTTCCCAGCCCTGGGGTACTGGGGACAAGATGCTGTGCCTGACTTTTTCACTGGGATGGAACTCAAGATCTTCCTGTCTCCATGCTTACAGACAAGCACTGTACCCTCACAGCCATCTTCTTGACCGCTGCAGTGCATTTTATACGCTGGCTGACGATACTCACGCTGAAACAAACAAGAAATCTATTAATGTCACTGCAACAGAGCTAGCTAGACTCCCCCTCTCTTGGGGTGCTATATTATGTGACTCCTCTGGCTGTATATTTGGAGCTTGACCCCCAAGCTCTCTACCATTGTTCAGATGTGGTTTGTCTCTAAAAGGCCCTTGTGTTGAAGGATTTAGTCTCAGTGTAGTGACCCTGGAAAGTGAAACTCTTTAAGAAGTAGGAGTTTACCTGGGGTGTCTCATGAACCCCGCTGAGAGTGAACTGTAGTAAAATCCAGCAGCTGACCCCTAGCCTCTCCTATTTCCTGTATCAGGATGCAAGATGTGATCCAGGGACGGGAAAGATAAAAGGTTAAAGGGACCTGCTGCACACAGCGGAAGGAGAGAACTAACCTCCCAAAGGGGTTTTCTGACCTCCACACATGCACTATGACACATGTGTGTGCATGTCTACACACCAAGTGTTTAAAATAAAACATATTAAGGTGTGCTTCCCACTGCTACCATTGCCAGGATTTGGTTAAGCTCACCCCAAATAGACAGATGCAGACACCATTCAAACCTGAGCGCCAAGTACACCTCTTTTCTTAACAACACTAGCCACCCAGGGTATTTTGTTACAGCAACAAACAACTGACTGATACAATCTCCAGGGCTCAAAGAAGCCACAGCTTCCTTCTTGTTTATTCAAGTCAGCAAATCAACAGGGTTGCTCAGACCCAGGCTGACCTTGCAGTCACTATCTCAGAAGCTGCTCACCACCAGATTCTGTCTAGTTATTGTACTCACTGATAAACTCATGAGTTATTTTGGAATATCTGTTGCAGTGGAAAGGGGTAGAAAAATCAGTTAATACTAAGCGTGTACTACCACATCCCATCTAGTACTATGAGCTTTGGTTTTGTTATTTGTTTGTTTTAGTTTCTGCAGCCCAGGTTGATCTCACACTTGCTGTACAGCAGAGGCTGGCCTTGAACTTCTAATCTTGCAACCTCCACCTCCCCAGAGCTCAGATTACAGGCATGCTGCACCACTCCTGGACCATACTTGATTAGGATATCAGCTCCCAACAGGACAAGCACTGTTTTGTTCATGCTAAATCCCCAGGGACTAGCACCTGGCATATTTATTGAATGCAGAAATAAATGTTGTTGTTTTTTTGTTTTTTTTTTTTTTAAATAGGAAGAAGGTTTGTATATGCAAATATATTCAACAGTGGTTAATGGCAGTATGGGATTGTAGATAGTTCCTGCTGGGCCTGGATTTTTCCCATTCTAAAAGGAAGATACACTACTTTTGTACCAGAAAAATAACGACTTCTCTTTTGCCATGATGACTGGGTTTTCTACCACCGCAAACCCCATCAAAGGTTTTCTCTCTAGGAAAAAAACCGGCATCCAGGGTGTGGTTGCCACACCTGCCCGCCCCCTATTCTATTCTGGTATTTTGAGTTCAAACTCAGCCTCCCCCACCTCCATAAGGATGTGGGGGCACATCAGGCAAATGAGACAGCTCATCTCTCAACAGCTGGGGCCCTGGATTTTAATCTCGTCCTCTGTGAGGTTCCTGGCTCTATTTCTAAGGCTCATCAGAGCGGGGTATTCAGGAACACTATGTGTGTGTGTGTGTGTGTGTGTGTGTGTGTGTGTGTGTGTGTGTGTGTATGCATCACTGGCATAAAGCTAGAGAGCTACAGAGGAGGACTGGGGCTGGAGCTCCTAAAACATGCAAATTTATTTCTAAGACTTGAGATGGAGGGTACGGCAGCTGTTCAGTCATCTTCCCAGTGATGGGTTAAGAATGTTTAGAATTCACAGGCGGCAGCCCAGCTCTCCGGTTTTCGGAAAATTGGTGTGCCTCGCTGTCTGCTCAGCCCTGGGAGCCTTGTAATGGGCTCTTCAGAGACATAGGGTTCAGCAGCACTACCAGCTATAGGGGACACATTCCAAGCCCCCGATAGATGCTGGAAACTGTGCTTGGTCCCAAGTCCTGTACACTGCTATGAATCTTCTATATGACTATGATTTACAAATCAGGCTCAATAAAAGAATAACAACAATAACTGATAATATACAGAGACCAAGCACAGCACTGCACTAACAGCACAAATAAAAGTCAGGTAGCTGGGTGCGATGGTTCATGCTTTTAACCTCCACAGTCTACAGGCAGAGGCTGGCAGATCTCCATGAGTTCAAGGCCAGCCAGGGCTAACAGCCTTGTCTAAAATTTAAAAAAATAAAAAATAAATAAAAAAAAATAAAAAAGGAATAAGTATAACTTTTGAATTGTTTACTCCTGGAATTTTCCATTTCACATTTTCAGACCACACTTGACTACAGGTATTAGAAACCATAGAAAATGAAAGGGCAACTGTATACAGCTAGGAAAATGATGAAACCCAATGCAAGCTGGACACGGTGGTACATGAATGTGATTGCAGAAAAATCAAGAGACTCTAGAGCCAGTCTGGGCTACATAGTGAGTCCCTGTCTCAGAAACGACACCAAAACATACACACACCCCGCGGAGTGCTGAGTGAAAGAAGCAAGTGTACCTACCGTATGCTTCTACTTAAGGATGCATAACGGGCATAAAAACCTGCGTGGTTTGGATGTGAAAAGCCAGCCCCTCGTTGGCTCATGCTCTCTGGATGATGGCGCTATTTTAAACATTTGTGAAGCCTTCAGGATGTAGCACCTTGCTAGAGGAAGTGAGTCAAGGGGGAGGGACCTTGAGTTTTGGTAGTTTAGCACCGCATCTCACCTGCCCTCTGTTTCTTGATTGTGGTGGCTACACTGTGACCAGATCCAATCTTGCAGTCACCAGTGGAGATGCACTGTATCCCCACTAAACAAAAACCAAAATAACCCTTCCCTCCTTTAAGTTGCTTCTCCTCAGGTATTTCGCCACAGCAACAACACTGAGACAACCGTCTACATAGCACAGTGGTGATCCAGGGATGATAGGAAGAGATGAGTGACCCCCGGTGTCGCTAAAACCCTAGTGCTTGACCTGGGTGTGATGATTCTATTAGCTTCCAAACCGAATACTCAATTACCATAGAGGTGGCAGATAACAAAATCAAAATTTATTCTTTATAGTTCTGGAAGCTGGGAGTCAGAAATGGAGGTGTCCGAGGAACCAAGCTTCCTCTGAAGATTCTAGAAGACTATCTACTCTTCCCTTCTGGAAGCTGCTACAGGCACTCCTGGCTACACAACCCACCCCAGACTCTGCCTCCTTCCGCGTGACTTCCCCTGTCTGTGTCTACTTCTCTTTCAGACCTCCCCCTCCCTTGCTTTATTTGCTATGTCTTAATTACTTAATTATCAGTGTTTCTTCATAAAGCTCCCTCCATGCTCCTGGGTTTACTTTAAAATTAATTTTAACTTAAAATTAAAAATTTTTAATTTAATTTAAAATTTGTGGCTTTCTTCATTCCTTCTTTCTCCTACTCGGTCCCTCTTCCCTTGTTATAACCGCTTTCCGATTTTGTTAAAATGAGATTGCAGAGATGTTTGCGGCGGTTTGGGTGGCACGTCAGAAGGATAAGACCTACTTTCCAGTCACGGGCAGACTGGCTACAGACGCGAGCCCGTCTGCACTCTTCCAGGACTTGCCATCTTCTGTGATGAGATCTTGTTTTTAAAAACACAGGGACCCAGGCACATGAGGAGGCGAAGGCAATAAAGAACTGTGTCACTTTGGGACATACTTTGCTTGTCTTTGCAGGGCGATTCATGTTTGTGTTCCAAGCCAGCCAGCTCTACCATTCTATCCCGTACAGTTCTGGAAGTTCAACCAACAGCCTTCTTTCGTTCCATCTCATTCTGTGTTCTCTTCAACCAGGCTGGCCTCCAGGGGGCCCCTCCCTTTAAAGATTTATTTATGTTTCTATGTACATGGGTGTTTTACCAGAATGTATGTCTGCGTACCACATGTGTGCCCAGTGCCCGCAAAGGCCTGATGAGGACCCTGAGACTAGACTTAAAAGATTTGTCATATCGGTGCTGCGAATCAAACCTGGATCTTCTGGAAAACTTAACCACTGAGCCATCTCTCCAGCTCCCTTTAAGGACCCCTGTCATCAGACCTGGGGTACACAGGTCACAGGACAGCATCACCTCCCTCCCTCTCCCTGATTAAACTGTGTCTTCCTAGAGCACACTGTAACCATCCTGGCAGAAGTGAAGAAGCACCACAGCGACCCTAAGAAATTGGAATTCCCCCCGCCCCAGGAGTCTCCTGCCTTGAGGGGGAGAGGGCTGAAAGCTGGGCATCCAGGAGGAACTTGACTCTCAGGCAGAGATCGCACATGGTTCTGACAACCTGTCAGATCAGCCTGCAGGAGAAGCTGAAGGGGAGATGTTAGGCCAGTGGTGGGCAGACCACACCTGGACATGGGTTGCTTACAGATGCCTGCCTCCTACCCCTGTCTAAACACAAACCTTCTACTGGCTCTCTGAAAACTGCGGGTTCAACGGCCTCTTTTCTTGTTCCTCTTCCCCACATGGCCAGATTAAATGAGTCTCCTTTCTCTGCTTTGACTTCTTAATTGGCCTATAGAGGATAGTGGGCCAGAGCCTAGCTTGTTAGGGCCTTGACCCTAACAGCTCCACTAACACCACGCTCTACTGTTAGGTGGTAGGAAATCCACACAGCCGAGCACACACTCTCCCGATTGGATAACGTGTTTGTGAGAAAGTTTTTAAAGGTCGGTTTACAGTTTCTCAGAAAAAGCACTCATTAATCACCATGAGGGAGCCTGTACTCATAAATAAAAATAAAATAAAATAAATAAAATACAAGATCAGAGCGCCAGGCCTCTTGCTGCACGGTGCCAACTGTGTTCTCTTTCTCCCACATCCCATCCCTGTCCTGATCTTTCTAGGATGTGTGTTGATGTCCTTATAAATTAAGGACATCATAAATTAATGCCTGTTTTTGGGGTGGCGGGGTTACAGTGTTGGGCGGACAACCCGAGGATATACAAGCGCTCCACTATGGAGTCAAACCCCCATCCCTTTTTAGTCTCTGACTTTCTTCCATCATCCAAAGGGACAAAATCCTTTAGCAAATGACAGGCTAAAGACCACGGGACTAACAGAGGTTCTGTGTTGTGTCGCCGCAGAAAACCAGACTATAATTTCCGAGAGATGTTAGTAAACTTGGGGGATTCCTGGGGTGTGGACTTGCTGCCCATAACCCCGAATGGCAGGGAAGGTGGCCTACAGTCTGGGCTCAGATGACCCAGAAGGCACATCTTAATGACTCTCCCGGCATGACTCATGCCGGCTCCTACATCTGGCAGATCTGAGTTACATCACAGCCCTTAGTGTCCTGTGTGTTCCTGGGAACCAGCTGCGGCGGCCAGCTGCATTCACACGCCTCTCATGTCATGCGTCATTCTGATGGCCACACGCTATGGGGGCTGGCTCCCGCTTCCCAGGCCCAGAAGCCAGAGCAGGCTGAGAAGAGGCAGCCTTCCTTTCCCTTTCTCAGGAGCCTAAATAATCACTGGGCGGGGAAGGCAAATTTTGTGCCCCGAGCAATACAGAATTCTCTGGTAACCAGAAAGAGCTCCTAGATCCATGGTATTAATGGTGAGACGTGACAAAAACAAGCCCTTCCTAAAGCCATTCACACTCCTCAGAAAGGATCACAGGAGGCACAAACGAATAACGTCTGAAAAAGCCAGGGAGAAAAGCTGAGTTGGCCGGGCAGTGGTGGCGCACGCCTTTAATCCTAGCACTTGGGAGGCAGAGGCATGTGGATTTCTGAGTTCGAGGCCAGCCTGGCCTACAGAGTGAGTTCCAGGACAGCCAGGACTACACAGAGAAACCCCCGTCTTGAGAAAAACAAAAAAACAAAAACGAAAAAAAAACCTGATTTGACCTAAGGTGGAACGGCTTGGAGGTGAGTTTTCATGGTGTGTTCCACTGGAACCAGCCTCTGGCCGCCGGCGGGCTCCGGAACAGTCCGCCTGGCGTGACGGTTCTGTTTTCTTACTACTTCTAGATCTTTCTTTCCTGCCTTTTTATTTGCTGATCAGAACTTCCCCCAAGGCTGTTTCTGGGGCTCCAGACATTGCTAGGTGTGCCCCGTGGGAAGCCTTTCTCGCCCACCTGCTCATTCCTGCTGGAACACGATGTCGCTCATTTCCAGTTACTGTCTGCAGGTCCCCCTCCACGCTCCGCCCTTCAGTCCCACCTGCTCATTCCCAGAGTCGGAGGGGATGTTTAAATGTCATTAATTCCATTCTTCCAGCTGGCTTGCTATCTGTGCTCTAATTTTGAAGCTAAGGTCATTAAAAAAAATGTTGACAGATAAAATAATTTGTCATTATGGTTAGATAATGACACACATGCACAAGTGTGGCCCAGGTCTCATGCTCTGTTCCAAAGTATATCATGTGGGTTCATTATTTTTTTAAAAAAACTGGGGACATAGGTAAGTTGGTAGCTCTTGCTTAGTATTGGCAAAGCTCTGGGTTTAATAACCAGCACCGAATCAATCAGGGGTTAGTGTATACCTGTAATCTTAGCACAGGAGAGATGGAGGCAGGAGAATCAGAAGTTCAAGCTCAGGCTGGTGAGATGGCTCAGTGGGTAAGAGCACCCGACTGTTCTTCCGAAGGTCCAGAGTTCAAATCCCAGCAACCACATGGTGGCTCACAACTGTCCATAACAAGATCTGATGCCCTCTTCTGGAGTGTCTGGAGACAACTACAGTGTACTTGCATATAATAAATAAATAAATCTTTAAAAAAAAAATACGCTGAAAAAAAAAAAAAGAAGTTCAAGCTCAGCCTAGGCCAAATGTGTGTGTGTGTGTCTGTGTGTCTCTGTGTGTGTGTGTGTGTGTGCGCGCGCGTGTGTGTAAATAAAGTAGAAAGTGTTCCATGGTTCAAAAGTTCAGTGGGTAAGTGTTAACTCAGTATTGGGATGGCTTTGGATTCTATTCCCAAAAGTGCAAAACAATCAATTTTTTTCATTCAAAACTCAAAAGGCAACTCGGTAAGATTATTTCCAAGCCTTTTAAATGCTGGCTGAGGTTGTTTTGTTTGGTTGGTTTTTTTTAAATCTACTCTAAAATCTATTCTAAAACAACAACCAAGGCCAGGCCCCTTTAATCCCAGCATTCAGGAGGCAGAGGCAGGTGAATCCTTGAGTTGGAGACCAGTCAGGTCTACAGAGGAAGTTCCAGGACAGCCAGGGCTACACAGAGAAATAATGTCTGGAAAAACCAAAAACAACAAAAACAAAACAAAATACTCCCCTCAAAAACCAAACAAACAAAGTCCAAAGAGACAGAAAAGAAGATAGGCAAGCAGAACTCCCCTAGCCTCAAACCTACTGCCTTAGCGTCTCCAGAGGACATTACCCTTCATCAGTCGGCTGTGGGATGTACTGCAGCCCGCAGGAAGTACTGATTCCCATTCAGGCCCCAGGAGCAGCGCGTCTGAACCAGAAGTTCCAAATGGAAAAGAAAAAGGAAAGAGAAGGAAGAGGAAGGGAGGAGTTGATGACAAGAGAGGGGTCAACTTGAATCAAGGCCACCCTTCCCCACGGAACACGGAACACCAGAAGCTGATGCCACAAGTGTAAGGAAAAGGAAGGAGCGCAAGCAACCGGGTTCTGTGCACTCGGGGAGTCCAAGGTTCTCAGGGTACTTTGCTTTCTTAAAAAATAGTAAATAAATAGGAATCTAAGATAAGGCACGTCCGCATGGGGGGCGTGGCAGGGGCGGGGCGTTGGTTATCATGTAATCTAGCAATTCCAATTCTGAGCATATCACCAAAGGCAGTGAGTGGAAGCAAGGACTCCGGTGTTTGAGCATCCGCTTAAGAAAGCTGATAAGGAAGCCAGCCAAGTCCGGTGAGTGAATGAAGAAAATGTGGTAGAGGAAGAAGGGAGGGTTACTCAATCTTAAAAATAGGGCTGGAGAGATCGCTTGGTAGTGCACGTCCGATGACCTGGGTTTTATCTCCAGAACACAGCACCTAACAGAACCACCTCCTAACAGTTGTCCTCTGACCTCCACAAGTGCACATCTGTACGCTCAGCTACCTTCCCCATGCACCCAACACACAGAATAATTAGGAGCTGGAGCCATGGGGCATCAATTAAGGGTTCTTATTGCTCTTAGAGAGGGCCCAAGCTCAGCTCCCAACACGGCGACAGGAACTTGACTGACATCTATAACTCTACCTTCAGGGGATCTGACGCCCTCTTCTGGCCTCTGACAGTACCTGCTGCGTTCACAGGCTCATACCCACACTCAGACTCACACATTTAATTACTGTTTATATCTGACTGTAATTTCAAAAATTAAACACAACATGGGGCCAGACTCTTGGTTAACTATGCTCAGGTGTGGTTGAAGGTAACTGAGGATACTGTCTCAGTCTGTAAAATCATGACGGCAGAGATCGGTGCCCAGGGCGTGGCGTACTCGAGGCCGCAGCAATCTACTGGGCTAGCCTAAGAAAGGCTCCAGAGAGCCTGGCATCTCCCCCAGGACCCGCTGAGGGCCGGCTGGCAGGCCTCAGAGTCCACATTACATAACCATCGCGCTGCCAGCTTCCAAAGAGCCTTCCAGACAACCGAGGTGAGCTAGGATGGGCTCAGGCCCAGGACAGTCAACCGGTCAACCGATGCTGGGGGGGGGGGGGGCAGCCTTTCAAATCCCCAATGCTACTATTTGCTAGCCGAGCAACACAGTTTTTCTCTTAGATCTGAGTTGACTCAAACATTATTTTGAAAGTGGACTTATCTTTTATCTTTTCTTATCTTTTCCTATCTTTTCCTTCCTTTTTTTCTTTGTATTCTACGTGAAAAACAAAACAAAAGCAACAACAGAAAAAAACAAAACAAAAACAAACAAACAAACAAACAAAAAAACCCCACAACTCCAACAAGAGAAAAATTCAGCCGGCAATGGCTCTTTGGAACTCTTCAGTAGTCCAGTTCTCTTAAATAAGCTTTCTCCTCCACCGAAGCCCAGAAACAGAGAAGAAAAAACAATAACGGAAGCTTTTCTCCTCTGATCTGTGGTTCTAGCCCCTCTCCTCCACCAGCAAGCTGTGTTTGGTGATCCTGTACAAGGGCTAGGGACAGGAAGGCATTTCCTGGGGGAAATCACTTGAGCTCTGGAGGCTGACCCTAGAGTCCATGGGTCTGAACTCTGGCCAAGCATCTAAATAAAACGGTCACGCTGCTCCACCCTCACATCGGCTGCCCCGGTGGAGTTGCTCACACTTGGCCTAGAAAGTTAGTCCTGAGGGTTCACCGTGTGAGTCCAGAGTTTGGCAGCTGACAAAAACTTAAACTTTCCCCTCTCCAGATTTTGCAATTAACAGTCCCACCAAAAGTCTGTCACTCCAGAGGAACTGAGGGAAGCACCTCTTTGTCCGGGGGTGGGGTGGGGGGGTTGGGGGGGCATCCTGGGAGCTCACGTGCGTGTACCCAGAGAAAACTCACACTTGTTTTGATAGTGTGAGTTTGCAAAACAGGAATGCCTCTAGATCAGAACAATGGGCTCTTTATCCATGGTGTTCAGGAGGAGTTTAACTTAATTGTGGGATTTAAAAAAAATTTTTTTTGTATATGGGAAAGTTGTAAGTAGCATTCTTTTTTTGTTGTTTTGTTTTTGTTTTTCGAGACAGGGTTTCTCTGTATAGCCCTGGCTATCCTGGAACTCACTTTGTAGACAAGGCTGGCCTCGAACTCCCGAGTGCTGGGATTAAAGGTGTGCGCCACCACGCCCGGCTCGTAAGTAGCATTCTTAACCTATAGTGTTTCGCACCCATACACCCATTGAAGAATGAGTTGTACAGGCTAGTGGTGTAGTTCAGTGGTAGAGTATTGATCTAGCACTCTCAAGGCACTTTGAGCTCTAAAGTAACTCAATATATAGCAGTCTACCTCAGAGCATGCCCTACTGGGACACTACATGAGAGGTAATAGAAATTTCCTTAATGTTCCTTCCTGCCCACATCTACCGCTCTAAATGCTTAGGTGCCCATCAGTCAACTCTTTGTCAGGGTGTGAGGACTGAGAACACACACTCCCTGTCTCCTCCCAGCCTCGTGTTTGTCAAATCTGCTCGTCCTAGGATAGGATAGAGAAGATGGGATCTGGTGGTCCGGTTCAGTGTACTAGCCAATGTGTTACATAGCCCTGGATTTGATCTCTGGCAATTCAGGGACTTGGGGATTGGGGGAGATGGGGAATGGAGGGAGGGGAAAGGGAGGGAGAAGAGAGAGGTAGAAGAAAGGAAAGACTGAGGTGAAGTGGCCAACCCCCTCAAACCCCAGTACTAAGGCTAGCCTTGGCTACATAGTGAGTTTGAAGCCAGCCTGGGAAACATGAGATCTTGTCTCAAAGGAAAGAAAACCTTCCCTTTTGCTTATGATTCCAGAGTCCCTAATGGGTCTGGAAGCATGACATGAAACAGACACGAGGCAGCAGAACTCTGGGACCGTCTCAGACCAGTCCTGTCCTCCTTTGGATTCTGTGGGAGACACAAGCTCAGTGAAACTAGAGGCAGAGCAGACCAAAAAGGATAAACAAGCAAGGGGTCTCCTCGGCAGCCTGTTAGTGCAAGCACACAGAGCACCGTGCTGGGTGTCAGCCTCTTTCCATCGTCTGTAAGAGCGAGGTCAGCTCACACAGTAAGCACCACCATCAATACATACTGAGTGATATATATATATATATATATATCCGAGAACTAAGATAATATACTATATTCTAAAACACTGCCAAGACTCTGAAGAACATTTTTGGGCACACTGAAACAGCAGCGTGACCGTAAATTATGTAAAGGGAGAATTTTCTTACTTTGTTTCACGGGAACTGCAATAAAACCTGTTGGCGGCAGAATTTAGTGCTATACAATGCTCACATGGTAAAGCTTCCATTTAATCAATGGTGACTTTGGATGCTTTATTTCGTGCACCTCGGAAACATCACCAAAAGAACAATTTTAATACTGCTTCTAAATTCAATTAGAGCAGTCACATCTTTGCGACAGGAGAACACTTACTCACAGAGCCATTCTTTAAGGCACGTGTTATTAAATCCCACAGTCCTTTAATCCACACGGCAGACTAAACTAAAGAACTTAAGCCGCCCCAGAGAAGCCATCCTCAGGCCGGGACGCACGCACTGCGGCTCTTTCTCCTCTTGACATCTTCAGAGTCATCTTTAATAATTTCCCCCTATCTCTCCGATGTCCCTCACTCCCGACAGTGCCTCTGCAAGTCATTTCTTCCCCCAGCTTCCGAGGGACTCCCAGGCTCTGGAATCCAGCTCACTGCCTGGAGGATACAAAGAGGCAAAAAACCCACAAACCAAAGAGATGGGAGCTTCTGCGTGTTCCAGCCCGCTCCACGCAGTTCCCACTGTGGTCCCGGGGAAAGCTCCTGGGTTGTTTCCTTTCGTTGGGGTGGTGCGCTAGGAGATAGACGTGCGCAGATACGCTAAGAGGCGCTATAGCCACGTGGTTAGATGGAGGCCCTTGTGGCGAACAGCCTGGGTTCAAATCTTGCATCTGACTCTCCCCATTAGGGCTCATCTGGCCTGAGTTCACTATGACCCTTTTCTTAAGTTTAGACTCCTAGACGTAACCATCTTTTTTGACACAAGGTCCAAGGGTCAAAATAAAATGAACCCCTGTATTCTTGGCATCTAGGTTATTCGGCAGGTAGAGCGCTTGCTTGCTTAGCATGTACAATGCCCTGGGTTCAATGCCTAGCACCACATAAAACCAGTCTGGTGGTACACGCCTACAATTCCAGCACTCTGAAGGTGAAGTTCAGGGTCATCCTCAGCTACATAGAGAAGGTGAGTCTATTCTGGGCTACATGAGACCCCACCTTCCCTCTTATTTTCCTAGACCTAGCCATTTTGTGTGTCCCCCTCCACCGGTCCAGACTAATTGGTAAAGTAAGAGCCAGTGCGTCCTAAATTAGCTCCTCAGCCTTAAATATTCTCCAGAACAAGGTCAAATGTAAATTAACAATGACAGCAACCCCCCGGAGGATCAGACCCGCGTTCGAACTGACTGAAGTAAGGATGAATGATTTGATGACAAGGCAGGATGGTCCCAATTTAGAACCACAAAACATCTCAACAGAGGCTCATGGTTTTAATGTGGAAAAAATGCCTATAAATGACCTCAAGCTTCACAGAAATCTAATTAGGCAAAGCTGAGCAGAAACAACAAGTTTCTGAGAGGAGCCTTAACGCTCATCGCATGGAAAGGAAAAAAAGGATGGCTGAGGGGCTGGAGAGATGGCACAGCCAGCAAAGGGCTTGCCCCGCCCGTAACCTGAATTTGATCCTTGGCAGTCACAGAAAAAAAAAAAAAAGCTGGATACAGATGTGACCGCGTGTTATTCTAGTCCTGGGTCAGGGGGGCAGAGACAGGCAGGTCCAGAGACCTCATTGGTCAGCCAGTCTGACTAACCTGGGGAAGGGGGGCTCTGGTTCAGTGAGAGACCTTGACTCAGAAAATAAGGTGGAGAGGGATTAAAGAAGATGCCTCAGACCACCACACCCACGGACACACATGTATTATGCATGCACCACACATGCATACAAATCAAATGGTTAATAAACTGGGCTCAGTATGGTATATGTATGTACGTACCACACCCATGGGCACACACATATAGTATATGCACCACACACGCATACAGATCAGATAGTTAATACATCGGACTCAGTAAAGTATATATATGTACGTATACTCACATATAGATATATGCATATGTACATATATACATACATACATGTGTGGGACAAAAATAATGATGAAGAAGGGATATGAATTTGAAAAGGGGTAGAGAGGACACCAGAGCCATTAGAGGGGAGAGCAGGAAGGGGAGAAATGAGATAAATACAGTTTTCTCATACACAAAGTTCTAATAACAAATTTAAACTTATAGAAAGGACAAGTGAAAATAATAGCAGTCATACCAGGTAAGTTCCCTCTTACCAGTGACAAAATAGAGCTGTTCTTTGAAAGTTAAGGATGCATTACTCTGGGCTTACTCTACAGAACACATAAGTCAGCTAGGTAAGACATCCCTGTGTGACCCCAGCCCTGGGAAGATGGAGGCTGGAAGAATAAGATACCCGCGTCCACATACAGAGTTCAAGGCTAATCTGGGGATACATGAAACCTTCTCTTGCAAAGGAAAGGTACAGGCAGGGGAGTGGGGCTGGGGAATGGGGGGATAGCTCAATGGTTAGGAGCGCTTGCTGCTCTTGCAGAGGACAGGGATTCAATTCCCAGCACCCACACGGTGGCTCGAAACCATCTGTAACACCAGTTCCAGGAGATCCAACGCTTCTGCCTGACCTGCAAGAGCAGCTGTGTGATGTACACGCGTGAAGCTGAAATCCTTACACATGCAAAATAAAGCAGATAAACTTTTAAGAGAAAAACAACCAAGCTGGGCGGTGGTAGCCATGCCTTTAATCCCAGCATCTGGGAGGCGGAGGCAGGCAGATTTCTGAGTTCGAGGCCAGCCTGGTCTACAAAGTGAGTTCCAGGACAGCCAGGGCTATACAGAGAAACCCTGTCTCGAAAAAACAAAAAGGAAGGAAAAAAATAAGAGAGAGAAAAACAACCAGAAAAGACCCACAGTGTGAAGCCAAATGCTCTGGACACAGAGGCCCAAGTGTGTGCTGACAGCCCTGCAGGGAGCGCTCCCTGGCGGCTCCCAGGAGGGTCAGTGGATAATGGATGGATAGACAGCCAGATGGATTTTCATGGTCTTGGAAATCAATAAACCTATAGGTCACGAGCATTTCTCTAAGAATATTCTTAGAACTGAATTGGCACCACACCTCCATGGGCCAGCCTCACCCTCGTCCACTGGAGAAAATCGTATTCCCAAAGGTAACCCCTGCTTTGGGGCCCTCTCATGATGAGAAAGAAATGTTTTGGCTGTCATCACTGTGAGATTCTAACTCTCCCCGTTCTGAACTGGGGGGGACGGGGGGGGGGGAGAAGGACTCTTTATCTACACAGGCTTTGGCTGTGAAACACCCTGACAGGGTTGGCTGCAAGTCTGACTTCTGTCCCAAATGGGTTTCTTATTCATACAAATCAAAACACATTCCTCGGTCCTTCCTGAGACATCCAGCGACCCGCAGAACATGCAGAAAAAGCAGCAGGTCCCCCTGCACGCACCCCAATACAGTCCAACGCCATCCACACTACAAGCCAGAAACTCTACAGTCTTAAGAAAGAAAGAAGGAGGGAGAAAGGGAGGGAACAATAAAATTCTACCTGAGATTCCTACCAGCAGTGAGAGCAAGTTGGGTAACACGCAGAGTGACTGCATTAAATGCCCAGGAATCCAGGGCCAGGAGAACAGAGATCTGACCGCCACACCTACAGTAAGACTTGACCCTTACATAGCTCAGATTCTCATCTGTAAAACTAGACAATTTTTTTGGTTTTTTTCTTTTTTGTTTTTTCGAGACAGGGTTTCTCTGTATAGCCCTGGCTGTCCTGGAACTCA
>NC_034603.1:74714741-74727692 GCF_900095145.1 Mus pahari
GAACTCAGAAATCCGCCTGCCTCTGCCTCCTGAGTGCTGGGATTAAAGGCGTGCGCCACCACGCCCGGCTAATTAGGTGGTTTTTAAAAGGTCTTCCCAGCTGTAGAAATCTTTACTTTCAGTGTTAAAAGCAACACAGTATTTTTCAAATGTAGGCCTCATTTGTAATATCACTTTTTAAAGATTATTTTTTCATTTTTAAATTATATTTATGTGTCTGTGTGGGTGCATCTGCATGTGTGTGAAGACGAGGGCTATCTGATCCCCCAGAGCTAGGAGTACAGGCAGTTGTAAGCCCCCAGGTGCATAAGAAGCCCCAATTATTCTTAGACAACCTTTTCTTTTTTTCTCCCAAAAAGACTACGAAAACAGTGAGTGGTTTTGACTTTAGTTTTTTGTTGTTTTGGGGTTTGTTTGTTTGTTTTCTGTTTCTCTTCAAATATTTTATTTCACTGCATGACGCATGAGGAAAACCCCACCCGAAGCAGGTGTGTCCACTGTGTTGTAAGAGATCACTTATGGGATAGAATTATAAATTTGACTTTGGAAAGCTCTGTGCATAAAGCCGAATTTTTAAAATAAGGATCCTTGGATGAATGTTATGTACACTGCATTTGTGCAGTACCTGCAAAGGCCAGAAGAGGGCGTCAGATTCCCCCTGGAACTGGAGTTACAGGCAGTTGTGAGCCGCAATGTTGAGTGTTATAAATGAAATCCAGGTAGGTCCTCCACAGCCATGCTTTTAACCACTAAGCTTCCCTCTCTCTAGCATCCTCCTCCTCCCGACCCACCCCTCACCCCTCCATCCCCCACCGCGCTTAAATTCTACAGAATCCCATCCTGTTCTGACAAAAGTGTTTTGTCAGAAAAAACAAAAAAAAAAACAAACAAAAAAAACATCGTGGGGCTACAGAGATGGTTTGGCAGCAGTTTTTTTTTTTGTTTGTTTTGTTTTTGTTTTTTTTTTTGTTTTTTTGTTTTTCGAGACAGGGTTTCTCTGTGTAGCCCTGGCCGTCCTGGAACTCACTTTGTAGACCAGGCTGGCCTCGAACTCAGAAAATCGCCTGCCCCTGCCTTCTGAGTGCTGGGATTAAAGGCGTGCGCCACCGCCGCCTGGCTCGGCAGCAGTTTTAAAAACACTTGCTGCACTTGCAGACGACCTGCGTTCAGTTCCTAGCATCCAAGTTGGGAAGCTCACAAACTACCTGTAACTCCAGCTCCAGGGGATCCAGCTTCCGTTCCTGATCCCCTGGGACAAACTGCAACTGCATGCACAGACAAAATGAATCTTAGAAAATTTTTAAAATAAAAGTCTACGCAAGAGAGAGCTGGCAAGATGGCTCAGTGGGTAAAAGTCCTAGCTGAGTTTGACCCCTGGAACCCACAAGGGGAGAGAAGTAACTCCCAAAAGTTACCCCTGTAGCACACACACACATATCACTATTACCACCATCAGCAGCACCAGCAGCACCATCACAGCATCACCAGCATCGCCACCATCAAAACCATCACCATCATCACTACCACTACCATCATGACCACCACCGTCATCTTCTATCAAAGGAACGATTCTCCTAGACGTACCACAGAAATAAACTGTATGAGAGAACCAGATCCAATACCTCAGAGCCATAAGTAAGAGCTGAAAAGTTTTTCATTTAAAAGATGGTTTTCAGGGCTGAGGAGATGGGACCGAGCTTGAGAGCATTTACTGTTCTCAGCACCCTGCTGGATGGGTCACACAGCCTGTAGCTCCAGGGGAAATCAGACTTCCCTTCAGGCCTTGGGCAAGGCACACATGTGGTATACACACGCACGCACGTTCACAAACTCACGAACACACAGAGGAATAATTTTTGGCGCTATTTTGCTTTTTCAGACAGGGTTTCTCTGTGTAGCCATGGCTAAAAGTTATTCTGAAGACCAGGCTGGCCTTGAACTCAGAGTCCTGCTTGCCTCTGCTTCCAGAATGTTGGAATTAAAGGGATACACCACCAACACCAACACCTGGCTGGCTTCATGAATAATTTTTTTTAAGAGATAGTTGTCACATGATGATCACAGCTCCTCTTCCAAGACATTTTATGTGAAAAAGTCACTACATATTTAACAAAGACTTACAGGTAAGTAAAGCTCACTTAGAGACGTACAGTGATTTTTTTTTTTTTTTTGTCAATAGACAAATATAATTCTATTCCCCTGTGGTGTACAAGGTCACACTAGCCTTGAAATGTCACAAAGCACAAATAGATTTATTTCTTATGTAAGTGCCAGCAGCCCGGGCAGCTCGCTGAAGCAAAAGACCAAGCTTGTCACCTCCTCTAAGCCCACCTCGTGACCCAGGCCAAAGCTCCGCCCTGCACTTCTTGGGACATTCTTCTGGTACTTCGCATATACTATTTTGAATTCTGCCAGTCTCATTTCTCAGCCAGACTGTCACCCCCAGGAAAACAAATCTCGTCCCCCTCTTATCTGTTTAATTCCCAAAGGATGTGCCCTCTAAAGACACCTAATCTATAACTTTACTTCCGTTAATTTCTTCAGCTCCTGTCTTATTACACAGGTGATATATTTAGCAGGGACTGCAGGCCTCACAGAAGAATTCATTTCCTCTTCCTTCGGCAGGACAGCACTGTAGCTGGTCAGGGAGAGAGAGAGACCACTGACTCCCTCGCAGATGGCATCGGAACACAGACAAGGGACAAGATCCAGAGTGATACGGGCTACTCTAGAAACAGGGCCACGAGGTAGGAAGCCACCTCCCCCACACCCACTGCTCCTAGTGACAGCCTGGGCCATTTAGCTCAGCACTGGCCATTTAGAGGGTGACGAGACCTTGGGGAATGGAGAGGTCATAGGCAAAAGAGAATATGGGTCCATCTGCAAAGGCAGCAGTGCCGCTTGCCCTTCCAGAATACATGTTCAAGTGCAGGAGTTCCTGTCTTTAAATGACATAATTGGATGTCTTGTTGTAGCACCTCGACCTTTTATGATGACTGAAAACCTGCATTTATCATGAAGATACTAAAACTATATAAAGCAGAAAAAAACAATCGCTCTGGGTTTTCCTCTTCCTAACCGGCCATTATTAATGTTTTAGAGAAATTCTTTCTAGACTTGTTGCTGTGCAAAAGCAGGAACAACCCCAGAACATATTGTCTGCAGAAATAAAACCATAATGTCTTTATTATTTTTCTCATTTAATACTACCTTCTATTTAATTTGCTAATATTTTTTAAATAAAAAAATAAATCGGCATATCTTTTTAATGATTATATAATATTTCACCAGAAGTGGTATAACCCATTTTTTCCTGTTAGATTTTAAAGTTGGTATTTTGCTGTTATTGGTGGGGGTCTGTGGGGGTCTGTGTTTGGGGGGTTTTGGTTGGTTGGCTGCTTGTTTTTTGTTTTGTTGTTTCTGTTGGTTGGTTTTGGTTTGGTTTTGGTTTGGTCTTTTTAAAACTGATTCATGGGGCTGGTGAGATGGCTCAGTGGGTAAGAGCACCCGACTGCTCTTCCGAAGGTCCGGAGTTCAAATCCCAGCAACCACATGGTGGTTCGTAACCATCCCTAACAAGAGCTGACGCCCTCTCCTGGAGTGTCTGAAGACAGCTACAGTGTACTTACATATAATAAATAAATAAATCTTTAAAAAAAAAAATTAAAACTGATTCATAGAGGGGGCTGGAGGGACCCCTCAGCAGTTAAGAGCAAGGACCCAGTTACAATTCCCAGCACACATATGGCAGCTCACGGCTATCTGTAATTCCAGTTTCAGGGGATCCAACACTCTCACACAGACATACATGTAGGCAGAACACAAATGTTCATAAGATAAAGAAATTATTTTTTAAAAATTCACTCATAGGGTCAGTAAGATGGTTCAGGGAGCCTGCCGCTCAGTGTGATGACCAGAGTTGAATTCACGGGTCCCACACGGCTAGAGGGAAGAACTCATTCCTTTGCATTTTCTTCTGACCTCTGCATGCACACACACACACACACACACACACACACACACACACACACACACACACGATAAAGAAATGTAATAGCCAACCACTCAAGGAACTACAGAGAATATTCTTACAAGTGTGCTTTTGGACATCTCAGATACTGTGTGCATCTTCTGTTTCCACATCTCCAGTCTGTGGTCCCTTTGATGTTGCTGGGTTGTGTTTTGTTTGGTTTTTGGAAACAGGGTCTCATAAGCAGCCCCTTAAACTCAGTATGTAACCAAGGTTATCCTACATCGTATCCTCTTGCTTCAATCTTGTGTCTCTCTGTAGACCAGGCTGTCCTGGAACTCACTCTGTAGACCAGGCTGACCTCGAACTCAGAAATCTGCCTGCCTCTGTCTCCCGGGTGCTGGGACTAAAGGTGTGCGCCACCCCTGCCCAGCTTTGCCTTTCTACCTCTGAAGTTCAAGGATTACAAGCATATACCATCACACCTGGCAAGAGTCTCTATCTATGCTTAATATATTCCTGCAAACAAAGATGTCACTTGTTTCTGTGGGGGATGTGAGGTCTCTGTCTGAGAGGCACCTGCAAGGCCGCATTCATTAGCTGTCTCGAGATGAATTCTCTCTCTCTCTCTCTCTTTTTTTTTTTCCCCAACAGCCACAGACTAACCTGGAAACCAGACCAGGGCCCAGCTTGTCAGCGAGGGGACAGATAATGGACTCCCTGAGCCGTGGCATCAAGCTAGCCACCCACAGTGCAGCCCTGGCTATTAAGAGGCACAAATGTCGGACACATGGGAGACCTTGCTGCCTACAGACAAACCTTGATCTACATCTGTATTGCCAATTACTTGCTCAACAAACCTGTTACTTTTTTGGAAATAATAAATAATTCAGGGAAAATCATTTTGAATCCTCTGACATCTGTTGCTTGTATGACTGTGAATTATTCATCAGTGGAGCATAAACAGTATTAATTAAAGAGAAGTACCGAAGCGAGCCATTGAAACAGAAATGAACAGTGCAGGGGAAGAGAGATGCCTTCGCTCAAAGCACGCCTCACGTCATCGACAAATGCCGAAAGAACAGGGCAGGCCTGGGAATCTAAAGGTACCGTACTTTTAGAAACCAGAGTCTGGAAAGAATAAGGAACGTTATTTGACGTTTCCAAATTTACTTTTTTCTTTACCCTCTTCAGAAAATTTAAAAAAAAAAATTACCATCTTTCATTTGGTCTCTTTCCATGCCTCTACTTGCTGACATTTGTTCCAGAAGTCTATTAATATAGCCTAAGAGAAAGAAAGTCTCTAATAACTTGAGGGTTCGGGTGCTGACTCGGTCGGGTATACTGTTTGCTGTGCAAGCATAAGGACCGGAGTTCGATTCCCAGAGCCCGACGTAAAACCAGGTGTGGCACTGTGGTGGCGTGGATCCATCCCAGAGCTGAACAGGGAGTGACTGAGGCTCTCTGGACACCAGTCTAGCCTGAGACAAACGTCAGCTCCAGTAAGACGGTGTCTCAAGAAAACCAAGAAGCGTCTGAGGAGACATCTTAGCATGCAAAAAGCAGTTGTACAGTCTAGCCTGGAAGCCTGATTTTGAGCCTCTGGACCCACAGTGGAAGAGGAAAACTGACTTCCCAAGGTCGTTGCTTGATCTATAACCCATGTGGCACACAAAATCATACACACAAAGAGTCATAATACACCAATTGACAATTAAAAGATTTTTTTTTAAAAAAAAAAAGGAGCAGGGCTCTTCAGAGAGGACACCAGAGGTTGACCTTTGGCTTCCCATGTGCACCTGTGCACACATGACCGTGGGCACACACACACACACACACATACACGCACATGGAGAGGAACGAATGTAAGGAGTGCAGGCAGCCATCACACACAGGTTTGTAAACTGGATAAGACATATTAATAGAGGAGCCATCCCTCCCCACCGAGGGTTAGTTCAGTTCAGGGAGCTGGTGGCTTATTTCCATGACAACTTTGCCATTTCCTTTTGACAAACCATATTCTTGTGACGGAAAGAGGAAAATCCTGCACGCTGGCTACCCAGCCTACGGTGTGGATGGCTGCTGGCGCATCATAGCATCCTTGCCCGGGGCTGTCTGCTGGCTTCACGGGAGTGCAAAGCCTGAAGCTGACACCCTTCCCTGAGGCTTGCCAGGGTGTGAGTGTGGCTAGAACGTGTGAACAGAAGGGAACGTGTGAGAGTTTACAAAGCACTGTTGGTAAACAGACTCCTCCATAGGAGGAGCTCGGAGGGACGGAGGGACGGAGTCTCTGCCTAAGAGGAAAGGGATCACTCTCAGAGGGAAGATGGGCTGAATGCCGATGGTGGTTGGAATCTGGAAGGAATGGGTGTGTGTAGGGGGAGGGACCTGGTTCTTTTGTGGCTCTGGTAAATGACTTAGCATCCTTCAACACCAGGTATCCTGGCTGCCTTCATCCATACTGAGGTACCAACCAGCCACTGGGGTTGCTGTGGGCAACAGAGGAGTAGCTCTGGTGATGAGAAAAGCTGGAGAAAGAAAGAATTAAAGGGGAAAAAACAAAACAAAAAAAAAGACTCAAGTCTTGAGCCCAGTTTGGATCTTTTCAAAACCTCCCAATTCAAAGGAGTGCAGTGGGGGGCGGGGTCCTCAGACGGGTGCCAACTAATGAATGGATTTCTGTGAGAATTATTAGTGCCGGGTCTCTCCAGGGTGCTTCCACACAGACCTCCCAAGAGGGGTGGGGCACAGAAGGCTCTTCTCAGGGGCACCCTTTAAAGGAACAGATCTCACTTGTTTCTCAACGTTTGGGCTGGAGTTGTTTGCCTTCAGGAGTAAGTTTGGAAGCTGTATAGGAGCCAGAGGAAAGGAGACAACACTCTTCTCCCTCCCCACCCCCACAATCAGAAAAAGGCAGAAGAGGCCAAGGCCTTGGATGTCCCCAAAAGGCCCAGTACAGGGACGCCTGTGTCTCATCTAAGACCTATTGGACTGAAAACAGATTTAGGAAAGCCCGCCCTGACACTGAAGTTTAAGAACTAAGCTAAAAAGAGCCCAACAAACGAGGGGGGGTCTCTGCCTGAATCATAGCACCCAGGCTGCAGGAGATTCAGGAGTCCAAGGTCATCTTCAGGTGACCTTGTCTGAGGAGGCAGAAGGATCAAGGGCTCAGTGTTGGGTCTCAGGAGCACATACGGCTCTGGCAGGGACAGAGTTGACATTCTAACACTACATACAGGTTCCCGACCTCCTGCCACTGTAGCTTGAGGGAGTCCAATGCCTCTGGCCCCCACGGACAACCTTACACACACCACATGTCCACCCATACATGATTAGGAATAATAAAGACACAGGGAGGGGGGAGAAGCCGGGACCGAAAGGATCTCTCTCTTTTAGAAGGCAGCAGATGGGTTTGGCTGAGGCCATGGGCGTCCTGGTCTAGAGGCCTTAGGAGTGACGCCAACTCCAGTCAGGCACCACACTTTAATTTCCCGCTTACACTCAAGAGTAAGTATTTACAGGAGACTTTCTATTTAGAAATAAAAAAAGGTCTCTGTCTCCTTGCTTCTGGCATAAGGAGACCCTGAGCCTACGGTAAAGCCACCTCTCTTGTGTTATCCATCACCATCCCACCCCGCCACCTCTCTCCCACAGGAGGAACCTGGAAGCAGCCCATAGCCCTGGCTCCGTGACTACCTTCTGGCGCACCCAGGAATCAGAGGCTGTGAGACACTGGGCTGTTATGAGCCAGACTTCAAAGGGAGCTCCCACCTCTCTTCTTGTTATAGTCTTCAAGGTCAATGGGAGACCAGGGTCCTCAGTGGAGGTCGTGCAAACCAGGCTTTGAATGCCACAGGAGCGGTGACTGTTAAGCTAGGCCTCTGAGGAGATAGATGCCCTGTGGAGACTTCACCCGTCGGTCTTGCCACAATTCGGACTCTGATCCAGGGTGGAGTCTGAGACCCTCAGGCTCATACCAAGTATTGCATGCTTCTGAGTTCTCGGGTCACGCTTTGGGTAACAGCACTTCTTCACCCCAGAGACCAAGTCACAAGGGTTTAAAAGGGACACTCATGACCTAACGCAGGCTCAAGAAGATCAGTTTATCTAGAGGGGGAGTGTGTGTGTGTGTGTTCATCTGTGTGTGTGTGTGTGTGTGTGTGTGTGTGAGTGTGTGTGTGTGTGTGTGTGTGTGTATGTGTGTGTTCATCTATGTGGAGACCAGAGGTCAACCTAGATGGTTGCTTCTCAGGTGCCACCCATTCTTTGAGTCTCTCACTGGCCTATAGCTCACCAAATAGGGTAGGCTGGCCAGCCAGGGAGCCTAGGGATCCAACTGTCTCCATTCCCCCAGAGCTGTAAGCCATCACAGCCAACTCTACCTGTATGGGGATCAAACCTACAAACTCACACTCGCACTGGCACATACAACACAACAGCTAAACCACCCATCCTGCACCGCCCCTGGGCCTTTACACATCTCTACGATTCTACGGTAGCTGGAATGAAGGACCGATTGGCTGGACTGACTGCCTTATTTTTACTCTGTGGCTAGCACATGTGTTTTGAGGCCAAAGGGCAACTTGAGCCTAGGTCACAGCTTCACTGGCAAGCCATCTGCTAAGCCACCTTGGCTGGCCTCATTAACCAGCTAGCTATTGATACCATGGGATTTAGTCTCTGGATATGTAGGAGGGGCCTTTTAGTGTTGTTTTTGTTTTGATGTTTGTGTTCCTTGAGTTAGGTTTTGCTGTTGGGATGCAGGCTGGAGCTCAAGTAGCCCAGGGGGGCCTAGAACTCAATCTCCTCTGGCATCTACATTCCAAGATGCTGGATTACAGGGGCATACCTCCGTGGCCTGCCTGGATATCTATTTGGCTTTCCCTTTGTGATGCACTAGGAAACTAAACTTCCACACTAGGCAAGGGCTCCATCAGTGAGTCTATTCATCTATTTGATATTTGAGACACGGTCTTAGGTCTATCAGACTGGCTTTGAACACCCTACGTAGCTGACTTTGGATTTCGAACCCTCCTGCCTCTACCTCCCCAGTGTTGTGATTGCAGGTGTGCCTCACCTTCCCGGGGTTTGTGTAGTACTGAAGATAATCAAACCCATGACTTCATCGATGCCAGCCAGTGCTCTTATCATTGCCAGCCACAGAATCTCAGCTTTTATCATCAGAAACAGGAACACCTTGGCTTAACTGGATTGGTGCAGAAATAAATGGGTAACAGTTGAAAGAAGAGAGAATCTTGTCACCGCTGTGTGCTACCATCTTCATTGATTTCTTTAGTGTTCCTCAATAATCAAATTCCACAAACATCGACTGTGTGCTGACTCTACAGACTCCTTCAATGGTGGCTCTTTGGAGCGCTGCTCTCCGTGGCTCTGCTAATTCCTCAAGGTCTGATTTCTAAACTGACAGTTGACTTCTAAACAGATTTCAGGTCCCGATAGCATCCTTGCCAGGACCTTGGTGGGGAAAAATCCTCTTTAAATTTCTGAGCACCACCTAACTTCTGAAGCTGCCCCGAGACACCAGCTCACTTTCCCTCTCCTGCAGGTCATACGCTGCTGGTGAGAGAAAGGTTCTTGGCTGCCAACTTTCAACTCTGGGCAATCCATGGTGCTCCAAGGACGTCAGTTCTGCCAGTCACCAACAGATGGCATCAATGGCTGCACATAGTCCCTCAGGCCTCAGCCTTGGCTTCTCCCTTAACCTTTGTCACCTTTGCTAGATCTGAAATGGCAATGTCAGAAATACTGAGCAACGGAAAAAGAAAAAGAAGGGGGGGGAAACACCCTAGGCTAATATGCAATGTCTTCAAAGATAAATGAGAGTTGTAAAGAGAGTAAAAAAACCCCATGTCCCCCAACTGTCCGATGAAATGACTTTAGCAGCAACCAATGCACACCCAGCTTGGTAGGCGTTGTGTTGGATTGAAACCAAACAGGCTTTCAGCAACTAACGGGTGAGAAGTGCTTCTGTGTCCCCAACTGTCATAACAACCAGAGTCAATTCTCGAAGCCCACACAAAAACCACGAAAAAAGCAAAACAACCCCCCACCGTGAATCGCAGAGGCTACACACACAGAAGCACTTTTTGGAATCACTTCACACGGTCTGTGAGTTAGAACGGTCTGTGTGTCTCCCCATTTGGTTGGATGAAGGCTATGAGGACCATCAATTGTCCCCCCCAAGAAATCAAGGTCTTTTATGAGGGAGTGGATGGCCCAGTTGGTAAATTGCTTGACTATGTAGCGTGATGACCTGAGTCTTGCAAAGATGGGGACAGTAGCTAGGAAAAAGGGGACAGGCTCGATAGCTAGCCAATCTAGACTAATCGATGAACACCAGGTCCCATTGTCTCAAAAAACAACTTTGGGGCTGGTGAGACAGCTCAGTGGGTAGACACGTGCCACTGAGCCTAATGACCTGAGGTTGATCCCAGGAGCACACATGGTAGAGAGAGAAGATTGAGTTCTGCAAGTTGTCCTCTGGGTGTGTATGTGTGTACGAGCCATCTGTGCATACACTAAGCGGGTACAGGTGTGTTACAACAACAAAAAGCAAGGTGCGCAGTTCCTGAAGAACGATCTTGATTGGCAGGATGGTGCGAACCATTTTACGCCCATGGGTCTCAGTATGGGTGATCTGGTTCCCAGGAAGCACCTGACACTGTCTGGGGACATGGTGATGGGCAACTCTGGAGACACGAGAGATAATGATCTTTGCATCCAAGGGTCAGGGGTCAAGGATGCTGCTGACACCCACCACCCACCACCCACCCCCACCCCCTGGTGTGCAAGACAGCACAATTAATTATTCCGAGGCACAAAACACCACTCCAGGACCCAGGAATTCCAGCCAAGCATTGTACAACAAAAGGCAATTCCCCATCCTTGCCGCAGTAAACCCTCATCTCTGAGAAGACGGAAGTAAATGAACACTCGCCCCTTCCATGTTCCCTCTGATGTGGACCTTCCCACACTTCCTCCCCTGCTGACTCTCCCTGGTTTTGTAAAGGTTTTCCCTTCTGCATCCCATCTTGGCTGGCCCTAGCAATCTCCCCACATACACAGTGACTACTGTGGCTTTCCCAGGATTCCCTGCTTTCCCAGGTACCTCCCACCACAAGATTCAGGGAGGCTGCTTGCCTGTTTTAAAAAACATCTCTCACTCAGAGAATAAAATAAGTACCCGTGGGACCATTCTGATATGAATCAATGATCAGATAAGTAGATGGATGGAGATGAAGGGAAGGATTCCACTTAGTAAATGTGGAAGGATCGAGAGAAATATCGAGCCAACTGGGCTGCTGATACGGGGGCTGCAGGCGAGAGGCACTGGGGAATTTAAAGCCAGAGGCCAGATTTCAGGACCCAAAGCCTCTCTTCAAAACTGTGCGCTGGGATGGAGAGCTGGGGGTTAAGAACACTTGTTGCTCTCTGCAGAGGATCACAGTTCTTTTCCTGGCACCCACCACCAGGCGGTTCCCAGTTGCCTATAACCTATAGAGGGATCTGACACCCTCTTCTGAACTCTGCGGACAATTGCATCCATGCGCACGGATAGATACACACAATTTAAAAATAACAGTAATTTATTTATTACTGGGGAGGTTTTAACTATGTCTACAAATTCTTTAAGTTTTTTTTTTTTATTACATTTTTATTTATTTTCAGTGTGTGGCAGGCAGGAGGCTGCCACAAGCCTTGGTGTACAAGTGGAGGTCAGAGCACAGCCTCAGCGAGTCAGCATTCATGCCTCGCTGGGCGGATTCTAACCATCAAACTCAGGTCCTCAGGCTTGCTTGGCAGCAAGCACTATTGCCCACTGAGCATCTCGCAGACAATGAACCCAGTAGTTCTAATACTTCACTACAGAACCTGAAATTGACCCTGTCCAGTTGAGCACAAGCCTGCCTTTATTACATTTTTTTAATTGAATGAATTGAACCTTCTTAAATTTTAGTGTTTATTTGTGTGTTCCTGGGTATGTACATGCGCATGCACCCATACAGATACACATAGACCAGAGGAGAGCATGCGGTGTCCTGTTCTAGCATTCTACCTTATTCCTTGAAACAGGGTCCCTCAAAAAAACCTGGAGCCAGACTAGTGGGCTCCTCCATCTGCATCTTCCCTCATCTCTACCCCTCTCTACAGTGCTAGGATTCCCAGCACAGGGGCAGCCACACCCAGCTTTTTACGTTAATCTTCTGAGCCATCCACTCAGCCCTCAATTCATTTTTTGGAAACAGGGTCTCACTATGTCGGCTCAGGCTAGAATCACACTCAGGATCCTTTTCTTGCCTGAGCCTTGAAAGCCTTGGGTTTCCAAGAATATGCCACTATGCCCAGCCTTGTTCAGCTCATTTCTAAGCCCTTGGGATGTCTCTAGAGACTCACATTAAGGACCATCTCAGGTGGACAGCGTGACTTTGTTTACTGCTTTCTAATATTGTCCTGGGAGACACCTTCTAGACCAGGTTGGCTTCCTTGGGTAGGCGTTGTTTTATTCCAAGAGCATGGGGACATTTTGACAAGACCCAAACACATAGCACACCTGTTTCTGTTTGAGCTACAGAACTTGGTGTTTGCCCTGAGTCCTGACAACACATAGCATGAATCTGCTTAGGGCACATGTAAAACAAAGGAAGCGTACTAGATTCCAACGAGGCAAGTTAGAGTAACAAGAGAGCGATGCCTAGTCCCAAGTTCACAGCTTCAACAGCCTGGGACAGCCTCCATTTAAAGAATACGGCAATCACGCCAAACACGAATAAAAACAAACAGGAGGGGCAAGGGAGATGGCTCAATAGGGAAAAATGCTCACACCAATCCTGACAGACTAATTTCAATCTCCAGAAAACAGGGCCTGGAAGTCCCAGGACCCGGAAGCTATCCTCCGACCTCCACCAGACCCATGACATCAGTTCTCTGCTATATGCACCCTATACACATAAAGTCGATTT
>NC_034603.1:74727715-74729899 GCF_900095145.1 Mus pahari
AAAAAAAAAAAAAAAAAAAACCAAAGGAAGGGAGGGAAGGTGGAGGGGACAGGGAGAGGAGGGGAAAGGTGGGTAGGAAACCTCTCACCACTCCACACTCCCCTCCCCCCATCCAGACCTTGGATCTGGAAAGAAATTGGAATTCATAAAAACATCTCCTTGGCGGCTCAGGGCCTTCTCAGGTAGAATGGAAGAAAACCTGGTCCCATAAGCATTTAAGGGAACGTCAGTAAAAGGATAACCCGCTACAAGTCTGTAAAAAGTTAAGGTCAAAGTCTTGTTCCTAAGAGAAACTTTTTTTTTTTTTTTTTTTTTTTGCAGAACCAGAGTGGCTGTTGGATTGTCTGGGAGAGAAAATTAATTGCTGCTGCTGAGCCTTCTTTGCCTCCTGATGCTTTTGGAAGGAAGTGGCCGAAAGACACTCTGGCTGCTGCCCGGTACCAGGGACCACCATGCCTCTAGCAAGCCCAGAGGGTCCCACTGAAGCCAGAGGTGCAGAAGGCACAGGAATCTAACACTCTTTCCCCGAGTGCCAGACACAGTGGTGCATGCCTATGTGCAGGGCATAGAGGCAGGGGAATCAAGAACATCCTTAGTTACCTAGCAAGCCAGAAGCCAGCCTGAGCCATGTGAGACCCTATGTATGTCTAACCAAACCAGAGACTTACAGGGGTTTATACACCACCATCCAGGCCCGTGAACTCCAGCCTTTTCATTACAGGTGGGTGTGGCTCAGTGGGACAGAACAGGCTGGGCTGGTGAGGGGCTCCAGGTTTGATCCCCAGCACGCAGAATGCAAGGTGCACTTCTGTGCCCTATACCAGCAATAACACAATCTGCAACATGCCTAAACGACCCTAAAAGCCAGAGGTCGTGAAACGATGAGCAGGGAGGGCTGAGAACGCGATAAAGCTCCCAACACTTGGCTCTGTTTGTGGGTTTTAAACGCGCTGTACAAGTTGAACAGTCTCAGTCTCTGCAGGCTCTCCCGAGCTGCCACACAATGCAATACAGCATTCAAAGATCTTAATAGGGCCAGCTCTATGGTATTCCCATGTCCTAGCCTGCCTTTCTGACCTCCTCTTAGAGTTCCCAACCTAGGAGTCCTTGAGGACTGGGGATGGGGAGGGGGAAAAAAAAAAAAGCAATGAATTAATCAAAGGAAAAGTGTTCTGTTTCTCCCATTAAGAAATTCCTTGAAATATAGATGAGGTCTGTCCTGACCAGCAGGCCATTCCGAGAAAGCCATCAGGCAAATGCTTTTATGAATAACTGGTGTGTAAGAAGCTCGGAGAGGTCCAACATCCCTGCTAGATGAACCCAGCCATGCAGGAGCCCTCAGAAGCAAATGAATGGGGTGCAGGCCCAGCTGATGCCCGGTGGTTCTCTGCACACATAAAGAGTGGCTTTGGGGGCTGGAGAGATGACTCAGCGTGTAAGAGCACTGACTGCTCTTCCGAAGGTCCTGAGTTCAAATCCCAGCAACCACATGGTGGCTCACAACCACCCGTCATGAGATCTGACACCCTGTTCTGGTGTGTCTGAAGTCAGCTACAGTGTATTTATGTATAATAACAAATAAATAAATATTAAGAGTGGCTTCACTTTTATCGCCTGAGACTGATGGTTCTTGACTTCAAGTTAAGAACCTTCAAAGAACAGTGGTTCTCGACCTTCCTAGTGCTGCTATCCTTTAATACAGTTCCTCGTGTTGTAGTGACCCCCAGTCATAACATTATTTTCACTTCTCTCTTCATAGCTGTGATTTTGATACTGTTATGAAATACAATGTAAAATATATGTGTTTTATGACAGTCTTAGGAAGCCCCCCATCCTGTGAAAGGGTCATCCCCCCCGACCTCCCCAACACCAAAGGGAGTCATGACCCACAGGCTGAAAACAGATGTTCTAGACGTTAAATCTGTTTCTTTAGGTCTCCGGTGTGCCAAATGAGGGAAGAAATGAAGACAATACAAGAACCAGTGTCCTGTGAGTTTGGACTCATGAAAGCTGAACTGACAGCCGCCAAGATGCATGCTGTGGAAACGAATCCCATGCATTCAGAGACTGGTCAGCAAATAGGTAGAAGAACTTGAAAGAAAGAAAGAAAGAAAGAAAGAAAGAAAGAAAGAAAGAAAGAAAGAAAGAAAGGAAGGAAGGAAGGAAGGAAGGAAGGAAGGAAGG
>NC_034603.1:74730034-74785974 GCF_900095145.1 Mus pahari
AGAGAGAGAGAGAGAGAGAGAGAGAGAGAGAGAGAAAGAAAGAAAGAAAGAAAGAAAAGAAAACTGACCAAAATAAGCCACAGAGGTAAAGAAAGGCAGTTAGCAGTGCTCAACCCTCTTCTCCTATTATAAACTGATGCTGGTAGAGAATTTAGAATTCTAAGTGGAAAGACAGAAGGCCCGGAAGGTCAGTTCAAAATTCTAAGACCCTTCAGAACAGTATCTTCAACATCTGTGCACATCTGCCTTCCTCCCTGGAGAAGTTTCTGCTCCTGGTTCTGCGGTGCAATGGGATGGATGAGCTTGGAGAGGGAGAGTAGAGATGTATGTGGTAGGTACATGCTCCCGGTTCACCGCATCCCAGGCTACTCCGTAGCTTCATCCCACATAGAGCAGACCTGCACGGACGCTCTCCTCCAAAGCTCTGCTCTGGCCCTATGCTGCTCTACTGGAATCTGTTATCTACTTCATTCACTCCAGCGGAAGGCTCTAGAGGCATTTTCCAAACCTATGCCTTATTCCTCACTTGAGAAATCTCAAGTTTCTGTGTTAATTTGCAAAGTCGAAGGCAGGAAGAGTATTGAGCCTTACAACACGAATCAAGGACACCCCTGACTAAAGACAGACAGGGGGACACTCTGCCACCTACAACTGCTTGGCCACCTCTGGCCAACAATGGTGAGGCAGAGGCTGACAGAAAGGTATGGAGAATCAGTGAGGGCTCACTCTGACAGTTTTTGGAAGTAGCATACCTGCCACAAGTAATAAATCGCTTCATTTTAAGTTGATCTTTTTAACAGAGCACAGTAGATTATGACTATATATCACTTCAACCTCTCTTGTCCCATTGACAAAGGACAAATTGAGAAGGATCGGGGAAAGCTGGGACCAGGGGGTGGGCAGATCTCTGTCACCCAGCTTCTGAAATGGAAAAAGTAGCAGAGTCATTATTTGTTTTAGTATGTGTGTGTGTGAGTGTGTGTGTGTGAGTGTGTGTGTGTGTGTGTGTGTGTGTGTATGTACACGTGCTACCACTGTAGCATACATGTGGAGGTCAGAGGGCAACTTGTGGGAGTTGGTTCTTGCCTCCCACCACATGGGATCCAGAGATCAAACTCCAATTGTCAAGCTTGCCAACAAGTCCTTTCCAACACAGCCTTCTCTTCGGCTAGATATTTGGTTTTCTAAGCAGCCATCTGTAAAATCTTACAGGGCCATATTATTGTTGTTGCTGTTTGCTTGTCTCATAGAAAGAAAGGTTTGGGAAATAAGAGCAGCTTTCTGTCCCTCTCAAAACATAAGATATGTGCACTGTCAGTGACAAGATCCCCTAGTCTGCTTTTCTGAGATTGGACGACGGGACTTAGGAACCCATGCTTGAGAATGTTCAAGGCCAGAGCTCAGTAGATTGGAGGAGATGTCTAGTTTAATAACATGGTGGCAATAAGACAGCATAAGGGACGGGGCTGCTGAGTAAAATCCTCCCACTGCATAAGATGCAGCCCCCAAAGACAAGGACACACAAAATGGGTGTCTGAGCGATGTACCCAGCATAAGGGGAAGTGAAGATGGAAAACCCGGGCTGCTCCGTGGGCTGTGGGAGAGGGCTTTCAGATCTGATTTTAAAATCCAAGAACATGAAGGAGGTGCAACCCTGAACCACCCTGAGAGGACAGCTGGAACGCCCCAAAGGGATTCAGGATCCCCCACGGGCTGCTCACTGCATGAAATGAAAGACAGTGGAGAGAAATCTACCATGATCTCACAACAAGAGGACAATCTTAAGGGTCTGAAACTCAGTACAAACAAACAGATTCCTGAAAAATGGACACCCCAATCCTGAACTATCAGCAGGGCGACCTGGACGCTCTTAACTAAGAAGTTAGCAGAAACATTGGCTCCCAGTCAGAGGTCATCCTAGGTCCTCCAGATGAAGTTAAGACACTAAGATGAAATGTAACCTAACGACCAGCTTAATGAAAACTTAACTTGATGATGTACCATGAATAGCAAACATAACAGATATTCCTAGAGCTCCAGGGGATTGGAAGTAATAAAACTGCTCTGGAGGGGCTGGAGGGACAGCTTAGTGGCTTAGAGCATAATAGTCTTGGTCTTGCAGAGAACCTGAACTGGGTTCCCAGTATCCACACTGGGCACATCACAAATGCCTGTACCTCCAGTTCCAGAACTGATGACTTCTGAAATTCTGAATTCCATGGATGCATAGCCCTTCCAAAAAAAATCATATATATATAATTACACACACACACACACACACACACACACACACACACGCACACGCACACGCACACACACACACAGAAGGGAATGAAAAAATAGTTAAAGGACAAAAGAGAATATGATGAGAAGAGATCCATATACATTTAGTCCAAGAACAAGTTAACAAAAACAGAGACATTGAGTTAGCCTGTGTCGTCTGAGGAGCAGGTTCCAAGAGGCCATGTCGGAAAAACATCGGAAAAGAAAGAAGCAGAAGTAGGAACTGGTGGCAGGGAGAGACCTAGCGCGGTGTGAATGGGCCGGAGAGAAAGGAAGCATAGGACCAGGCTCAGAGAAGAAGAGGCTCAGAGCAAGCGGCTGGAGGGGGATGTGCAGGCAGAGCGCTTGCCTAGCACGTTTGTAACTCTGGGTTACAGAAGGGAAGAGGGAAGGGAGAGAGAGGGCGTGTGCCACTATGCTGATAGGGACTCCTGGGCCCAAGTCACTTATTAAAGGAATCCTGATCCTTGCTGGAACAGACCAGCACCTTTCACATCCTGCATAAGCCAGTGGGAGTCTGTCTTCTAAGAGGGAACTGAGTCCGCTGGGGCCGCTGGGGCCGTCTGTCAGTCAACTCTTGAGTGCAGATCTTAGCAGCATGCGGTCACAAAGTAGCATTAGCAATATTTTAAAAGATAATATTTAAGAGGCTTTCTAGATTGTGAAAGCACAAACCCTCCCAAATGTCACGTACTGAACAGAATAAAAGAAAAGAAAAATCTATACACACAGTAGTGAGACTGCAAAATATCAAAGACAGAAACTCCTAAAGAGGAGCAAGAAGAGTGGGGCATGAAGCCACATGTGTATTCTCAGCCCTCAACATCACCTTGAGCTACATATTGAGTTCAGGGCAGAGAGATTCAGTCCCCCCGCCCCCAAACAAAACAAAACAAAACACCCACAAAGGAACCAGGAAGGCAGGAAATTTTGTCAGGCACAACAGAGAGCCCAGAGAACAAGTCCAATTTAGTGTGGGAAGAGAAAACACCACTGAAGGATGAAGGGGGTAGGGGCAGAGTTTAAGACTACATGTACTGCTTACAAGTGGTGGCGGCAGTGGTGGCGGCAGTGGTGGCGGCAGTGGTGGCGGCAGTGGTGGCAGATCTTTGTGAGTTTTGGGTCAGCCTGGTCTACAAAGATCCAGGACAGCCAGGGCTACACAGAGAAACTCTGTCTTGAAAAACTGGGAGAAGCTGGGCAGGGGTGGCACACGCCTTTAATCCCAGCGCTTGGGAGGCAGAGGCAGGCAGATTTCTGAGTTTGAGGCCAGCCTGGTCTACAGAGTGAGTTCCAGGACAGCCAGGGCTACACAGAGAAACCCTGTCTTGGAAAAAACAAAACAAAACAAAACAAAAACAAAAACAAAAACAAAAAGAAAACTGAGAGACATAGAGAGAGACAGAGACAGCACAGAGAGAGATCTACTGCTCTTACTGAGGGCCTGTGTGGGTCCCAGCAATCATGCCAGACAGCTCACAATTGCCACAAACACAAAATTCTAAAATAATAATAATTAATCACTTGGTTAAAAGAATGCATGGCAATGTGCACTTGTAATCCCAGTCTCAGGAGACCGAGACAGGAGCATCTCAGGCCAACTCCAGTGACCTAGTAAAAACCCTTGTCTCAGAAACTCAAACCTGGAGAAATTAAAAGTTAAGGAAATACAGATATGAGAAAATGTGCCGTGGCATAGAAGCTGAAGTCTGAAATGAAAACACAAGGGAGTGGAGCGTGACTGGAGTTAGCGTCGTCAGGTGGCTATTTAATACACATTAAACATTAAAGAGCAGCAAAACCAAACAGAGGGCCAAGGGAGGAGGAACGGGTTAAAGTTTAATTCAACAGGACAGGAGGGGAAAACAAAGGGAAAGAATATGGAAAACGGGAGGCATGAAAATAACAGAAGTCACTTTTAAAAGGAGAAAAATCTAGACACAAAAGTAACTGGTTAAAAAATAAGCCATTAAGGGGCTGGAGAGATGGTTCAGTGGTTAGGAGCACTGGGTGCTCTTCCAGAGGACGTGGGGTCATCCCCATCAACCATGTGGCAGCTCACAGCTGTCTGTAACTCTGTTTCCAGAGCATCTGACACCAATACACATGAAATAAAATTAAATAAATTATTATTATTATTATTATTTTAAAAGGGCAGTAGCGACTGCTTCAAACACGCAGACAAGGGCTGCAGATGTTGCTCTGCGGTGGTGACCTTACATCACGGTGACCTGAGTTCTCGCCCTAGACCCCATATTGAAAACAGAAGCGGGCTGGTGAGATGGCTCAGTGGGTAAGAGCACCCGACTGCTCTTCCGAAGGTCCAGAGTTCAAATCCCAGCAACCATATGGTGGCTCACAACCATCCCTAACAAGATCTGATGCCCTCTTCTGGAGTGTCTGAAAACTACAGTGTACTTACATATAATAAATAAATAAATCTTTAAAAAAAAAAAAAAAAAAAAAAAAAGAAAACAGAAGCTTGGCCTGGTGGCATGCCTTAGAGTCCCAGTGTTGGAGAAGCAGAGACAGGTGGATCCCTGGAGCTGACCGACCAGCAAGTCAAGCCTACTGAGCAAGCTCCAGGCCAATAAGAAACTGTCATTTAAAAAAAAAAAAGTTTTTATTTGTATTTAGTGTGTGTGGTGTGTATGTATGTGTGAAACTGGAGTTACAGACAGTTGTGCGCCACCATGTGGGTGTTGGGAACTGACCCCAGGTCCCTTGTAAGAGTAGTTTGTGCTTTTAATCACTGAGCTGTCTCTGCAGCCCCCACAGAGACACTATCAAGAAGCCCATTGTGGTAGCACATGCTTTTAATCTCAATACTGGTCTGGACAGAGGTCAACCTGGTCTACACAGTGAGACCCTGCCTCAGGACAAAAGAAAACAGTAGACAGAGCTTGACACCCAAATCTGTTCTCTGGTGTCCACTTACACAAACATGCATGCACACACAGAGAAACATACAAAATGTAGACTCCTTTCGTTCTTTTCTGTGCTGGGGCTCAAGCCCAATCCTGGCCTATGCTGTGCCGGCATTCAACCACTGAGCTATATATCGCTAGAGCTCTCTAACTCAGCGATTCAGCTTTGTAATTTACCCCCAAGGAATTCATCAGAGCTGCCTACAAACATGTACGTGCTAGTTTAGCACTGACTTAAGTCTAATGGGGAAAATAAGTGCAAATCAAGCTTAATGCTTTTGAAGATTGCGTAGGTACTGTTTAGTGCATTTGTAGGATAGACTAGAATGCAGTTGTTAAAGTTCAGAGCATTAAAATATTAAGGGTGGTGTTTTTTCATAAGTGAAAATAATGCCAAGCAATAGGCATGATGTGGTCTTGGGACTTATTTTAAAATGCACGGGGGTCAAGGGGTTGGAGGTTGGAGAGATGGCTCAGTGGTTAAGCAACCTTGCTTACTCAAGTCTGGTTTCCAACACCCACATTGAATGGTTCACAACCACCTGTAAGTACAGCTCCAGGGGATCGGACGTCCTCTTCTGGCCTCTTCAGGCACCCTCTTCAGGCACCTGCACACAGTTGGCATACACAGACACACATATCCATACATTCAAAATAACACGAGAGAGTAAATGCGTGCGATGTGTCCAGATAGCAGCCCGAAAGGCACACAGCGGTATGGAATCCGACAAGCATCTCTGTGCTGTGGACAATGTGCTTAATTTTTGTTTTATTGGGCTTTTCTGTGTTTTCCAGGTTTCCTGAAGTGAGCATATGGTGCCTTGCAATTAAGGGAGGGAAGCAATCACTGTCTCTAAGTGAGTGGTAATGATCCCAGCGCACTCCTGTGCGGGCGGGCAGTGCCCACAGACCAGATCAGTAGCCCGCATTAGGCCAGTGACTGAAGACTACTTTTAGATCCTCTTAAATGAATGGGAGAAAAAAAATATATCAAAAAGTATGAAACTCATGACACTTGAAATTTAATCTTAATTTAATTTCATGAGAAACTTGTGAAAGAGGCAAGATCTCTCAGCTTTTTAAAACTTCTCTTTTATAGTCATTGATTTTCTGTTTGTTTGACCCTGGCCCAAGCATGCATGCATGCACATGTGTAAGCGTGCGTGCCTGGGTGTAGCTTAGACAAAAACTTGCAAGATCAGCTTTCTCCTTCCCCCATGTGGGTTCAAAGGCTCAAACCCAGGTCACTGGACTTGGCTGAGCCATCTTATCTTCCCTTTTGTAAAAGGGAAGAAAAGATTTATTACTTTTTTGTTTGTTTTTGTTTTTTTTCCAGACAGGGTTTCTCTGTATAGCCCTGGCTGTCCTGGAACTCACTTTGTAGACCAGGCTGGCCTCGAACTCAGAAATCCGCCTGCCTCTGCCTCCCGAGTGATGGGATTAAAGGCATGTGCCACCACCACCTGGCTGATTTATTACTTTTATTTTATGTATATATGTCTGTGTGTGCGTGCGTATACATGCACGAATGTGTGGGTGGGTGGGCACAGACACCAGAGGAGGACGTCATATCTCCTGGCTCTAGAGTGCCAAATAATTGTGGGCTACTTGCTGTAGATGCTGAAAACAGAACTCCTGCCTCTTGCTTTGTAGCTCAGGCTGACCTTGAACACACTATGTGTATGTATTCCAGGCTCAAACTCACGGCCTCCTGCCTCAGCCTCTCAAGTCCCTAGGATTACAGCTATGGGCCAGCTGACGCCTCTCACTATTATTCATCTTAGAGATGACACAAGAGAAACTTCTAGAAACGTGATTGTAGTGAGCAAAGAAGATGGGTGAGTCTGAGTTCAAATCCAAGGAGCCAGCCACCACTGATTCTGAGACCATTTTCCCAGACTAAGAGTTTCCCAGTATCACAGAAGCAGAGTCACAGCACACGCTGCGTGAACCCCCCTGGATAGCGCCCACAACCAGCTTCAAAGAAGTTATGCAGGAAAAATGAAGCTATATTTCTGTCATGGTGACTGGACAGACTGACTCTCAGCTTGCAGTTCAGTAAAATGCCTCTCTCCCCCGAAAAGAATTCCATTCCTTTCCTTGGTGGACCCAAGAAATAGTATCCAATATGATTATATTTTGAATTTTATCAATGAAAACATTAAGAGGACTGGCTGCTTTTCTAGAGGGCCTGGATTTGGTTTCCAGCACCCACAGAGCAGCACGCAACCAGTTGCAAGGGATCCAACATCCTCTTCTGGCCTGCATGGGCACCAGGCACTCACACAGATACATGAAAATTAAAAGAAAAAGACAAAGAAACACTTGCTTTATCTCATCCGGTACCTACACAATGACACCCCTCGTCTCTTGGCCACAGTGCCTAAAATATTCCTACTCATCCCTTCTTTCTAGAAATATTTGCAGAGCTCCTGCTGATGCAGAGGAGAGGGGAGGGAAGACGCAGGCGGGATAAAAAAAAACTCCCACACCTAGGACCACAGAGTATGTAATGATCCAATGGCTCTCACCCAAGCTCTGCTTGCTACAAGCTCTTAGTCACAGGAGAGCTAGGGGTTTCTTTCCTTCTGTTCCTTCTTTATTTCATCCATTTGCCTCTCACCGAGGTGTAAACACAGCAAAAGATGAACAAACCAACCCAACAGGCCAAGTGTATTACTTCTTAAAAATGGGTAGAGCGTTGGTTCAGGGGAGAAAAACTTGACTCTCATAGCTTCAGGAGTCAATGTATCAGAAGTACCAGAAACCACTGATATAAAACAACTGAGAACAGTCCAGTCACTCAGTATCTTATGGGTTCTCCTAGTCACCTGCTAAACATCAAACAAAAAGCAAGGGATTCTTCAGCTTCACTGAAGAGACACACAGTTACCATGGCGGGGGGAAAGGCAAGCTGGCTGATCAGCTCCTAGGTGTGGCAGCAGGAGTGTGGCACAGCTTGCTTACATCTCAGTGCACCAGCGAACAGGTGAATGGGGGGGGGGAGTATGGGGGGGAATGACAGGAAATAAATGTTGCCACTCGGCCAGCTTTTTCCTTTTGAATTCGGCCCAAGACCCCAGCCCATGGGTGTCACTCACATTCAAGGTGAGCCTTTCTTCAGTTAGTCCTGTCTGGAAACATGCCCACAGACATACAAAGGTGTGTGCGCTGACCCCCACTACACCCCAAACCTGTCTTAATCCAATCAGGTTGACACCTAGGGTTGAGGATCCTAGGAAATGTGGGTTTGAGCCTCATTCAGACCCTGAGCACTGCAGCACTGGCGCAGCAGTCAGCATTTACCCCAACTCAGAGTCGGGAGAGTGAGTTCATTAATAACAGAGCAGAACACACTCTATAATTCTAAGTGGTCTTAGCAGAGCACAGGAAATACATGCTAAAACCACAATTCGATATCACCGCCCACCCATTAGAACATCTGTAAGCAAGATGGGCAGGAAACACCAAGAATGACTGGCAGGGATGCGATAAAGCCCAAACCCAAACGGGGTGCCCGTTACAGTGTAACGCACCACAGCTACTGTGGGAAATGGTCTGGTCCTTTCTTTCCTCTTTCTTTCTTTTCTTTCTTTCTCTCTTTCTCTCTGTCTTTCTTNCCTTCCTTCCTTCCTTCTTCCTTTCTTTCTTTCTTAAAAAAAAAAAAAATTTCATTTATGTTTGTTTGTTCGTTTTTTTATGAGGGAGGGGCCCAGGGAGGTCAGAGGACAGACTGTAGGAGCTGGTTCTCTCTTTCTACCCTGTGGGCCCCAGGAGGAACCTCAGGTCGCCAGGCTAGGACAGTCAGGGCTACAGAGAGAAACCCTGTCTCGAAGAAAAAAAGGAAAAAAAAAAAAAAAAAAAATAGGAAAACACATTCTTGCTCTCCTTTTTTTTTTTTTTTTTAAATGATCGAGGTTTTTTTTTGTTTTTGTTTGTTTGTTTGTTTGTTTGTTTTGGTTTTTCGAGACAGGGTTTCTCTGTATAGTCCTGGCTGTCCTGGAACCCACTCTGTAGACCAGGCTGGCCTCGAACTCAGAAATACGCCTGCCTCTGCCTCCCGAGTGNTGGGATTAAAGGCGTGCGCCACCACGCCCGGCTTCTTGCTCTCTTTCTAAGTCCTGAAAGAAAACATGAAGTATAGTTTTAAAGGCACCAGGTAGGGACAGAGGAGGCACTGCTGTGCGACATGACACTCATTACTACTGTTTAATTCTTGGTAGTCACTGGCTGTCCACCAACCTTATCACTAGAAAGACAGTAGTACTGTTAACTTAAATACTCAAACTCTGAGCTTAGCCATCAAACGTTCTTTGGTTCCTTGTTTTGAGTTGTTGGGGATGGCACTCTGGACCCTGTTACTAAACACACACACACACACACACACACACACACACACCTCAAAACAAGAACAAAACCCACACAGCCCCAAAAGTGTCTCCAGTGTGGCTGAGGAGTACCCTCAGGGTAGAAAGCTTATCTAGTTTGGGCAAGGACTCTGGTTCCAACCCCATGGCCAAAAGAAAGCAAACAAAGACTTCCAGTCTTTCTCTTTAGAACCAAAGGTGATACATAAAGATTAGCCTTTCAGAAAGAGATACATTATAACTGGCCAAAATGCAGAAAAGGAATGCCATGCCGGGCTATGCTCAGTGGGATAGCTGCACGGATACTCACCCGCCCCCACCCCAAGGCTGGGGAACATCCTGAAGAGGGGGTGGGAAGAATGTAGGAGCCTGGGAGATGCAGAACAGGGAGTGAAATGCCACGTCCTGGTAGTGACATGGTCACAGCACTCGGGAACTCCCTGCAGCTATAAGAGCAAGCCAACAAGGTGAGTCAATACTTCAGCAGGCAGCACTAAGTGGACTCAGCGGGTTGACAGGAAGAAAAAAAAGGAAAAAATAAAATTAAAAAGTGGACATGAAAGTGGCAGGGGTGGGGTCTGGCGGAAATGGGGGGGGGCAGGCTGGGATTAATATGATCAAGATACATTGTGAACATCTATGAAGCAATAAATGACATTTTAAATTTTCTAAAACCACTTTAACATAACAAATGTCACTCTGTAAAGAGAGTGGTAGTGAGGTGTACTGGCTGGGCATGTTGACTGATATCTGTAATCCTAGCACTCTGAGGACTGAGGCAGGAGGATGGCCATGAGTTCCAAGCCATCTAGGGAACACAAAATCCCTGTCTCAAAAACCCAAAAACAAACAGAGATGTCTAAGCTTTTCGGTTTGACCATTTTGGCAAGTGACTGGACCTAGCCGGTTTCCTGTTCCTCTCTCTCCCCCATCCCTAGGAGGGTTTCAATTGCCCAGAAGGTTGGGTTGAAGACCACATACAAATCAAGCCAGGCCTCCCAGCAAGGCTACACATCTCACCAGGGTAAAGGCAGGGAAGGCTTTCCTGCTACCTGTCAAGAAAACAGAAAGGGGTACTCACTTGTTTTTTGTGGGTTTTTTTTTTTTCCTTTTCTCTTAAGAAACGAATTGTGCTCCTTGGAACAACGACTTAATAAATAACCACAGAGTCTCAAATTGAGCGGTTAGACTGTTACATACTGACAGACTCTGGATAAACTGACAGAACCCAATCCAAGGCTTCAAGGGGTGTGCAGCAACAGCAGCAGCAGCAGCAGCAAATCTCTGAAAGACTCTGGTGATTATTGATTGTATGAGTACGTGGTGTGTGTGTGTACGCGTGTATCACGGAGAATGTGAGGAGGGGGGTGTAAGTGGGTCAGAGGACAACTCTACAGATGTCTCTTACCGTTATAATATGGGTTCCAGGTATCAAAGGGCCTCTTTTTCTCACTAATTAGGGCGTGGTAAGATATGTCCCAGTACTACTGTCTGGACATGCTCTTTATCGTTATAATAGGATTATGATGAGTTTGGGTCATCTGGAGGCCATGCCGGCATTTGAACCAGGCAGACATACAAAAGGTCTGGCGTCCACCTCCTTCACGCATAGCTAGGTGGTCTCCAACTAGAAACCTGGGGTTGGCAGTGGTGTCGTCTAACTTGTGCGGACAAGCGACATCCAAATAACAGCCAGAGCTGACGGGACGAGGCAGGTTAGCTGTAATTTGGGATTGGAATTTCAAGATGACAAGACTAGATAGTGGTACCTTCGACTTTGGGTGGCAATAAAAGAGGTTTTACTAGTAAGTTACAGCTCTAAGTATGGACCGGACACCCAGGAAGCAGGGGCCTGACAAAGGCCTGGCGGAGGTGTGGTTTATGGGGAAGGGGACCAGAACTGCACAGGAGACTCAGGCTGGGGCTGGGGGTGGGAGAGAGAGGACCAACTCTTCTCAAACACAAAGAATGAACCATCTTGCTCAACGCAGCTCCTCTGCCTCTCTTATCTCTAATTAAAAAATAAAAAATGGCATGTGGCTAAAGGCACTGGATGCCAAGCCTGACAACCTGAGTTTGATCCCTGGGAACCTCATGGTATAAGGAGAGAACTCATGCCCAAAAGTTGTCCTCTGATGACCTCAGCAGGTGACCATGGCATACGCCCACCCACCCTCACACCATGGCACGCACACACACAAACCCCTCACATAGGCCTACAAAAAAAAAAAAAAAAAAAAAATCCCCTCCGAGACAGGGATTCATACAGTCAAATGTTTAAGGAATAAAATAATTAACTAGACATGATAATAAATGCCTATAATTCCAGCAACTTGGGGGGTGGGGGCGGGGCTGAGGCAGAAGGACACAAGTTCAAGGCCAGCCTCAGCTATATCATAAGACCCTGGCAGTAAGTGATAAACAAACAAATAAAGACTTGGGGGAGAGAGTCCAGTGGTGAGGTGCTGGTTTTACATGTGTGATCGCCCAGTGCTGCCAAACAGCAAAATCTGGGGTTTGGAATCTGGGAAATATAGTAGCCCCAGATACAGTTCCACGGTAGCCACTGGCCTCGCATGGGCAAGGTATTAGGTTCAATCCCTAATTACTTCCCCCTCAAATAAAATAAAAATACTTAACCAGAAACATAATTATCTCCTTGCCATAACCCTCCCAAATCGATCTCTGTGGCCCACCTTGGCTAAGCTCACATGCGTGTTTTTCATTGGCAGTTGAATTCATTTGGACACAGAGGAATTTTTTTTTTTCTCATTTCTAGGCAGAAAAGGATCCAGAACAGGGTGAGCTGTGAGATGCAGGGACTGAAGCCATCTAGAGAAAAGGACCACCTGTGGCCTCTGGAGGGGGGGCGGGGTGAGAAAAGAAAAACAAACCAGCCAGTCAGAGCGACCTGGAGGCCAACTGGAACCGGGCTAGCAACTCAAACCTTCTGCACCAAATGGCGGAACAATGGCCCCTATTTATGCACAGCACCAAAGGCTCCTTGCATCAGAAGGCACCTTCGAATAAGCCGGCAGCTAATTCTCCTGGTAGCAGAAATCCACTCTCACAGGAAACAAAGCCCTGCTCTGTTACGCAGGAGAAGGATTAAATCCGGCGGGATAAAGGGAACAGTTCGTTGCCAGGTCACCTCGGCAAGGCTGAGCACGGAAAACCAGAGTGTTCTCATCTCTCCCCCACTTTATAGCGTCTTGGGGTTGGTGCAGAAACGGACGGGGATCGTTCCTTTTTTAAAAAAAAAAAAAAAAAAGCAAGCAAACAGACAAAATGACCCTTGTCACTATCGACAAGCAAGGTGCTTGGGGCTGGCAGACGCTGCTGAAGTAGCTAAGGTCCGAGCTCTACGCTCTAATTTCAAAAGCAACCCTTCAAAGTGAGCAGCCTATTCTTGCCTAAGAAGCAGTCCCCTTCCCAACCTGCTGACCGCATGTCCTGAGACAGCGTCTTAGTTCCAAACCTCTGGGGAAAAACAAACAAACAAACACAAGACACACACACACACACACACACACACACAAAACAAAACAAAACCAGGGTGGGCAGCCATGTAATGGGCAAGAAACCAAACTGGCTGTGAGTTGGTCGGTATGATGATTATAAGTTATAATGTAGGTAATCACATTATTTTATGTTTACTTTGTTTATATTTGAATGTTGACACAGTTGTCATGTCCATCACCATCACCATCACCATCAGCATCACCACCACCATCAGCATCAGCATCAGCATCATCACCATCACCGCTGCCATCATCTAGGAGCTGGAGGGATGCTTTAGTTGGTCTAGTGCTGGCCACTCAAGTTCGACCCCCAACAAGGCACACAGGTGTGGACTGAGGAGGCTGAAACTGACAGGTTCCCTAGAGGTCACTGGCCAGCCAGTCGGCCTGGCAAAATCATTGAGCTTCAGGTTTACTGAGAAACCCTGTCTCAAAAAGTAAGGTAGAGAGGCTAGAGAGATGGCTGCTCTTCAGGAGATCCTGGGTTCAGTTCCCAGCACACACTGTGTGCAGTGCACTACCATCTGTCATTCTAGTTCCAGGGCATTTGAGCTCCCTTTCCACCTCTGAGGAAGCTGTATAAATGTGATAGGCATACATTCATGCAGGCAAAACACCCACACACATGAAATAATAAATATATATATTACTTATGTATATTTATTTATACAGGGATCCCCTTTGCCAAGCTATTGCTTATCGCAGGACATTTCTAACTGCAAGCTGCTTTTTAGCTCACAGACCCGACTGTATTCGTTTATTCGTTTGACATGAAAAGTCCTGGCCAGTCTCCTCAAGGAACTGGCAGTGGATCTGAGGGCACAGGTAAAGAGATAAACCACTGTCCAGTGGTGAACGCAACAGCCAGGGTAAGAACAGGACAGACACACAGAGCTTCTGATAGGAAAGCAAGGCGATTAAGCTGGCCTAGGGAAGCCTGGGTAGGAACAGACAAGCAGAATTCTGCAGCGAGGCAGGGCTATTTTGGGAACAGGGGTACAATTCAGACAGAAGCAAGAGCAAGGAAAGGCTAGAAGGTGGTTAGAGAAAGAAGACACAGGGCCAGGCAGGGTAGGTACCCCTGTAAGGTGAATAAGAGGGGTGTGGAGGATACTGAGTCAGAGGAGCTGGATTTTACTTCTGCAATCAGGAGCCAGTGAGAGCCGTGATTGCTGTGGATCTATGAGGAACACAGCTGTGCAGAGAGCCTGGGAGTGAATTTTTGCAACAGAGCCAGGATTGGGGTTGGGGGAGGTATTTGCTTCAGGTGCGAAATTTAAGGAGATCAAATATGCAGATCAATATTACTTAAACGCAATATGGTTTAAATATTAAAGTAAATGGGGAAAAAAAATATGGTCCGGGAAGATGTGGCTCGGCCAGTGAAGCGCTGGTCTTGCAAGTGTTGAGGGCTGAGTCCCTGGAAGGCAAGTGAACATGTCAGAAGCTGTGCTTGTCTCTAATTCCAGCGCTGAGGACTCGGCGGCGACAAGTGGGTATCTGAGCTTGCTGGCCAGTCTAGGCTAATTGTTGAGCTACAGGTCAATGAGAGATCCTGTCTTAAAGGAAGTGGATGATATTCCATGAGACACCTACATTGGTAAACACACACGCACACACACACACACATAAGTATATATACACACATTCAAAATAACTATAATAACAAAATATAACTATATAATTATATAAGCTAATACAACTATACATAACCAGTCTGCCACAAGGACTCTCCAACTTAAAAAGACACACTGTCACTACTTGTATTAAGCTGTCCCATTTGTGACTGGGACACCCCTCAGCTCTTCCTTAGCCCTCCCCGTCCATTTGCTTCACGACGCAGGAGTCGACTCCAATGAGAACTGACACATGAGTTCTTACTTTTCCTTTGCCTCACTCAGACACCAATGTCCTCTGCCACGTCAGGGCGACAGAGAAATCACTGAGGGAGGAGAGTCCTAAGCGACCGCGGGAGGTCAGCGAGAGGATTTTGACCCAGGAGAAGCCTGGGTTAAACATCAAATGTTGGGATGAGCAAGGGCAGAAACAGCACAGAAGGAAGCTCCAACTTGGCTCAGGGTGAGCAGAATCCGTTTCTACCCAAGGAAGTCACAAAAGGCTCCGGGGACAAAGAGCCCATTCTCCTATTCTTTGGTATCACTCTGTTCCCCATTCAATAAGTTCCTAACTAATTAAGTGGAAAGGCAGAGCTCAAATCCATAGCGACACACACATGCACATGGAGAGAGCCTGGTGCACTCTCCAAACAGCAGGGTGCACTGATGAATATTCAAAGTCCCAACCATTAGCAATGACTAAGACTCCCAAAGTCTAATAAGTTATTTTAGTGACACACTTCTGTCATTTTCCCCTCATCCTCTTTTGCATTCGTAGGACAAGGAAAAAAGAGTAATTGAAGCAAAGCGCTCAGCTTTCCGGTCTCAGCAGTTATATATCAGACTGAAAGAGGGGCTGGCAATGCTTGCTTCCACCTGCCTGACCCAACTGAACCAAGGAGCTGCCCTCCGGGTGGCTGGCGCTAACCTTCACTGGCAACCCACGTCCCTTGCCCAGAGTCCCACTCTGCCTCTGCTAACTTCAGTCTCCCAGGATATGGACCCAACCCGAGCTCCACTGTGGATGCTGTGAATGACAGCACAGTGAGGGATGGCACTGGTGAATCATCAGGTGTGGGAAATGCATTCCAGAGAGCAGAAGACACAAGTGGAAACCTGCCGGCCCTGGCATCTAGACAGAAAGCCATGCTGCTCTGAGCGGCGGAAGTACAGCAGTGGTTAACTACGGCCCTACCCAGGCCCAGGAAAGAGGCTATGACTAAACAGGAAATCAGTTACTGCAGCCTAACGGAAGTAGGTGTGATCACAGAGCAGGAGGAAGAGCTAGCCTCTGATACAACCTATGAAGCCTCGATACTGTTTATCTTGATTGTTGAGGTTTTCAGCAAACAGTTAAGTCTTTTACCCAGGGATAAAAAAAACCTCCTGTGGGTTCCCCTTAAAGGCACAGGCAGTCAGCCCATGGTCACCTGGGTAAAGTCAACAGATAAAGATTATTTGCATTTTCTTCCCACTTGCCTCAGAAATGGCCTGGTCAAACTTAATACCTACTTGGACTTGAGAGATGGCTCAGCAGTTAAGAGCACACACTGCTCTTGCGGGTCTCTTGTCTGGTTCCCAGCATCCTCCTTGATTGGCTGACAACCATTCCTAACTCCAGCCCCAAGGAATCTGATGCCCTCTTCTGGCTGCCATGGGCATCTGAAATCGCATGCACAGACCCACAAGCAGACATATACAACCCAAACAGCAAGCACTTCAGCTGAAGGATCTCCCTACCCCTACTTTACTGTTTGGGACAAGGTCTGGCTCTGACACCCAGGCTGGCCTCGAACACCTGATGCCCTGGATGCTGGGATGACAAGCGTGAATACTGTGCCACAATTTGTTTGTTTCTACACTGGTTATTCATCACTATTATCTCTTTCTTTACTCAACACTGGATGATTTATACACAAGCAAGAGATTCTAGGATCAACACTTCAGATTGTCCTCTGATCTTTACACACACACACACACACACACACACACACACCAATCAGTCAGCCATTCAGTTAATATCCTAGGGGCAAGACATACAGCTGGAATCCCAGCAGTCTGAAGGTAGAGACAGGAGATTGAGAGTTGCATACTAGCCTGAACTATACAGCAAGATCCTGTCTTAAAAATTAATATAAAGTAAAAATCAATCATAGTATACACACACATACATATACACACATATATACCATGTGGTACACCACAAATACATATGGAGCTTTTAATTTGCCTATGAAGAAGTGAATGAAATGTGAAGGAGTGATGTCACATGTCCTTTGCCCAAATGGGAGATCATATTCATGTTTATGAGACCTTAGCTTCCAGAATTATCTGCCTCACAGAAGGGTCTCTGAGACCTACAACATATACAAAATCCAGCAACGCCTAGGAACCAAAGCTGTGGCTGCCCCTGGTAGCCAGGGAGAGAGGAGTCATCCTTTGGTCTCTAAACCTTTGCTTCTTCTGCACGTGTGGCCACGTAACAGCCATGCCCACGGCAAACACAGCTGCTTTCAATCCTGTCCCAGGTTGCTTTATTAACTAAATAGAGTGCTTGATTTTTAAAAATCAACACTAAGAGGCTCATCAATTACCCAGGAGAAGAACCATGACAGAACCTGATATCTTTTATGTATTCATTAAAATGTTGAAGGTAAGAGCTAGAGAGATGGCTCGGCAGTTAAAAGCACTTGCTGCTCTTGCAGAGGACCCTGGTTCAATCTCCACTCTCTAACCTCAGGATTGTGAGTAGGAGCATCTTAGGTTCAAAGCCAGCCTGAGAACTTGGAAGACTGAATCAGGAGGATGACTAAAGTTCAAATACAGCCTAGGTTATAGAATAAGACCCTGTTTCAAACTTTAAAAACAACAAAGGGCTGGAGAGATGGTTCAGTGGTTAAGAGCACCGACTGCTCTTCTGAAGGTCCTGAGTTCAAATCCTAGCAATCACGTGGTGGCTCACAACCATCCGTAATGAGACCTGACGCCCTCTTCTGGAGTGTCTGAAGACAGCTACAGTGTACTTACATATAATAAAGAAATAAATAAATCGTAAAAACAACAACAAAAAAGCAGGACTGGGGATGCTGCCTCTCAGTTGGCAGGGTACTTACTTAGCAAGCACTAAGCTCTAGCACCACCTATACTAGGTCGGTTGGCACCTGTCAGAAGTTCAGGGGCAGCCTGGGCCAAAGGGACTCAGTCTCAAAAAGAAAGGGTAAGCCAGATGTGGTGGTGCACCTTTAATCCTGGCACTCGGGAGGCAGAAGCAGGGGCAGGTGGATCTCCGTGAGTTTGAGGCTAGCCTGGTCTATAAATCAAGTCTGGGTTACACCGAGAAACCCTGTATTGAAAACAACAACAAAAAGTAAGAGCAGCAAAGAACGTTTAGATATTGCTGGATAAGTCATAATAGTCTTCTTACAACATAGAAGAAATGCATACAACCCTGCAAGAATCCCTATCAATAAAACAATATGAGGTGAAATCTTTTTTTTAAAAAATACCACAGATATTGCAAATACCACTTGGGAAACCCAGACCTAAAAGACATTTGCTAGGCATATTAGATATGTTTTGATCACGTAGTATAAACAAACTAACTCTGAGCCTCCTCAGCTTACAGAGAGCTGTGTCCTGATGATAAACAGGAGCCTGGTACCCGGACTCACTGGGAGCTAGCTGGCCACGGACTGGTCACCCATCATTGAAATGGAGTGTCTGACCACAAAGTTCTAGCCAGGAAAAGGCCAGTTCCAAAGACTGCCCCGCTGTGAAGTGGGAAAACCCCACGTTGAAGCCTGACAAGACAGATTGTACACTGTGTACACCGTCCTTCGGCCTTGACTTCAATTAGCATCTAAGCCCGACCAGGACCTCATGTGACCAAGACAAAAGGCCAGGCTTCCTGAGAGATGGATGCCCAACGGGGTGCTGCCACTGCACCTGAATTTTGCAGAGCAGTTCATCAGTTTAATTAAAACAAAGTGCTTGATCGAAATCCCAAATGCTTTCACAGAGCAAGCCTGGAGAAATCTATCCACAGAGGGTGGGCCTCTGCCAGTACTGCAATACAATTCCACTCCTGCAGCCCAGAGTCTCCCCTCCCCTGGAGTACTCTGAAAGAGCAGCCAGCAGCTGCTAAGGCCCCAGGAAGACTATTCTGTGCTGCAGGCTGGGGATGAAGTGTCTTGGTGACCTGGCCTTCTAAGTGGACCGAATAACATTTTAAAGGAATATGGAAAGCAGGATGCTGTAAGGCAAGCCTGAATTCAAGACCAGCCAGGCCAGCCAGGGCCACACAGCAAGACCTTGACTTCTTTGGTTTTTGTTTTAAGATTTATCTTATGTATATGAGTTCACTGTAGCTGTCTTCAGACACACCAGAAGAGGGCATCAAATCCCATTACAGATGGTGGTGAGCCACCATGTGGTTGCTGGGAATTGAACTCAGGACCTCTGGAAGAGCACTCAGTGAAAAGTGCCTTTTCTCCAGCCCAAGACCTTGACTTAAAACAGAGCAGAGAGAGGGGACTGAGGAAGTGACTCAGTGGGTAAGAGGGCCTGAGTTCAAATCCCCAGCATCTATGTAAAAGCAGATCTTGGCAACCTGTCCTGAAATCCAGCGCTAGAGCTTGAGGTTGGGGTGGGAGGTGAGGTGGAGGTGGAGGTGAGGTTGGGATGGAGGTGAGGTTGGGGTGGAGGTGAGGTTGGGGTGGAGGTGAGGTTGGGATGGGAGGTGAGGTTGGGATGGAGGTGAGGTTGGGGTGGAGGTGAGGTTGGGATGGAGGTGAGGTTGGGATGGGAGGTGGTTGGATCCTGGAGACTTGCTAAGCAGCCAGTCTGGCTGAAACAGTAAGCTTTGGGTTCAATGAGAGATTGTGTCTCAAAATAATAACTCCGGGAAGGAGAGAGAGAAGATACCCGATGTCCTGCTGGACAATGAGTGAGTTTGAACCATTACTGTGTATGTGTCTAGACACATTAGTGTCACAAAGTAACCACACTCAAAAATAGCAACTGAATAAATCCAACAAGTATGCCATCCCAGTCCCACCCAGTACCCCTGAGAGCAGAACTAGACACTGAACCCACAGACATTGACAGGAGCCTAGGGGTGAAATCAAAATGCAGCTGGGAAGGGAGGGGCACCCCTGCAACTCACCTCACCAGCTGGGAGATGAAAACAGGGGATCAGTGGTTCCCGGCCAGACTAGGCTACAAAGAAAGTTCAAAGTCAGCCTGGGCTACACAGGTCAGCCTGGGCTACATACTACCTGATTTCAAAGCGTAGGTGAGGGGAAGGAGGGGAAGAATAAAGAAAGAGGAGATAGAGAAATAAATCAAGAATAAAAGTGAAACCTAGTTTTTAAATTACACTTTATTTATTGTGTATGTAGGTCCTAGGGATCGACAGCCTGTCCTGTCAGGCTTGCCAGCAAGTGCCCATTCATATACACTGAGCCATCTTGTAACCCTAAATGCCTTTGGAGGCTGGGAGATTAAAAGAGGGTTTCTCTGTGTAGCCCTGGTTATCCCAGCACTTAGTCTATTTACCAGGCTGTCCTCAAACTCAAGAGATCCCCCTGCCTCTGCCTCCTGAGTGCTGGGATTAAAAGTGTGCACCACCACTGTACAGCAAATACATCATTTTATACAACTAATTTATACTGGTAGGGTCAGGAGTGGAGGTATGTACCTATAATCCCAGCACAACATAGGCAAACACAGAAGGATCAGGAGAATAGACTAGCTTTAGCTCCATACTGAGTTGAGGTCCCGCCTGAGCTACTTGAGATCCTACTCAAACATGTATGGAAATTTAAAAAAAAAAAAAATCAAGATGGGAGAGGGTATTCGGTTATTTACGATCATAGGAAATGATGTTCTTAAAGCCTGTAATGAAGTTTCTAGAACATAACAAGCTCACGAAAACATCAGCTTGCACTCTAGAAAACACACTAGAGACCTTCCTTTCTCAGGAACACCCTTCTGGCTTCCTGAGTGCAGCAGATAGCCACTTTCCGGGGAGGGCTAATTCTCCTCTGGGTGGGTGTGGTGAAGCTTGCTAAAACCCATCCAGGCTGAGGGAAAGAGACCTATGTGCCCGGCAGTGGTGGCGTGCAACTTGGGAGGCAGAGACAGGTGAATTTCTGAGCCTGGCCTACAGAGTGAGTTCCAGGACAGCCAGGGTTATACAGAGAAACCCTGTCTCGAAAAACAAAATAAAATAAAAAAAATAAGAGAGAGAGAGAGAGAGAGACAGAGAGACAGAGAGACAGAGAGACAGAGAGACAGAGACAGAGACCTATGTAATAACACCTGAAATCCAGAACCAAAGAAGAAGAGTTTGTCACTGTGGTGACACTTAGGCCAGTGTCCTCACTGACACAGGTGTGAGGATGTATCTGCATGCTTGCAATCCTATGGTATGCAGTGCTGAGGGACCCAGGGGTTTCAGTCCAGGGGACAGAGAAGCATCCGTTTCTGAAGGCTGAGATGCAGCTCCGCAGCAGCCTGCCTGCTTCGCATGCTCCACACCCTGGGTTGGACACTCATGTTTTACAAATTACCCTGTAACTAAACAGAAGCACGTGAGGTCTATTTTAAGAGGATCCTTTCCTTATTCTCGGCCTGCTGCTCCGTGCCCGAGTCTTCATCAGTATCTCTAGCCAAAACCACAATCTGGAAACTTCAAGCTCACTGCTGCAAACTTACTGGATGATCAAGGAATATTTTCTAAAGCCAAATCACCATGCAAGCTAGGACCCTGGCGTGAATCAGGGTCAGCAGAGGCTGATGGGATATAGAAGCAGAGGCTGACGGGATAGAAAAGGATGGGGGATGGATGGTACGGGGGGGGGGGGAGAGGACACAGATAGAAAAGCTGGACAGAAATCTCCATGGAGCCAGACATGGTGGGTGGCACACACCTGGGAAGCACCTGAAAGGGTAAGATGGGAGACTCGGCTGAAGATCAGCCTTGGTTACAGAGGGTTCAAGTCCACCCTGAGCCATAAGAGACCTCAGAAATGAACCACAACCCTCCCGAGTCCCACACAACACCAACCCAACAAAACATCATTAAAGGGATAGTTTAGCATAAAACAGAAGTACATAATGAACTTCTTCCAACAGTAAATCTTGTCTCACAATGCACTAGACAGAGTTAATGATCCAGAAAGGAAAAGACACCACTGATTAAGCTCCTTGCACACTGAAGTCTTTTATAAGCTTGACTGCTGTGCCTCTGAAGGGCGGCTCTTCTTTGAATGGATAAAATGAAGAGCAGAAGGCTGGTGAGAGGGCCCTGGGGGATATAAAGGCACTTGTTATCAAGCCCGAGGGGCTGTTTGATCCTGGGGACCCAAATGCTGGAAGAAAACTGACCCCTGCAAACTGTCCTCTGATCTTCACATGTTAGAACTGGTGCGTGTGCGTGCACACAGACATACATATTTTGTATGCACACGTATGCACATACACACATACATACATGCACACACATGCTCACACGTATACACACACACACACACACACACACACACACACACACAAAATGTAAATTTAAAAAAACTTGTTGACGGCTAAGGACAGAGTTCAGTGGGTAGAGTGCACGAAGTTGGAGTTTGCCCCCCACCCCAGCACCAAATAAGCCAGACTGTATGGTAACAACTGGAGTTCAAAGTCATCCTTGACTATGTAAAATTAGATCTGAGCCTGGACTATGAGAGCTATTTGGCACAAATCATCAAACGAAGACCTGCCAATCAGTCTCTGTACTTGGTTGTTGTTTTTTTGTTTTTTACAGTGATACTGATTGATGAACAAACATTTATTTATCAAACGCAAGAAAATAACAAAGAAAAAGGGGCTAGAGAGATGGCTCAGTGGTTAAGAGCACTGACTGCTCTTCCAGAGGTCCTGAGTTCAAATCCCAGCAACCACATGGTGGCTCACAACTATTTGTAATGGAATCTGATGTGTCTGAAGACAGCAACAGTGTACTTATATATAATAATAAATAAATCTTTAAAAAAAGAATATAGTTAAAAATCAGCTATGATCCATTCCGAGACTGTGTAAGACATGGTCTCACTGGCTGTGTACACTGCATATCCCTGGATCCTCTAACACAGACAGACATACTCTAAAGGGAATGCTGACTCTCCCAGACACTATCACAGTGAGGGAAACTATCCAAAGCCTGGATGAACAAGTGTCATATCAGACGCCCAAGCATCCGTCAGGCGCTCTTGATTACGAAGACGGGTGAATTGATTTCCTCCCGTCCGCCTTGCTCACACGAAGGAAGGAATCAATCCTCCCTCGTCTTCAAGACAGGCTTTTGATTCCGCCATTAACATTTTCCACAAAGCCTCAATCAAATCAGATTATATATTTGCCTGGAATTTTGCTGCCGAGTGTTAAATATGATTTATTTTTAGCTGTGGGGGTGCTGGGATTTGTGTTAACAGGCCCCGGTGAGAATAATCAGTTCGCAGCCAAGCCTGAGGTGCAGCCTGTATTCACATGGAAGGAAGACTGGGGAAGATGGCAGACGGCTTCACACCCCCTTGGAAGGAGTAATATTAAGGAAGCGTGGCTGCGCAGCAAAGAAATAAAGCAAACAGTCTCGAGTAACAATCAGCAAGCCTGAGTTCAGGGCAAGCCATGCTGTCTCCTTTGGGGTAAGGGATGGGATGGCATCCCCCCAAATACGCAGGATTCAGTGTGCTTTGGTTTGCTACAAGCTTGGAACTCATAACCTGTGGGAGGAAATATTTAGAAGAGAAAGAACCTGAGTAGAGGCGGAGGTGGTGTACAGTAGGTATATATACAGTCGTAGGTTCAGAGCGAGAACCGGCCAGTCAGCAGACTGCTTACCTAACGTGCGTGGTGCCCTGGATTCCAGCCCCAGCATGAGTCAGTCGCCCGGCAAACAAACCAAATGTAGCTGCTGACACCTGTAACCCCAGCAAAGTGGAAGCAGGAAAAATACAAGTTCAAAGTTATTCTCCGCTACACGGGCCGTTTGAGGGTCATCCTGGGATGCATGAGACACAGCTCGGATTTTTTTGTTGTTTGTTTTTGTTTTTGTTTTTCGAGACAGGGTTTCTCTGTATGGCTCTGGCTGTCCTGGAACTCACTTTGTAGACCAGGCTGGCTTCGAACTCAGAAATATTTTTAAGAGAGAGAAATGGCTCAGGAGGTAAAGAGAGAGACTTGCCGCTGAGCCTGATGACCGGAATGAACCCACGTGGTAGAAGAGAACTGACTCACAGACGTTGTCTGACGTCTGACCTCTGACCTCCGCACATGAGCTCCAGAGTGGAGAAAAGGGGAACTCAATTCACTATCAGGGAATTTATCTCAACACTGATTTATGAAGAAATATGTGCCACTTCTGTGCAAATTAGGTAGGTCTGTTTGTTTTATGACAGGGTCCCAAGTAGCCCAGGCTAATCTCATACTCCCTATGTTATAGTCTGGGGTTAAATTCTTGACCATCCTGTATCCACTTTTCAAAGGTTGAGGTTACAGGCCTGCATCACCACGCCTGGATCAAATTAAGTTTTAGGAAAGTATTGTCCTACGTAGAAACGGGGACTTCTTTTCCCTACACAAATAGGATCTATATTCAAATGCTCTTGTCACCCCGACGTGCAATTTTCATAAAGGAGGACGAGGTTTCTGGTAGTTGATGTAGGCATCAGTTAGCTATATGGAGTGCAACTTGTAGTCTAGAACTTCCAATGTAGACAAGACAGCCTTAGACTCACAGGGATCCCCCTGCCTCTGCCTCCAAAGTGCTGGGATTAAAGAAAGACGTAGTGATCCATGTGTTCTTGTGACATGTGTTAACCATGACCCAACCCTGAGAAGATGGACTCAACAAGATGCTAACTGCAGGGGGCTGGAGGGATGGCTCAGTGGTTAAGAGCACTGACTGTTCTTCTGGAGGTCCTGAGTTCAAATCCCAGCAACCACATGGTGGCTCACAACCATCTATAATGAGATCTGATGCCCTCTTATGGTGTGTCTGAAGACAGCTACAGTATACTTAATACAATAAATAAATAAATCTTTAAAAAAAAAAAAAAAAAAAAAAAGATGCTAACTGCAATGGTTTGGCCTGTGGACGAACCTATGGGAGAGAATGTCCAGGTGCAGGCAGCACCGTTCCTGAGAGGATGGGGTGGGAGTCGGGGTGGGGGTAGGGAAATGGAGCTGAGCACAAGCAAGCCAGCACGCACTTCTCTCTGCTCTTGACTGGGGATGTGCTTCTTTGTAGCTCCTGCCCTGACTTCTCAACAAGTGTGAGCTGTAATCTGTATTTATAAAAACACACCCTTTTTCCTCTAAATTGCTTTCTGTCCAGGTAGTTTATCACAACAGAAATAAAACTAGAAAAGCCATCTTATGGGAGGCAATCAGACAGATGGAGAGCTCACAGGGCTACAAGGAATCCACTGAACACTCTTCTATGTGATATTCAAACCCAAAGGAGGACCAGGATACCCCAGAGGAGCGCAGCATCTGGCCACATGTGCTACCCAGTCCTAGCTAAATGAAAGGGAATCTGAGGCCCTGTTTTGAAAGAGCCAAAGAAACCCTCTTCCTTCTTTTAGCAACTGTTATTGTCCCTGTCCATCAAACCACTGAATGGTAAACCCACGCAGACATGCCTGGGTGCTCACACACTCTCACTCAAACACAGGCAAACCTGGTGGGTTAGAAGTATTAGCAATCACAGTTCCCCTTTCTACAGGAAACCTAAGTCCTGTGCCTGCTGGGTCAAATCACAAGAGTGTTCCAGGCAAATGTCACCACCCCAGGATCAAGGTCACACCTGGGGAAACGGGGGGGGGGGGGGATGTTCTTTATCTCAGGGATCAAATCTACAGATTCAGCCAATCAAAGGTGTCGGGGGCCAGGGAGATGGCTCAGCTGATAAACCAGACTCCAAGTAAAAGGCCAGAAGAGGCAGTGCACCCAGGTTCCTAGCACCCCAGCTGCTAGATGGGAGAAGGAAATAGGAGACCCACCCGGAAGCTCATGTTGGCCTGGGGTGTGCAAAGCTACGGAAATAAACAAGATATCTTGCTTCAACAAGGCAGGAGAGAGGGCTGGCAGAGATGGCTCATTGGAAAAGAGCACTGGCTGCTCTTCCAAAGGTCTTTGAGTTCAAATCCCAACAACCACATGGTGGCTCACAACCACCTGCAATGAGATCTGACGCCCTCTTCTGGTGCATCTGAAAGAGCTACAGTGTACTTATTTATAAAAATAATAAAACTTTAGGCCCAAGCGAGCAGAGGTCCTAAAAATTCAATTCCCAACAACCATATGAAGGCTCACAACCATCTATCTGTCCAGCTACAGTGTACTCATATACATAAAATTAAATAAGTAGGGGCTGGTGAGATGGCTCAGTGAGTAAGAGCACCCGACTGCTCTTCCGAAGGTCCTGAGTTCAAATCCCAGCAACCACATGGTGGCTCACAACCATCTGTAACAATCTGACTCCCTCTTCTGGGAGACAGCTACAGTGTACTTACATATAATAAACAAACAAACAAACAAATAAATAAAAAAATTAAATAAGTAAATAATTTTTTTTTTAAAAAAGGCAGGAGAGAACCTACTTAATCCCCACTCCTGAGGTGCCTCTGACCTCAGAGTACTGTGTACTGTGGCGCACACACAAAACTTAATAATAATAATAATAATAATAATAAATAGTGTCAAGGCTAAAGAAATGATGCAGCAGGTAAAGTGGTCTTCCTATAAGCAGAACCAGAATTAGGATGTAACACATCCGCCTGAACACCAGGTCCGTACAAATATGTGCACATACAGTTGAACATGTAAGCAGGCACATGCACACACACTAAAGAAAATGTGTTAGCATAACCATCTGGAGATGGATGTAGATTTAAAAAACAAATACAGGGCTGGTGAGATGGCTCAGTGGGTAAGAGCACCCGACTGCTCTTCCGAAGGTGCAGAGTTCAAATCCCAGCAACCACATGGTGGCTCATAACCATCCATAACAAGATCTGATCCCCTCTTCTGGAATGTCTGAAGACAGCTACAGTGTACTTACATATAATAAATAAATAAATCTTTAAAAAAAAAAAACCAAATACAATGAGTTTGAACATCCTCCGGTTCCGGTACCCGCAAAGGTCCTGGCGCCTTCCTTGGATGCCAGAGGACAGTTTTACTGGCTTTAATATTATATTTAACATTATAATTATATTTAATATATTTATAAATATATAGCATATTTAACATATGTAATATTATAATAGTCCCTTTACACTTTAGTAGTGGATGCTGGCACATCCTTTCTTCAGATGACTTGGTTGAGGCCTTCCTGGTGACATTCAGGATTATATCAGGAGGAAAATCAGAGCAAAGGCTTTATCCAACTTAATATTAATTGAACCGGAAGCCAAACTCAAATCTCAGGACCATCCTGACGATATACCTTTATTAAATACAATCCTGTTTTGTTGGGGGCTTTCAAACTCAGCCCGCCACAGAAGGCCCCTGAGCTGATGGCATGGTCGCTGACTCACCCGGCCAGCCCAGCCAGCACTCCTCCAAGAGCATCAATATAGCAAGAGAGTTAGCAGCTTGGCAAGAATACAATTAAAGCGCAGCTCTTCCTTACCTGGTTCTTTCTTGAATTAAAAATGTAAAAGTTGAGGCAGGAAGATGAAGCAGTAGGTAAATAAAGTGATTGCAAGCATGAGGACCAAGAGCTAGGGTTCCTAGAACCCATGTTAAAAAGGAAAGAACTTAGGGAGCAGAGCTCACAGGTCTGGACAGGTGCTCAGTGATCCCGTGTGCTCTTACCTGCTCTTTCCTGGGTCTGGTTCCCAGCACCTATGTAAGGCGGCTCCCAACGACTTGTAATTCCAGTTCCAGAGGATCTAACACCCTCCAGCCTCTATGGGCATCAGCATGCAACTCATGCAGGCACACACACATATACACACACACGGAAATAATAAACAGGGGCTAGAGAGGTGACTCAGCACTTGCTGCTTTCGCAAAGGACCTGGGTTCAGTTCCCAAGGTCCACATGATGGCTCACAATCTATCTGTATGTAACTCAAGGTCTGAGAGATCCACTCTGTCCTCTGCAGGCACTAGGTATGCAAACACAAACACTCACTCACACACACACACACACACACACACACACACACAAACTATCTCTGTCTGTCTCTGTCTCTCTCAGAGAAAAAAAATTTTAATTAAAATTTTAAATTTTTATTCAAAAAAAAAAATCACTCAGTCTGTCTCCATCGTCCTCCAATGCTAACTATGCACTGGCAATTATTCAACGCCCAAGTGCATGGCCTGTTCTTGCTGGGACAAGCTTGGGACGTGGTATTTGGTTTTCTCTCTGCCGATCCCTTTACACTTTAGTAGTGGATGTTGGCACATCCTTTCTTTCAGATGACTTGGGTGACACTCAGGATTGAGTCATACTTCCTGCAAGTTACACCAGCTCACCTTGCCTGAGTTCTGAGGGTTCACAGATCCTTGGTTCATCTCACACTGCGAGTCTTAACCTGAGGTCATTTCCTGTTGGCCTTGTGTATCACCTACTTGTAGAGTTGGACTCTAGCTATTATTTCTGGAAGACTTCTAATTTGTCTTGGCCCGATCAGACTCTACACCCATTAAGGAATGATCTGCTGGCTCACTCACCGCTGTATTCCCAGAACCTGATCAATATTCATGAGGTGAATGGATATTCCATTTCAAGGCACAGCAAAATTAAGGTAACTTCCCTAATACCATAAGGTGGGGCCTTATGTATTTCCTATAAAGCAATTTAAGAACAGCCACTGTCTGGGCAGGAGTACCCATCCGGTAGTACCACCTGGCTTTTCCCCAAAAACCACATAGGGGAGAAAAAGGGATTGGCATAGTGGGACATGATTTTAACCCAAGCACTGGGGAGGCAGACACTGGTGGATCTCTGAGAGCTGAGGCCAGCCTGGTCTACACTGTAAGTTCCAGGACAGCCAGAGCGACATAGTGAGACCTTGTCTTAAAAAGGGAAAATTACCATCCTCTCTCCCTGAGTTCCTGGCATTAGGGCAGCCTCCTCCTATCCATGGGCCATGGGAGGGAAGAAATCAGAGACATGAGGGTGAGAAAACAAACAGAACTTGGTCTCTTCTCCTGGGATCCTTCAAGAAGGAGGCTTTCTCTCAGTGTACCTGGGTAGGAAGAAGACAAGCCAGGGTGTACAGATAAGTCTTCTCAAGGGTTAGCTTCCCTCAGGACGGCCAGTAGGACCCCCTTGAGTCCCCAGATTTGCATCCAGTAGATCCCCATTAACACTGTAGATGGTGTGTGAGTCATGGCTGGTGAAGGCCTTAGCGGCTTCGAAATGAATTAGGCACCACATCCAGCAACTGATTCTCCTGCTGTATATGGAAGTATAAGGAAAGGATTGTTGATCGGATCAGAGAAAATGCTGGAAAACAAGCCTGGGTGCCAAGACACTAAGTGCTTCTCTGATGAGGTAGACTTAAAGCCAGCAAATAAGGCACAAATATGAGTGGAGAGATGTCTAAGGAGTTAAAAGCACTGACTACTCTTACAGAAGACCAGAGTTCAAGTCCCTCTTATGACCTCCTAAGGCACCAGGCACACAGATAGTAGACATGTAGAAGATATGTACACACGTAGTACACATGTTGAAGTATCTATCTGTCCCCTGACCACCACTTGTATGGTAAGAGTTAATTGTTCCTGTGCACGTGCGCACACACACACAGAGACACACACAGAGACAGACAGACAGACAATCATGCTGGCAGACAGGCAGGCAGACAGATGTAAAATTGAAAACTGGAGCGGCTAGTTTCTATGCACCCTGAGGATCTGGCCATGCGTACTGATACTTATATTATCAGTATTATATTATATTATATTATATTATCAGTACGCATGGCCAGATCCTCAGGGTGCATAGAAACTATATTCAGTCCTGACACCAGGTGGGAGACTCAGCACTGCTGTGAATCTTCAAGTCATATTAACCATAAAGCATGACATAAAAAGACTCACCAAGCACGCCTTTAATCCCAGCACTTGGGAGGCAGAGGCAGGCAGATCTCTGAGTTCAAGGCCAGCCTGGTCTACGGAGTTCCAGGACAGCCAGGGCTACACACACCCATACAAAAAAGTCTCAAAACAGCAACAAAGACTCTTGCTAATCATTGACTGAGAAAACATGTTCCCCTGCAATGAAATGTTCCCCTCCTTTTAGCTCTGGTCTGAAACACATTACTATTTTGGTCACCTCTAGAGAATCAAAGGCAGCCTGGAGTCAGAAGCACCGAACTGGAAGCCAAGCGTTTTCCATCCCTGTGTGTCAGGCTGCCAGGCGTGAGTGGTTCCAGAACAAAAGGTTTTATTTGTTTCAATGATTTGATAGAAGGTTAATTTCAGTGAGGGGAGAGGACAGCATCCCTCCCTTAGGGCTTTCCAGATACTAGATTTAAAGCCTAAAGTTCAAAGAATGCCAAGCAGATATGAGCGACTAGCTGGCACTCGTGTCTGTGGCGCAAACATCACTTAAAGCAAAGACAGGAGGAGCCACGTGATTGCCACAGCCGTTTGAGATCGTGCTTGTGGGATGAGAAACATGAAGGCCAGGATGTGTACCACATCTGTGCTGCCCCATCCCAGAAACAGGGAACCCCTAGGTCCTGTGCCAGGAAGATGGACTGATGGTGCTCAGGGAGGGGCTACTCCTCCACCCCATGAACTGTGTTCCCATTACCATCAGTTTTCCCCAACTTCCTTGCTATGCTTTTGTTACCCCCACCCACCCACCCATAAGCCTGCTTTTACAGTAGAGGACAGCTGTAGTTTCTTACTGTCAACTCCAGGCCTATGAAGCATTTTATTTTTATTTTTTTACACTTTATTTATCTATTGTATGAGTACACTGTCACTGTCTTCAGAAACACCAGAAGATGGCACTGAATCCCATTACAGATGGTTGTGAGCCACCATCGTGGTTGCTGGGAACTGAACTCAGGACCTCTAGGAAGAGCAGTCAGTGCTCTTAACCACTGAGCCATCTCTCCAGTCCAATTTATTCATTCCTATTTTATGTGCTTTGGTGTTTTGCCTGCATGTCTGTCTGTCTGTCTGTCTGCACGAGGGTGCTGAATCCCGTAGAACATGGATTATAGACAGCTGTGAGCTGCCATGTGAATGCTGGGAATCGAACCCAGGTCCTCTCAGAGAGCAACCAGTGCTTCCTCAGGACAGAGTCTCATGTGTTCCAGGCCGGCCTCAAGCGCCAGCCCTTTTCCCCCTTCCCCAGTACTGAGGCTATGGCATATATCAATATATTGGTTAGTTTGAGTCTGAGTTTTTTTCTGACACAGGCCAGGGTCATCTGGGAAGAAGAAATTTCAATTGAAAAAAATATCTCCATCAAATTGGCCTGTAGACAGGTCTGTAGGAGCGTTTTCTGGATTAATGTTTGATGAGGAAGGGGCCAATGCACTGTCGGTATTGCCACCCATGGACGAGTGATCCTGGGTTGTATAAGAAGCAAGCTGAGCAAGCCATGACTAACCAAGGCTGTAAGCAGCCTTGCTCCATGGCCTCTGCTCCAGTCCTGGCCCCAGTTCCTCCTACCTTGAGTTCCTGCCCTGACTTCCCTTCAAGGTGGACTATAAGTGGTAAAATGGGACAAACACTTTCCTCCCCGAGGTGCCTTGGTCTTTATCACTGCAATAGAAAACAAAGGAGCCATGCACCTTAACCCCAGCACTCGGGAAGCAGAGGCAAGCAGATCTCTGAGAGTTCAAGGCCAGCCTCAGCTACAGACCCTGTTTTTAAAAACAAACTTTAAAAAGCAAACTGGGGTGACCAACATGCCGGACGGCTGCAATGCTCTGAGAGCAAGCCCAGGCCTTGTACTCAAAGGCAGGCTTTCTCCTAGCCATCGGTCATTCCCAGCCCTCTGGCCTCTCTCTGGCAGCCTTGCTTAACCGTGCCTGGTTACTGTGTAATGCCGGGACCTCTGAGAGCAAGCCAAGGCACTTGCAGCATCTAGTCTCTCAGTCTCTGTCCAGGGCACTCCTCCACATCAGGACTTTAGCGAGCAAAATTCCCAAGATAGCCCCTTCCTTGGTTGTTGCTTTTCTTCTTCCTGTCTGCCTCTTCCCCTTGGCAGCATGGCTTCTTAAACTATGGGGGGGGGGGGGGAGAATCTGTTTAGCTACCCAAAGAATAAAACCTGCAATTCTCCCGAGATAGGAACTTTTTGCATAAAACGGTAAAACTCAATTTTCCTGCATCACAATTTTTAGGTCAGTACTTACTCAGCAGACTTAGAATTTTCTGCTTAGATACAAAAATGTCTTCCCCCATGACAGGCAGAGCAATGCCATTGTGGACAGGCAGACAGACAAGGTTAAAATTGAGTCTTCAGTGGAAACAGGCATTGAGGGATTCATGTAGTTGACTAGGCAAATCAATCTACCTCAGATAGACAAGGCAGTACTAATCTATCACCTGATCATTATCTGGTAATAAGGAAGTCTTGTCTCTGGGAGCCACAAGACCCAAATCATCTACTGAGGAGAAGACTCAGATTGCACACTTCCCATATGCTGCTGCTTCAGGCAGTCGGAGCAAGCATAAGGACCTGAATTTGGTCCCCCTCTCCTCCCCTCCCTCCTCCCTCCAAAAAGCTGGACATGATGGCTTGTGCTTATCACCCCAGGGCTGAGGAAGCAGACAGGAGTGGATCCGAGGGGCTTGCTGGACGGACAGCCTAGTGTAAATAGTGAGCCCAAGGTCTCAGTCAGCAAGCCTGTCTCAGAAACAAGGCTGGGGCTGCAGAGATGGCTCCGCAGCTAAGAGTACCTGCTGCTCTTTCAAAGGACCGGGATGTGGTTCTCGGAACCAATAAGGTGGCTTGCAATATGCCAACACCCCCTCCCCAGTTCCAGAGAAACCCAACTCTTTCTTCTGGCTTCTGTGGACACTGCACACATGCAAGGCGCGCACGCATGCACACACACACACACACAAAATAAATATGCAAAGACAAGGCTTCTGAGGGCCTCTATGTAAGCACAAAGAACACACACACATGCACACTTGCACACAAACACAAAAAGATGTGCTATAGTCAGAATCATTGACTAAGAAGTAACTTTTTGTTTTGTTTTGTTTTGGTTTTTGTTTTTCGAGACAAGGTTTCTCTGTATAGCCCTGGCTGTCCTAGAACTCACTTTGTAGACCAGGCTGGCCTCAAACTCAGAAATCCACCTGCCTCTGCCTCCCGAGTGCTGGGACTAAAGGCGTGCGCCACCACGCCCGGCTAAGAAGTAACTTTTAAGTGTACCTCAAATACACTGTCATTGGGCCACTGGTGGTAGGCACTGATTAGTGGCCAAGCATGTGGACCTGCAACTCTCATTTCTGTCCCTAGCATGAGAAGAAGCCAGGGGATAGGGGGATGGAGGGGACAGTAAGTGACAATGTGTTCAAATACAAAACAAATCCACAGCAGAGGGAATCCAGAAACTCACAGAGCTGGGCAAGCAGCTTTAGCCTGGCATAGCTTTAGCCGGCATGGGCAAGGCCCTGGATTCCCTCTTCTGCATCAAGGTGGAGTGGAGGAGGAGATGTTCATCCAGGGCTATAAACACCACACATTTGCCACACAGAGGGCTTTGAGAGACCCAGGGAGGTTAGCAAGCAAGGAGTCACGCACAGGGAAGACATGTTGTCCTGGCTTTCCTTGCACTGTCCCCAAGAACCAGGCAGGTTCTGGAGCAGTGATGGGGATGTCCTTTCTAGGGTATAGACTGGTGCTGTAAGTCACTCTCCAATGGTGGTGATACCGGTGCCGAGTTGAACCCGGGACTGATACAGAATAAACTGAATGTCTCAGGACACATTAGCATCCTTCTACCTGGGAACCAGGACAGCAAGATGGCCTCTGGGCCCAGCTGCTCAAAACTACTTTGTTTCCCCTGGATTTATGTATACTTCAGTAAAAGCATTATACCTTTATCCAAAAAGCAAATTATGCAAAACCTCATAAAACGGAATCCTACGCCAACTCATCTGTTGCTAGAGTAAAATGGCAGAGCCTGAGAGATTTACAAAGGCCACAAGTCAATTCGGTGCATGTTCCAGAAGCTAAAAAGTTTGAGAACATAGTATCTGATTCTGCTTATCTGCCAGGAATCGGATGAGGAGCCTCCTGCTGCATCATGGCCTGGGGAGGATATTATTCAGTGAGAAGGAGTGTCCTGCCCTGGGTTTTGTGTTGTCTTGTTTTGAGGCAGGGTTTCTCTGTGTAACTTAGCTGTCCTGGAACTCACGCTATAGACCAGACCAGCCTTAACTCAGAGATCTATCTGCCTCTGCCCCCAGAGTGCTGGTATTGCCACAACTGCACCACCCCTTAACCCTTTGTTCATATGGGGGAAGGAGTGTCTCACATTTAAGACTGTTCTGGCCTGGAACTCATCATATAGCCCAGGCTGGCCTCAAAGAGTTGGCAATCCTCCTGCCTCAGTCTCAGAGCTAAGATTACAGATGTGAGCCATCACACCCAACTCACTTAATCCTAGTTACCTTCAAAATAGTATTAATATGTAGATTTGAAGATTAAGTTGCCCAACGAATCAAACGGAGTGAGTAGAGGTCCTGAATTCAAATTCCCAGCAACCACATGATAGCTCACAACCATCATCAGTACAGCTACAGTGTACTCAGATATATAAAATAAATAACTAAATAAATCTTAAAAACAAAAAAACCGTAATCCCATGAATTCCAATGCACACTTCCGGCACGCAGACATGCTGACAAAAGCATCTATATACATAAGTAAATAATCTTGAAAAAAAACTTAGGGGTGAAGGGATGTTGGGATGACTTTGGGGGTTAAGAGCACTTACTGCTCTTGTAGAGGACCCAGGTTGAGTTCTCAGCAACTGTATGGCAGCTCACAGCCATCTGCAGCTCAATTCCACTCCATCTTTGGAGGTGGGCATCAGGGCTCGCAGGCATACATGCAAGCAACACACACGCACACGCACACACACACACTCTCACCCCTTTAGTTCTAGCACTCTGGAGGCAGAGGCAGTTGGATCTCTGAGTGTGAGGTCAGCCTGGGCTTCACAGAGAAACATTGTGTCAGCATGTAAAAGCAGAATACTGGCAGTGCATTTTCCAGCATATGACAAACGCCGCCTCTTCAAATTCGTTTTCCAGGTACATAGGGTGTGATGGTTTGTATATGCTTAGCCCAGGGATTGGCACTATTAGAGGGTGTGGCCCTGTTGGAGTAGGTGTGGCCTTGTTGGAGTAGGTTGTGGGCTATAAGACCCTCATCCTAACTGCCTGGAAGCCAGTATTCTGCTAGCAGCCTTCAGATGAAGATGTAGAACTCTCAGCTCCTCCTGCACCATGCCTGACTGGATGTGGCCATGCTCCCACCTTGACGATAATGCACTGACCCCCTGAACCTGTTAAGCCAGCCCCAACGAAGTGTTGTCCTTATAAGAGTTGCCTTGGTCATGGTGTCTGTTCACAGCAGTAAACCCTAGCTAAGACATAGGGTTTGCTTGTTCGTTTAAATCAATACTTTCATCCTGAAAGACGTGCCTACTGTTGCTATTTATTGTGTCTAGCTTTATCACTCTTGACCAAATCCTTCCAGAAGAAAAAGAGAGTACAGCAGGATCCTCAGAAAACACATTGGAGCTTCAGACACCCTGAGTCAGAAGGAGTTTCTGGGTTCAGGAAGACAGAACAATTTAGATCTCATTTATTAAGGACGCTGTGGAACCATTACATAAGCAGCCGTGTGATTGTAATAGCCGACGTTTCATTAGCTCTGATTGTTTTTTTGAGAGAAGCAAACAATAAAATACAGAGATATTAAAAGTTAACTGTGTGGTGTGTTGGTAACTGTAATTGGTTTTGACTTGGGCAAAAGCACTAAGTACCAGGAAAGAAGAGAGTCGGGGGTTAACCAGACTTTTAAAGGTCACACAGAGGAACTTTTGACATGCATTGTAAGATGCTGTGCTGACCCAGACTGGAGGAGTGGGGTCCTGGTTTACATTAAGGTGGTACTGAAAAACAGGCCAAGAGGGCTGGAAGGGAGGAGCCCCATCCACCTGCCTCCCAGGAGCTAATGTCTATGTCTTCTTAGTTGACCTTGGCCTGGCCTTGGCTTACTGAGCTTTCTCCATAAGACTCCCTCTCGTGAACAGCAATAGGTTTGCCCCACCCAGAGACCATCTCCATCTCCTCCCAGGTTCTGGGCATTCCGTACTGAACCCATCACCTGCCACGCCTTCCCTGTGCTAGTGCAGGATGAGATCATTAAACACAGTGGGGTTACACATCACTGGGATTCATCTTGGCATCACCCACCATGTGGGTACCAAGGAAGGGATGCATCCCCGCCCCTCCACACAGGGTTGCTGTTCTGCTGTACTGTATTATACTGGCCTCGGGCCCTATAGAAGTTGGAAGGTTGGCTGACATGATGTAGATTTAATTAACACATAGGCTCATCTCCCCCAGCCTCCCTTGTTCAAAACTCCGGTGGATGCCTGAAAGGGCAGTAAGTGCCCAGTCCTATATATCTAGTCTATATATTTCTTATATTTTGAGACCATTATTGAGAAAAATGAAGAGTTACTTGAACACTGGTTGCAATCTGACCACTGAGGAGCTACTAAGTGGCCAACAGGCAAGCAGCATCACCAACGAGAAGACCTTGTACCCAGGGATGGATAACACACATCCCAAGAAGAGAATGAGAGGTCATGAGATTTCATCGCTCTAAGAAGGATAGCAATTTCACACTTGTGAACTGTTTATTTCTAGACCTTTCCATCTAATATTTTCAGACTATGTTCAGCCTCAAGGAGCTAAAGCCACACAGAAAGCAAAACTCTGATTAAGAGGGACTGCTGTACTGCTAGCAAAAATCCCCACCGTATCAGCCAGCCAAAAACATGGTTATGCTACGTGCTAAGATCTATACATTTAAGGAGATATTGATTGCATACTAGAGTCTCCAGCGACTTGCCTTTGCTTGTTTAACATAATACTTGCTAACAGCAACATACCAGAAGCCTAAAATGCAAATTTCAGATGCAAATACCACATCCTCTTAGTAATGGCTTTCTTCCCCCATCCAGACACACACAAAAAAAACAAACAGAACCCTCAAGTTTCCCCAAATGTAGCTTTCATACATTGCCCACAGCAGCAAAAATATTATAATTACTAAAGGAACCATGTTCGTACATTCCACTCCTAGGCATATACCGTAGAGAGCGACTCTCACACACGAGAAGTCAGAGACAATTGGAACGTGCTTCTGACAACAGGGCTCCTGACAGCAACTTCTGTGAATCACTGGACGCATAGAGAACAAAGAGGTACAAAAGGCAGATTCCTATGAAGGGTGTTAAAGAACCAAAAAAAAAAAAGAAAGATTTGTGATCATTTGCGTCAATCACTAGACAGGCTAAGGAGCAGGCTCAGTTGGTAGCGAGCTTACCAGGTGAGTACGAAATGCACGCTCAGAACCTGACACCTGGAGGCTGAAGAGCCAGCTGAAGTGTTAGGAGCCAATACTGCTTTTCCACGGGCCTGAGTTCAGTTTCCTAGCACCCATGTGGGCAGCTCACAACTCCAGCTTCAGGGGAGCTGATGCCCTTCTTCAGTCCTCGCCACGCATTGGCGTTCAAGTACAAACACACACACAAAGACACACTCATGTGCACATAAATAAAAACCTTCAACAGATAGTCTAGCACCCAACACACCTCACACACCACACACACACACACACACACACACACTCACTCACACATACACACACTCTCGACTCTTTTTTTTTTTTTTTAATGTAAGCCAATTAAAAGCCAGACGAAGGATTACAAGTTTCCTCAAAGATGATTAAAAGAAAAAAAAAATGCCAATAGGCACGAGAAAAGATGTTCAACATTGTAAGCCATTAGGGAAATGCAAATCCAAACCACTTCACACCCTCCAGGGTGGTTAGAAGAAAAAAGAAAATGAGGAGCGTTGGCAAACTGGAGTCCTCGCACTCTGCCAGAGGGAAGGTACAGTGGGAAACAGTTGGCAGCTTTTCAACCACTTGAGCATAGGAATTTCACATGACCCTGCAGCAACCCCACCCTGGGGAATATCACTAAAAGAATTGAAAACAAATGTTGTCAGGACAGCCAGGACTATATACACAGAGAAGCACTGTCTCAAAACAAACAAAAAAACAACAGAGAGAACTAAATGAAAATAAAACAAAACAATAATATCTGGATGGATGTTCTCACCACCAGTGGTCATTACCAGAGAAGAACCCAAGAGTCCATCAACTGGTAAGCACATTACCAATACAATAAAATAAAACAAAAAAACTAAAAGAGGAATGGAGAAGTGTTTCGTGCTGCAGTGTTGACTCTGACAATCAATATGCTAAGCAAAAACAGATGCAATAGTTTGGCTCCTTACTGCTGTGATAAAACGCTGGCCAAAAGCAACTCGGGGAGGAAAGGGTTAATTTGGCTTAGAAGTTATTCTCCATCATCTTGGAAGCCACGGCAGGAACTCAAGACAGGAGCTTACATCAGGAAAGACAGAGGAACTCTGCTTACTAGCTTGCTGCCCAGGGCTTGCCCATGTACCTTCTTACACACCTATCTGACTAGGGAATGGTACCACCCACAGTGGGCTGGGCCTTCCCACAGCCATCATCAATCTAGAAAATATCTCACGGGCCATTTTAATAGAGGTAATTTCTCAACTGGGCACCCTCTTCCCAGGTGTGTCTGGTAGACAATGACAGCTATGCCAAAAGCCAAACACAAAAGGCCACATATTTATTGTGTGATTAGAAAGTAGACTTGAGGTTGCCTGAGGCTGGGGAGTGACTACCAGCTGGCACAGGGATTTATTTTGAAAACTTAACTGTTTCGTAGTCAACTGATGGTGGCACAACCTTGGGAATACACAAAAACTTCTAAGCCTTGAAATCCGTTAAAGAGTGAAACTTCAAAAACAAAACAAAAACAAAAAAGAAGGTGTTGAGCATCATGGCACACACCTTTAATCCTAGCACTCGAGTGGATCACCACCAGGGTTACTGAGTAAAAGGTTGCCTCCAAAATAAACAAGTGAAATTCAAGCTGGGCAAGATAGCTCATGCCCAGAATCGGGGTGCTGGGGAGACAGCAGCAATAGAATCAAGCAATTCTAGAGCTACATACTGAGTTTCAGGACAGCCAGGCAAAGGAAGGGAGGAAGAAAAGTGGAGGGCAAAAGGGGGCAGGGAGAGAGAGGAGAGGGAAGGAAGGAAGCGAGGGATAGAGGGAGGGAGGGAGGGAGGGAAGGAAAGAAGAGAGGAGTGGAGGGTGAGATAAAAGGAAGGAAGGAAAGAGGGAGAGAGGAAGAGAAGAAAAAAAAAGGAAAGTGAAATCCTGGGTGGTATGAAAATTATAGCTCAGGGAAACAACCACACACAGCCACAAGCAGGCAGGGATAAGCTAAAGGAGACGGTGGCTCCCTGATCTTGGGCCTCTCCACTCCTGAAACTGGGCAGGAGGACTTGGGTGGACTGCTCATGGCTGTTCACCGTTCGATGTGAACAGAAACCCAAATCCAAGGTGTAAAGAAACCCAAACAACATATATCCCTGCCCCTAGCACTATAAACCAGAAGCCAACCTTATCTAAGCAACCACCTAGGACAAGGCTCTGTAGAAGCTGGGGTGGGGGGAGACTCAGGAGGTAGAAATAAAGTAGTGATGGGCTGAGGGTGTGGCTCGGGCGTTAGAAGGTTGCTGAGAAAGAGTGTGAGGCTGGGTTTCACCCCGGCACCACAGGAAGGAGGGGCAAGGCCATAGCAGCCATCACAACCTTCCAGAGCTCCTACCTAAACCCTGAGTGGTCTCCAGCCCCAGAGAGTCCCGCACTGCCACTCAGCAAAGGTCTCCGGGAGTCCAGTAACCACTTGCAAAGGTTCAAAAATATTGAAAACAGGTTTCATCTAATAGTTACTATTTCTGAGATAGGATCTCTGGTAGCCCAGGCTATCCCTGTAGTCTCCGTGTAACTCGGAGGAAGTTAAACTCCTGATCCTCCTGAATTCTAGAACTTTGGGTGTATGCCACTGTGCCTAGCTGCCTGTGGTGCTGGGGACTGAACCCAGGGCTGTGGACACACTAGGCATGCTATGTTCCTAGCCCTCACTGCTCTTTTGTAAGATCTTTTTAAGGATTATGGATATGTGGGGCTATATAACATGATTAGTAAATTATTTGGGTTTTTGAGACAAGGTTTCACTTCACTCTGTAGACTAAGCTGGCCTCAAACTCAAGAGATCCACCTGCCTCTGCTTCTTGAATGCTGGGATTAAAAGTGAATGCCACCACATTTAGGTGCTGGGTGAATTGTAAAGGACTTTTTTCTCACTTTAAGTCATGTGTTTTTCTTATTATTAATTGTTGTTGTTATTTTAACATTATTATTATTATTGCAGATGTGTGTTGTTGTTGTTGTTATTATTATTATTACAGAGGTATATGATGTGTGAGTGGGAACTGAGTCTCTCCTTCCGACATGTAAGTTCTGGGGATAGAGCCTAGGTTGTTAGCTGCTGAACCACCTTCCTGGCTCTAAATCATATTTTTAAAGCCTCGACTTAAATGATCTCTTAAGTGGTCATAGCTTCTCATCTAGACTCTATTGCATCTGAATATTCATGTAATTACATACCGAAAAAGTACCTTTCTGCAAGATACAACCTAGATAGAGACATTTTCCAAAAACAAAGTTTCCCCCCGAGATTTAAAATAGCTGGAAGGTAAAATCTAAAATCGTATCTAAGCCTCCTCTCTTCCCAGAGAATGGCAAATGAAGGCAGTACTGACTCCCAACTAAGGTCAAAAATTTTAATTTTCATAATTTCTGCTCCAGAAATGTGTCATTCCAGTAAGTACTTCATGATCTTTACTTCTACAGTAATTCTAGTAACTAAGTAATAAACCCATGTCTACTTCCCTTTGGCTGTGGGAAACACAGATGGTTCTGGAGGAAGCAAGTGACCTAACCTTTGACCCCTCGGCCTCCCTGACACTGAGGACGTGACTATCCTCTGAACATCAATTAGCTACACATGCAAATGAAGATGACAGGCACCACCCTCGAAGGAGAACCCTAGGGAAGAAACAAGACACTTGGCTTGAAATGGAAAGTCCCAGTCCATTACTGCAAAAAAGGTCAAGGCCACATGCTCAAAGCAACTAGTCGCATCCACAGTCAAGAACAGAGAGGATGGACGGACGGATGGATGGATGGATGGATGGGTGGATGGATGGATGGATGGGTGGATGACACACACACATACATACTGCTCAGCTCACTTTCTTCCCTTAAAAAAAAAAAAAAAATTTATTGCTGGGTAGTGGTGATGTATGCCTTTAATACCAGCAGAGGCAGGAGGATAGCTGTAAATTCAAGGACAGCCTGGCCTACAGAGCTTGTTCCAGAACAGCCAAGGCCACACAGAGAAACCCTATCTCAAAAAAAAAAAAAAAAAAAAAAAAAAGGTATAAAAATAAAAAAGATGTATTTGCTTATATATGTATATATATATAATTACATATATATTTGTTTGTTTTCTTTTTGAGACAGGGTTTCTCTATGTATCCTTGACTGTCCTGGAACTCATTTATGTAGACCAGGCTGGTCTCAAATATCAGATATCTGCCTGCCTCTGCCACCACACCAGGTTCTGTTTTTATCTTTTAGTTACTTATATTTGTGTGTGTTTGTGTGTGGGCTGGTACACTTGAGTGCAAGTGCCCACAGAGACCATAAAGGGGATTCTGCCCCTCCCTAGCGCTTGAAGAAGTTAGAAGCCACCCTACCTAGGTCCCCTGCAGCGCATACGCTTAACCCCTGGGCCATATTCCAGCCCTGCTGTCCTCTTCTACTGAGTCCAGGACCCAAATCCAGGTAAATATGCCTCTCCCTTTTAGGATGTGTCTTTCCACATTAATTGACACCATTACAGCAACCTACCACAGACATGCCCATAACCCGACCTGATCTAGCTCCTCCTTCCTAGGGGACTTCAGACTGCTCCAAGATGACAAGTCAAAAGCCCAATACAACTGTATTTGGTACTTTTCTATGGCTGTGATCAAACATCAGTGTACAGAAAGAAGGGTTTTATTTGGCTGGGCTTATTGGTCCAGAGCGATAAGAGTCCATCTTCATCCTGGATGGGAAGTGCAGAACTCGCATCTCAAAACAAACAGGAAGCAGAGAGCAAACTGGGCATGATGGAGTATGGCTTGAAACACCCACTCTGTGACATACTTCCTTCAGCAAGGCCACACCTCTTTTTTTTTTTTTTTTTAAAGATTTATTTATTTATTTATTATATGTGTGAACACTTTAGCTGTCTTCAGACACTCCAGAAGAGGGCATCAGATTTTTGTTACAGATGGTTGTGAGCCACCATGTGGTTGCTGGGATTTGAACTCAGGACCTTTGGAAGAGCAGTTGGTGCTCTTAACCACTGAGCCATCTCACCAGCCCAAGGCCACACCTCTTAACTGCCCCAACAGGACCACTATTTGGGGAACCACGTCTTCCAACGTCTGGGCTGACATCTCACTGAAACCATGATTAACAATGATGAACACCATGGCTCTGTCGTGTTGGAGTGGATGGTGGTTGTTGGGCCTCCTGTGTCTTCCCTTGGCTACCGAAAGCAAAGTAAATGTCCACATGCCCAAATGTATCATTTTAATTACATGTTTGTACACTTGGAAATAAGTTGGCTTCAAATCGTGCTCAACTTTCTCCTCTGCATGCTAAATCATAATTGTCTCTAAACTGTCTCGCAAAAAAAAAATATCTAGTTAAGAAACTCATTTCAAAAATGAAAACTAATGAGGAGGGAGAGATGATGCAGGCTTAAGCTTATTAATGTAATTGATGGTTCCATCTCTATAGCCAGCCCTCTCTGGCTTCTGCAACAACAGTGAGTGGTAGTGACTGATATTTTAGGACTGAGGTTTCTGTAAAGTCAGTGGACTGAAGGAAGGCAGATGTTCTAGCCCCTCACCTCCACCAACATGCTTAGAGGACTGGGAAATGTAACCAGTAAGGGAGGCAAAAAGCAGAAATGACTGGATGCATTAGAAATCAATGCCATCTTTCGTGTATCACATGAAAGTTTCGGAGTCCCAGGGCTATGGCTGTCGTGTGGTTGTTTACAGCCAATAGTTCTCTGTCATACACGTAACAGAGGACCCTTGGCTTTGCTGGGATGTCCCATGGAGAAGGCTGTTAGCTTTCTCACTGTTGTGATAAAATAGCTGACATAAAGGACTCACAGTTTCAGGGGTTCTTGCACGGTTTGTTGGCCCCTGGACCTTCCGTTTCAGGGTTGTTTTTTTTTTTTTTTTTGCATGGTTTGTTGGCTCCCGGAACTATGGTTTCAGGTTATTTTTGCACAGTTTGCTGGCCCCTGGACCTATGGTTTCAGGGGTTCTTGCATGGTTTGCTGGCCCCCAGACAGTGAGAATATGAGATGGAAGAGGTTAACCACCCCCTGCTAGTCAGAAATCAGGATGAGAAAAGGAACCAGGTATAATCTTCAAACACCCATCCCCCCAGTAACTTACTTCCTCCAACAAGGTCCCACCTAATAAAGTTTCCAGAACTTTTAAAAGAGGAGATGGAAAACATTCTGTCTTGCAAGCACAGCAAAGCCCATGTGTAGATGGTTGCGCCTTCAGGTGCGGTTAAGGTGGCGATGCATCTCTTGACAGTAATGCTGAGGCGGAGCCTAGCACAAGCTGCTGATGTCACACTTCCAGGGGTGGACACCCATCCTACAGGACCTCCCTTGCTTGAACAAGGGTCAGAAAACCCTGGGCCACAGACCCATGGCTCAAACCTAATCTTCCACCAGCTGTTGTCAGTCTTCGAATCACAAATGAACTTAACTTTTTTTTTTTTTAAAGCTTGGGGGGTGGGGGAGAAGAGGCTGAAGGTGTCACTCGTAGACAGATGGTTTGCCTGGTACGCATGAAGCCCTGGATTCCATCCCCAGCACCACATAAACCTGGTATGGTGGCTCACACCTGTCAGCTGAGCACCCCGGAGGCAGAGGCAGGGAGATCAGAAGATGATTCCAGATGTTTGTGTGTGTGTGTGTGTGGAGTTTGAGGACAGCGCGAGCTGCCAGAGACCCTGTCCCAGAAAAAGGAAATTAGTAAAAAGGATCAGATATACTGGCATGTAAAAATTAATCTGAAATTCAAGTATCAAACCAATGTCACCTTCCTTTCATGTATAGTCTATGTCTGTCCCACAAAGTTGATTGTAGAAAACAAGAGATACTTCATAGTTTACAGGTCTAACGCGATTCTAGACCTTTACAGGAAAAGCTGGCTGAGCTCTGTCAGAGTGTCGCGCTCAAGATATTTCTTCTTATTATTATTCTTTCTTTTAAAAAAAAGATTTATTTATTTTTATTTATATGAGTACACTGTAGCTGTCTTCAGACACACTAGAAGAGGGCATCAGATCCCACTACAGATGGTTGTGAGCCATCAATGTGGTTTCTGGAAATTGAACTCGAGACCTCTGGAAAAGCAAGCAATACAGTGCTCTTAACCACTGAGCCATCTTGCCAGCCCTTGTTCTTGTTCCTGACTTTGTCTTTTTGTAAGTTGTTTTGTTTGTTTTTGAGAAAGTGGCTCACTCTGTTGCGAGAATGGCCTGGAACTTACGAAGTGGCCCAGATGGACCTTGAACTTGACACTACTCTTCTCGCTTAGCCTATAGGCCTAGAAAGACAAATAATCTCTGTCTTTCTGCATCTACAACTGAGCTATGGCCACAAACCCATCTAAAAAAAAAAAAAAAAAAAAAAAAAAACCATGAAGAGTATTACTATGTAGATTAGGCTATTCTCAAACTAATAATCAGGTCTTTGCCTCTGAGTGTCAGGATTTTAGCCATGTGCCACCACACATTCAATATTTTTTACACAAGATATTATTTTTAAAAGTTTTTTGACAGGGTCTCACTATGTTGCCCTGGATGGTATGGAACTCAATGTATAGACTAGACTGGCATTAGACTTACAGTAATCCTCCTGCCTCTGCCTCCCTGGTACTGAGATTAAAGGCATGTACCATCATGAAAGTTTGAAGGTGCCACAGATGAATGGTATCTTCCACTACTGGTTATCTTGAGACAGGGCTGCTCTCTAAACCCACACCTCACTATTTAGGCTAGGCTGACTGGCCAGCAAGCTCTCAGGCTCGCTCCTCTTGCCTCCACTCCCCGACCCCAATGCTGGGCTTACAGGCGTGCGTGACTTTCTTCATGGGTGAGGAGGGAATTGAACTTAGGTCCTCAATCTTGCAGGGCAAGCTCTCTTACTCCCTTACCTACTGAGCCATTTCCCTGGCCCCTTCACTAGTTTCTGAAGGGTGATTACCCACAAGGACCATGGGAACTGTGAGGTAGAGGAGACTATTTAGTAAACTGAGTTAGTCAAGAGGCTGAGTTAGAATAATGTCCAAGTTACTCCTGAACTTTTTAACTCAAAAGGAGGTAGCTGGGTGGTGGTAAAGCTCAGATGACAGAATGCCTGCATTCTGCGCATAAAGCTTCAGGCCAGTGCCATCACGGCATACATCAGGCATAGGGGTACATGCCAACAAGCCTAGCACAAGAGATGAAGGCAGGAAGATCAGAAGTTCATGGTCCCTGTGCTGGTTTGAATGAGGATGGCCTCTACAGGCTCACATATGTAAATACCTGGTAGAACTGTTTGGGAAGGATTATGAGGTGTGTCACTGGAGTGGACCTTGAGGTTTCAAAAGCCCATGCTATTCCCAGTGTGAGTGCTCTCTCTCCCTCTCCCTCTCCCTCCCTCTCTTTCTCTCTCTATCTTCTGCTGTGAATCAAATCAGATGTTAAGCTCTCAACTACTGCCCAGCCTGCCTGGCTGCTGCCACACTCCCAACCATGACAGCCGTGGCTTCATCCACTGGACATGTGACCTCCCCTACAAGCTCTTCCTTTCTTTTATAAATTCCCTTTGGTCATGGTGTCTCCTCACAGCAATAGAAAAGTAACCAAGGCAGTCAGTCATTCTCACCTAAATAGTGAGTTCTAGGCCAGCCTGAGCTACATAAGACACTATCTAAAGGAGGAAGGGGGATGGGTGGGGGCTGGAGAACTGGCTCAATGGGTAAGAACACTTGTTCTTGCAGAGGACCTGGCCGGATTCCCAGAACCCACATGGAGGTTCACAACCATCTGTAACTCCTATCCCAGGGAATCCAGTGACCTCTTCTGACCTCCATGAGCACCAGGCATGCATGTAGTGCACACATACACCTGCAAACAAAATACTTGTATACAAAAATAATAAAATTAATAAATCTGAAATGGATCTGTAAAGAAGAGAGAAAGGAAGTTATGGCTCTGTGGTAAAGTACTTGTTCACATGCTCAAGGCCTCAAATTTCAGGCCCAGGAAGGGGGGGCACAAAAGAAATTATTGTAATTGGCAAGTGAATGTATAATGAACAATGTCTACCATATTCAGTAAGAACTGAAGGCCAGGCAGTGGTGGTACATGCCTTTAATCCCAGCACTTGGGAGGAGTTTCTGAGTTCGAGGCCAGCCTGGTCTATAGAGTGAGTTCCAGGACAGCCAGGGTTATNCAAAGAAAGCCTGTCTCAAAAACAAAAAAAAGGAAGAAAGAAAGAAAGGAAGAAAGGAACCAAAGAACTGACAGAGAAATATATTCTAGTGTGTATGTATTATATATATATATATGTATATATGTGTGTGTGTGTGTACGTATGTATGTATATATATACATGCATACATATAGATACTTGTATTTTGTATCTTACTGTATGGTTGTGATATATTTTGTGAGATATATATATATATATATATATATATATATATATATAGAGAGAGAGAGAGAGAGAGAGAGAGAGAGAGATGCTAAAAGAGGTCTTCTCTGTAAATAAAAGAAAGGATACATCAGCTATAACAAGAATCCTATTAGGACCAGCAAGGTTATTTTTAGGAGGAGGGCTCTGGTTACACAAAATAAGGAAAGGGCACCTCCTGCTAAATAAAGCAAGCTGAGCTCTTTCCTCACATAACCGCTGGAAATAGGCATAGCACGGCTTAAAGAGGAGGAGAGGTCTGTAAAAATAGAAAGGGGAGGACTACTACCCAAACCAAGGAAAACAGACTAAACTCAGCTCGTGCACACAAGGGGACACACAGGCAGTCACAGGTACACACGCACAAACAGGCACTAGAGCAGGCACACATGCAGCTGCAGAGTACCTGCCTGGCAGCATGACGTTCTGCGTTGTGTGATGCGCTTCCACAGGACTCCTTGGCCAAGGAGTTTAACGAGCTACTTCACAAGGCCCAGCCACCTGTTACATTGTTATTTTGGCCCCATCTATTTTCAAAGGCAACCTTGACACCAAAGCCAGAGGCACACCACCATAGCAACAGAGGCAGCAGGGTGCTGGAGGATGAATTTTAAAGGAGTGACTTATAGCCCCTGCAGGGCTAGAAATAAACAAATCCTTAGTGTCCGTTTCTGTGACACTGTGACACACATTACCACCCCGGCACACTAGGACTCAGGTCTTCCCACCCACCACTTGGACATCAGATGCTCCAAGATGTCAACTGCTGCACCACAGGATCCCCAAGAAGGAGAAATTTTAACTAATATATTTGTGTGTGTACACGTGTATAGTATGCATGGCATGTTTGTGTGTACATATGCACATGTGTGTCCGTGTGTGTGTGTGTGTGTGTGTGTGTGTGTGTGTGTGTGTAAGCCTAAGTTGACACCAGACGTTTTTCTCTTAGTTTTTGCAGCTGTTTCTCACTGAGCCCGGAGCTCACAGGGTTAGCCAGACTAGCTGCCAGGATGTCCCAGGGATCCTAACTCCACCTCCTCAGTGCTAGCTAGTGTTATCAAACTTAGGGACCACACCCTGTACCCCAAGTCAGGCCCAACCAGCCATCCAAAGAGCCAAAGAAACCTGAAAAGCACAAAAGGGGGAGTAGAGTGTATCCTATGTGCTCAAGTTAGAAAGAGGCTGGCTCTTTTCATTGGCTAATGTGGATTAGTGACAGGGACTAATGTGGGATGTGGGCTGTAATGTCCAAGTTCCAGAATAATGGGATTATAGGTGAGAGCTGCCAGGGCTGAAGAAATGGCTCAGGGCTAAGAGGACTTGCTCTTTCAGGGGTTTGGTTCCCAGCACCCACACGATGGCTCACAATCCATAACTCCAGTTCCAGAAAATCTGATGCCCTCTTCTGACTTCTGAAAGTACCAGGCACAGGGCATCATACACGCAGGCAACTCACTCATAGACATAAAATGAAAAGGGTGGGGGGAGGGCTACCACCACTTCCAGAATTTTACTTGAGTGTTAGGGACGCAAACTCAAGTCCTCGTGGTTTTACGGCAAGCTCCTTTACCTACTGAGCCGTCTTCTAAAACAAGATAGTTCCCAAGGTGAGTCATGGACTCCAAAGAGGAAACAGAGTCTTCTAGTAAGGCATTTAAAAGCAGGAGACTGGCATTTCACACACAGCTCAGCGCAAGCCCTGCCGTCACTGGCTGTCCCCCACAACGGAATGATGACGTGCCGCCCTTACATTTGCTCAACTCTCCTTCAAGTGACCAGTGCCTTGGACAAGCAAAAAAGAAGGGAGCTTTTGGTCATTGTTTTTTTGTATTGCTTTGGGACAGTGAAGAGGAACCCTGGCATGCAGGGTCTCACACACATACACACTAGGAAAGGTCTTGCTGAGTTAAATCTGAGAATCTAGACTCAGGTAAGTGGAGCCTTTGTAAATGAAATCAGAGATGGCACAAGGTGAAGATTCGGGTCCACTAACCAACTGTCTACTCTTCGCCCTGAAGTTAGGTTTCAGACCCAGGACAAGCAGCTGAGGTGCATAGTTAACATACCAAAGTGGACCTGGCCTCGAGGTTCTCCCAGCATCCTTCAGATCTGACCTGTTACCGGACATGGCTGGCGTACCCCTCTCCCAGGTCTTCCCTAAATAATCCAGTCATTTTGGTCTCTCTCTGCCTCTCTCTTCTCCCTCTGCACCCACTCTTCTCCTATCTCCCTTTGCACCGCAAACTCATGACCCCCCCCCTCCTGTGTGGTTGGTGAACTCCCATGAGAGCTGCCCCCAATAAACCTGCCGTTTTACTTTAATTTGACTTGAATTGGTTCATTTCACCTGCGGAGATAACTTCTAGCCTAGTGCAACCTAAACTGAAAGTCCCAGCTAAGGAGAACTTGGCTCGGGGTGTTCAGTTGAAGAAGACGAGAAGAACAAAAAAAACCAAACGTTTAGGAATGATGACGAGTCACTTGTGGGTGATCCTTTCTGTGGGAGGAGGCAATTAGCAGGACTCTTAGTGTCAGCATTGCAAGGTGTGGCTGATTAGCCATCCAAAAAGTGCCAACAAAAGCAGACCGCAAAGCCATTACCCTGCTGGGGATGAGCCGCACCCACAGGCGTATCCCGGGCAGGGCTTCCAGTCTGTAGCTGGGGTGGACAGGTCTTACCCCAACCCGGATCCCAAGAAACACCAGGGCAGATCTGAGCCTAACTTGACACAACACAGCTCCTGCCTCAAAGCTGTAGTCGATGTGCCCTGGAACGCCCCGCCTCCGCCCCACCCCACCCCGCCCCGCCCCGCTGTATCTTTTTACTTTGTTCTCAGTTTAAAAGGAAAGGCCTAGAAGGCCCTTGGGGTAAGCTCTCCCTCCGCAACTCCAGCAGAGACTGTAGGCCAGGACACCCCTGAGGAGAAAGCCACTCTACAGATGAAAAATAGATGAATATGTGAAGCCTATTCACCGATTTGGCTGCTTTTGATCTCAGAACCAGTGGGAGGACCTCTTATCTTTAAAAAATAAAATAGCTGGGTCAGAGAGATGACTCGGTGGCCAAGAACACTTGCAGCTCTTGCAGGAAAGCTAGGTTCAGTTCCCAGCACCTGCTTACAGATGTCTGTAACTCCAGTTCCAGAGCTCGCAACATCTCCACCGAATTTAATGCCAGCCTGGGCTATAGAGAGAGTTCGGGGTTAACCCGGGCTACATATAGAGATCTTGTCTCACATTCTTACATGCCCACCAAAAAATAAAATAAAAAATAAGATAAAAACCAAACTAAGGGGCTGGTGAGATGGCTCAGTGGGTAAGAGCACCCGACTGGTCTTCTGAAGGTGCAGAAAAAAAAAAAAAAAAGGTGCAGAGTTCAAATTCCAGCAACCACATGGTGGCTCATAACCATCCGTAACAAGATCTGACTCCCTCTTTTGGAGTGTCTGAAGACAGCTACAGTGTACTTACATATAATAAATAAATCTTTTTTAAAAAAAAACTAAAATAAATAAAAATAAACACTGAATCTGACAGACAGAATCAACACTAAGGGAGAAGTGGGGGCGGGGGGGGGGGGGAAGAGGAGGGAAGGGAGAGACACAAACTCCAGAGGGAGTGTGACAAAGAGGTCGAAAAACTGTAAGTAATGGCTAATTTTAAATACACTCACCCATCTCAGAAGTGTTTTTCTTGAGGAGCCAAAAGGGGATTACTCCATTTAAACAACTAATAGCCTAATTATTATTTTTTATAACAGAAAAAGCAACTAGCAAGCTCTTTTTCAGCCAGATCTTGGCAAGAAAACACAACTACGTACCACCATATCTACAGACCGTAAGTCATCCTGTCCAAAACCGTAATGACACTGGGCTATGTCCAAATTTCCGTCACACACAGTCCAAAAGAGGTGAACAATTGAATCGTGACTCTGTGGACTTTTCATTTGGACACTGTGCCTCTATAAGAGAGGGAAAACAACCTAACCCAAAAATAATAGGCTTTCAAACCAGGAGCGCTGAGACTGGGGGACTACAGAAAGCGTGAGGTCAGCCTGGGTGACAAAGTTCTAGACCAAGGTGGGCTACAGAGCAAGAAACCAAACCAAACAAAACAAAACTAACCAACCAAACAACAACAGCCACAGGTGGGTGGTGGAAGTGGCTCAGCAGTTAAGAGCACTTGTGATTCTTACAGAGGGCCCAGGTTCAATTTCTAGGACCCAGATGGAGGCCCACAACCGTCTGTAACTTCACTGCCAGCTGATCCAATGCTCTACTCTGACATCCCTGGGTAGCAGCCACCAAAGTGGAGCACAAACACATATGCAGGCAAAATACTCGTATCCATAACACAAAAATAAATTTTAAAAGAATAACCATTAAGAAAAAAAAAAGCTCGGGGGGGGGGGGAATAAAAAAGGATTTGCCCCATCTTCAATAGACTGGGGCTAAGTCTCCAGCTTGCAAGGTGTCACTCGTGCCCCAGTAACCAAAAGCGACTCAAGTTGCCAAGCTTTCTGCCCGTGGGAGGGTTAGATAACCACTTCCTTATCTCGCACCCATGTCATTAAGCTAAAGGGCTATTTTCGAAGCGTGCTTTGAGTACTGAGAAAACCACACTCAGCAAACGGGGATCGTGAAAGAAGGTGGTGTGCATGTATGTGGTCATTTCAGAACAGGGCAAACTCAGCAAAACCTTCCTGAAAGAGAACCACTAACCCTGGCGAATCACACATTCCAGGAGACATGCCCAGTGGGGGTTGGCTCAAGCACAGGGTTCTCATCTGGCAACTGTAGTCTTCAGAAAAAACAGCCACAGAACAGCAGTGGCCACCAGCTGGACGAAAGGACTTCATGTGTGTGCCCCATATACATCACCTGGCGACTTGGGAGGCTAGGGTGGACAGCTTATAAGCCCTGGAGCTCAAGAGCAGCCCCAACTCATGCTGGTGCACACCTTTAATCCCAGGAGGCAGGGACAGGCAGATCTCAGTGAGTTTGAGGTCAGCAGGGGCTACATGGCAAATGCCAGACCAGCCAAGGTCCGAACAGACCAAACCAGCCCAAATAACAAAGTGAGGCCCTGTGTCACAAAAATAAAGAGGGGGAGGAGACGGAGGAGGGTTGGCAGGGTGGCTGGGCCGCTTGGTGAGTAAGAGGGTCCCTACCACCAAGCACGACAACCGAAATCCAATCCTGGGGACCCACAAGCTAGAAGAGGAGAACCAGGTCCTGCAAGTTGTCCTCTGATCCTCAAACATATACCTACAATAAAGTAACTACAGTAAGGTGTAATGAAAATTGTAATGTCTAATGAGGGGCTCCGGACGCAGCTCAGTGGTGTGCACAAGTCTCTGGATTCAATCCTCAGTACCGACAAAATAGAGGACACTGATGCTGATGCTGAAGATGGTGATGAAGAAGATAGTAAAGCTGGGAAAGAGAAACATCCTGTTTTCTTCAAGGAGTGTCACTGGGTATGTCCCCCACACTTCAGGGCAGGCCCCATGCCCAGGACTAGTTGGCCCACACAAAACAGACGCCACGTTTTTTTGTAGTGGTATGTTTTATCTTACTGGGTTTTTTTGTTGGTGGTGGAGTTGGTTTTGATTTTCTCTTTCGTTTTCTCTCTCTCTCTCTTTTTTTTTTTTTTTGTTTTTTTGTTTTGAAAGAGAGATAGGGAGAGGAAACTTGAAGTCGGGTGGGTGGGGAGGTGAGGAGGAGCCGGGAGGAACTGGGGGAGGGAAAGGAACATGATCGAGATACCGTTTGAAGATATCAAACAAAGTAAGAGCCTAGCGAGGTTGGCAAGTGAACCAAGAGCCCGATCTGTAGACATCATTAAGAATGACAAGAAGGGACCGGGCATGGTGGCTCACGCCTTTAATCCTAGCACTCGGGAGGCAGAGGCAGGCGGATTTCTGAGTTTGAGGCCAGCCTGGTCTACAGAGTGAGTTCCAGGACAGCCAGGGCTACACAGAGAAACCCTGTCTCGAAAAACCAAAAGAATGACAAGAAGGAAAATGTTACAGTGTTCATGTATTAATAAGCCATTATACTGACTTGAATTACTTTTTTTCTCCTGGGTTAAACATTTATAAAATTCTAAGAAAATAAGGTAACATTTTAACCGTACTTCCTCACTGAGAAAAGGAGCCCCATTAATGTCTGCTTGTACCTTGTACAAGAATAAAGCACTATCTCTAATCAAATATTCTGCCCTCCACTTTAGCAGTAACAACTCCGCTTGTCTAAAATGCTTCAAAAATTCATGGGATTTTTTTTTTCTTAGTTAAGTGTTTTGAAGCCAATACACTTTTCCCCCCTGTGTGAGGACACTATAGCACTATAGCAGTTTCTCTGAATTGAAACAGTAGCACTTTGGCAAAGATCACTAACTGGGGGGCTGGAGAGATGGCTCCACAATCAAGAATACACACTTCTCTTCCCATGGAGCCAAAATAAACTTTTCTGCTTTTTAAGATGGTTGCCTCAAGTATTTTGTTATAGTGGGTACACGGCTGTCCACCCATGCCACTAAAAAATGAAGATAGCTAAGCACGGTAGTACATGACTTCAGTCTGGATGGGAGGGGCAGGGAGATCTCTGTAGGTTTGAGGCCAGTCTGTTGTAGTGCATTCCAGACAAACAAAAGCCAAAAAAAAAAAAAAGTCCATGGATACCAAAATTTTTACTTGTTTGGCTATCAGTACTACTGAAATAAATTTCTTAACATAAAATGAATTTTTTGAGGTACACAGTCCTTAGCTGTAAGTGTAAACCCTGGGTATTTGTGTGTGCGTGTGAGGTGTGTATGCGTGTAAGCATGCGTGTATGTGAGGATGCGTATACCCATGCATCACCCAAGCAGAGGCCTAAGGAAGATGTCAGGTGTCCTGCTGCATCAATCCTCATCTCATTCATTCCATTTAATCCCCTGAGACAGGGTCTCTCTGTCTGGGCTGGCTGTCAGTCAGCAAGTCTGGGAATCAATCCTCCTGCCTCCACCACTGCCCCCCCCCCCAATATCCAATACACACAGTGGCACGTCCAGGTATTTGTTGTTGATTTTGCTTTGAGACAGGGTTTTTTCCTCTGTGTAGACCTGGCTGTCCTGGAACTCACTCTGTTGACCAGGTTGGCCTCGAACTCAGAAATCCAAATCCTCCTGCCTCTGCCTCCCAAGTGCTGGGATTAAAGGCGTGTGCCACCCTTGCCTGGTGGTTATAAACTGTCTTAGGAGGCAATGCTAAGAACAATGAGTCAGGGCTGGAGCTGGGGGGCTCAGTGGTAGAGTGTGTACATCAACCAGATCTATGTAGATCCAGCCTAGTACACACAAGGTCGTAGGTTCAATCCCTGGTACTGGAAGAGGTGTGGCACGTGCCTGAAACTCTGCTGAACATCATCTCTGGGGTGGTAAACACCAAGTTCTGAGTGGTACATTTTAATCCCCTCTGAGCCTTCAGACCTTCCAGTCTGCTTGCTTGCTTGCAGGTGAAGGGTCTGACGTTTCCAGAAGCCTGGCGTGGCCTGTCTTCTTCCCAGCACTATTTTCAGCAGCAGCTAATTTCCATGGAGACACAGGTGCTCCGGAGTTCCCGGCCCCACAGATGATACCTCTGAAAGCCAAAGGGTTCTGCTGCCATTAAAAGGAATGATCCCCAGGAGCGTAGGGGTGGTTCTCTTCCAAAAGAACAAATGACAAAAGTTCTTTTCAAATGAATATGATTCATTATTAAAGTTGTTCAGAAGGAAAAGCTTAATGCTCATGTTAAGTGGCTCTATCTCCCCTTTATTGCTCTGTAGTCCAGGCGGGCCTTGAAAAAAAAAGAAATCAATCAAAATCCCTTTTTAAAATTGCTTTTATTTTATGTTATGTCTGCGTGTCTGTCTGTGAGGGTGTCGATCCTGGAGTTAGACGCAGCTGTGAACTGCCATGTGGATGCTGGGAATTGAACCCAGGTCCTCTGGAAGAGCAGCCAGTGCTCCCAACTGCTGAGCCGTTTCTCCGGTCCCAAAATATTTTTGCTGTTGTTGGTGGAGGTGGAGGTGGTGGAGGTTTGTTATGGTTTCACTGTGGAGCTCTGGCTGTCCTGGAGTTCTCTCCCTGTAGACCTGGCTGGCCTCAAACTCAGAGATGCTCTTGTCCCATCTGGCTGTTTGGTTCGGGGGAGTGGGGGGTGGGGGTGGAAGAGATCAGAATGAGGGCCCTGGGTATATCTGTAAATCACTCAGTTTCCAACAACGTCTCCAGTGCTGCCTCTGTGAAGCATCTACTCCACAAACATACAGACAGAACAAACATACAGCCAGGTCGGCAACAAAGAACATACTCCCTCAGAGAGCTGAGAGCAGGGGAACCTGTGAGGACGGTGGGGGAGGGGCCCAGAAGGAGTTACCAGTTGTTGCTGAGGAAGGGGAGTCACAGTTATCCCTGGCGCAGCCACTGGTAATGTGTCCTACCCAGTTCAGATAAATAACCCTCCATCCCCGCTCCTGCAGGCATTAGGGAAAAAAACTTACAAGTCCGGAGGAGGGGATGTGTTGGCAAGAGGCCCAATGGGACCGGGAAGGAAGATGATAGTGGGCGGAGCAAGCTCAAAATACACTACAGGTGTGTATGAGATTGCAGAAGATTTAAAAAAAAAAAAAAAAAACTAACTATTTAAGTAAACTACAAGCAAGCCACACCCCACCAAGCTCTCCTGCCACAGAGTAACTGGCTAGTTCCTTCCAGAGTGTTGACAGCCAGGAGACAGAGCTTACACAATGTATATGTCAGACAGGAAAGTGGAGATGGCAGAGATAAACAGAGGGTGTGCAGCCCCGGGCTCTCTAGGGACGGTACAGTCCTACAAGAGACTTTCTAGGAAGCTTGGGTACAAGACTCAATCACGGGCTATATTACAATCTATAAACTGTCTGTGTAGGTCTTACAAATTTACAAATCCTTTGCCGGAGACCAAGAGAGAGTGAGACTTTGCCATCCTAAGCCTCAATTAACGGCCAGGTGCAGAAGTGCAAAGACTGATGTCCCTGCACCAGGGTGGCTCAAGAAGGAGGATTGGTGGCCCACGCCTTTAATCCTAGCACTTGGGAGGCAGAGACAGGCGGATTTCTGAGTTCGAAGCCAGCCTGG
>NC_034603.1:74786200-74795960 GCF_900095145.1 Mus pahari
CCAGAGTTCAAATCCCAGCAACCACATGGTGGCTCATAATCATCCACAACAAGATCTGACACCCTCTTCTGGAATGTCTGAAGACAGCTACAGTGGACTTACATATAATAAATAAATAAATCTTTAAAAAAAAAAAGAAGAAGAAGAGAAAGGGAAAGTCTTTATAATTTTTAATTACAAATGTAATTATAGTTTAATTATAAATTTAAACTGGAAAATTCAGGAGAGACACCAGGAAATATAAAGAATCCAGAAAATAAGACCCAGTGACAGACCTGGTCCAACGCTTAGAAGGCAGAGGCAGGAGGATCTCAGTGAGTTTGAGGCCAGCCTGGTTTACACAGTGAGCCCTAGGTTAGCCAGCCAGATAGCCACCCTGTCTCAAAAAATAAAAATAGACGGGCGTGGTGGCGCATGCCTTTAATCCCAGCACTCGGGAGGCAGATGCAGGCGGATTTCTGAGTTCGAGGCCAAAGTGAGGTCTACAGAGTGAGTTCCAGGGCAGCCAGGGCTATACAGAGAAACCCTGTCTCAAAAATCCAAAAAAATATATAAATAAATAAATAAAAATAAAAGACCCAGTGAAAGTTTAAACTATTTAATTATAGTAAAACAAGTTAAAAGTGATTTTCCACTCTTCAGTTGATTCATTTCTTTTAAGTAAGCATGAAGATAGCCAGGCAGTAGTGCCACACACCTTGGGAAGCAGAAGCAGGAGGATCTCTGAGTTTGAGGACAGTCTGGTCTACAAAGAGTTCTAGAAGAACCAGGGCTACTCAGAGAAACCCTGTCTTGAGGGGAAAAAGAAACAAATAAAAACAAAAGCATCAAGATTAGTGTTTTTCCCAGTGCAAAAACACAAAGACATAGAATCTTCAGACCGAGGCCTTCATGTAACCAATATAATCAGACCATAATGGGGAAGGCATCTGTGTGAGTGTGTGTCTGTGTATTTGTCTCTGTGTGCATGGTGGGTGTGAATGTGTATGTCTCTGTATGTATGTACATGCGTGTGGGTCTGTGTGTTTCTCATCTGTGTTTGTGTATAAACATATGTGTGAATATGTACGTAAAAATTATGTTATTCACCTGAAGTAATTACCATCTCCAAGGCTTACTAGTCCTGGGAGCTTCTAGTTTTCGTACAATCTAATCTAGGCCTGGTACATTTTCAGCTTCTGAGTCTAACTGTTGAATAAGCTCAACATTTCTTGTTCTTTCTGAACCCTGGATGACTGGTCAACTGAGTTCTTCTGGCTCAAAACCCCTCTTCCCCCTAGCTAATTCGATCTGGCTTCTCTTGGCGTCTCCTGAATTGTTCTGCTTGGCCTCATACTAACTTGGGCAATCTGTTCTCATCTTCTGGCTCCTTCTCACTCTCTGGCTTGTTCTGCCTCCACTTGTGTCTAGCTCGTTCTCTCTTCAACCTGTCTCCATAAAATCATCCTGGTAGAAGCGGTTTCCTTCTCTTTCCTCTGCCTGTACGGTTCCTTTTCCTTTTCCTCTCTCTTCTCGTGAGAGTTGGACATATCCCATTCTGTGAAATCTTTCCCTGGTTTATCACTTTGTCTGCCACTCCATTAGACATCACTTTCAAACCTGGGTGCTTCCTTCCACAAACTAACTTCACCTTCATTGTCTGGGATTAAAGATGTGCACTAAGGGTATGTCTGTCTATCAGCAAAAGGGATTAAAGGTGTGTGCTAAGGCTGAGTCACACCATAACGAGAAGCAATTTTTCAGTAGATAACACAATCTCAGGGTCCACGGTGCGATAAAATGTCCTGTGACATATGTCTGTGTGCCTCCGCATATGCGTCTGTGTGTTTGAGTGAGTATGCCTCTGTGTCTGTTAGCATTACACGACTGTATAGACATAAGTGAATGCGTGCATGTGTCTCTGTCTATGTATGTCCGTGTGTTCGTGTGTGTGTATGTGTGTGTGTGTGTGTGTCCGTGTGTGTGTGAAAGAAAGAGTCAGAGAAGTAGAGAGAATGAATGTGGGGCCAGGGAGCAGTCTTTGGAGATTAGCCACTTAGGTTAAGTGCTTAAATAACATTATTATAGGGTGTCATCAAATTATATTTGTTTGGGCACTCTTACTCAGGGTGATTCAGCCCACGGTAGCACCACCACCCTAAGATGGTCAGATAGAATGCTCAGGGGATCAAAGGAGCTGATGATTTTACTGTGCTTGGGAACCACTGGAGTTCTAGAAAGTCATCTTTCAGCTGATCTTAAGAAGCAGGGGGGGGGAGGGGATAATAAAGGAAAGAACAACAGGGCTGAGGACATAAGTTCAAATCTCCAGCACCCGTGTAAAGAGCCAACACAGCAGATCTGCTTGCCACCTCAGAGCCACCTGCAGGGATGGAGGCGAATGGGTTTTGCTGGCTATCACACTAGCTCCAGATTGAGTGAGAGACTGTCTCAAAGGAATAAGGAAGAGAGTGATAAAGGACACCAATGTCCTCCTCTAGCCTAGTCCATCCCCCCCCCACACACACACACATACACACCTGGTCGTGATGACTCAGCCTGCCATCCCAACACTTAGGGAGCTAAGGTAAGAGGATAATGGGTTCAAGGCCGATCTAGGGAAACCCAATCCACCAATCAATAGTTAAGAGAATCGGAATGAGTCATGAGATGACGATCTAATGAGAATGTACGCTGGCTACTCCGTTAGTGGTAGGCCTCTCCACTCCCGCTCCGCCTTAAGAGGCATTTCTAAGGGCAGGCTCTTATATTGGGTGCTGAGAAATGACAGTGAGTCACTTGAACACTCGCTGTTAAGGAGTCTTGATAAGCTCTGACTTCATCTTTCTAAGTCAACAAAAATGCACTGCATGATGCTGTTCAGGCAGGCAGCCAGGAAGTGGTGGGTGACCCCAGACTCCTTCCTTTATCATTATCATATATACAGCCCGCAGCCAAGACAGAACACCCTGACCTTCCCTCCTCCCCACACATGTTCTTAGTGCCCTGCCTAGCCTGAGGGGATTCTGCCATCCTAGAGAGAAGAGAAGGGCCCAGACATTACTGCCATCAAAAAACTGCCTATCTGAGTGAGCCCAACTTCTTCTGAGCAGCAAGGCTGGGTTCACTCCCCCTGGCAGTCTTGGCAAAGGAGCCATATCAAAGAAGGTCCCAAGGTTCCAAGTGCTGTTTCTTTCGCCCCTCACAAGGGCCTCCAGTCCCTCTGAGGGTCTGACTGGGGTGGTCCCTGTGAACTAGAACCTCAAAGATCTGCAGTGTCCTGCAGCCCTGTGGCCAGCCCTGGGTCCACTTCTCAGCAATAAATGTATTTCCCTCCCTAGCTCTGACCTAAGTCACGGTCACTTGGTTCAAACCTGGCACGTACAATTTTTCCCACACTTATGTCAGAAGAGGACATGATTTTCTGGAAAGCTGTCTAGACCTGAGACAGCTATAGCCACTTCCTGGAAGACAGGAGTTATAACTCATAATTTCCAGCTCAGACCTTTCCGCTGGTGGCGTTCTCTGAAGTTGGTGCTCAAATAACTCTAAGCACCTTCTTAACCTTTTCCCCCCCTCTGGGTGTGTCTGTATTGTGTGCATGAGTGTGTAAATGCTGGTGCACACCAGCCACAGCAGATCTTAGGACACCGGAGGGCAGACCCCACCTTCTATCCAGTTTGAGCCAGTTTTGTTTTGTTTTGTTTTCTGAGACAGGGTTTCTCTGTGTAGCCCTGGCTGTCCTGGAACTCACTCTGTAGACCAGGCTGGCCTCGAACTCAGAAATCCGCCTGCCTCTGCTTCCCAAGTGCTGGGATTAAAGGCGTGCACCACCACCGCCTGGCCTTCTATTGCTTTTCTGCTGCATAGACCAAACAAGCTGCCTCCAGAAAGCCCTGGCTGCCTCCAGTCACTTGTTCTGTGTCCAGCTTTTATTTATTTAATCATTCATTCAAAACAGAGTTTCTCTGTGTAGCCCTGGCTCTCCTGGAACTCACCAGACTGTCCTAGAACTTACAGAGATCCACCTGTCTCTACCTCCTAAGTGCTGGGATTTAAAGTGTGAGCCACAGGACTGTCCAGCTTGAGATTCAAATTCAGGTCGTCATACTTGTGCACAAAGTGGTTTTACCCACTGAGCCACGCCCTGAGAGTATCTCTTGAACCATTATTTTAAAAGCTTTACTGATTTGCCTTTTCCATAGCAATCCAACTGTTCCTCCACTGTTCCTGTCTCAGGATCCTGTTCAAGGACTCGGTGCTCAACCTACATCCCCAGTTCTGGTTTCTAGTTAGTGAACTCCTCCAGTGTGTCCTCTGTTCCCAGAGCTCCCGAAAGGCAGTGACTGTGTCTGCCTTGCTTGCAACACTGTTGTTCCCAAGCACTGGGCACCCAGCAGGAGGCCAAGAATGTATCTGTGAAATGAAGACTTTCACTTATGGTCCAAATATCGACCTGCATTTTTGCATAACCAAATTTAATTAGCACGAAGCTCCCTCTCTCCTCCATGGGGTCTTTCAATCAAGTCTATTGCCATGCTAGGCAGAATGGCCCCACCCCATGTTGTATGATCCTCTGCCCTTGAATACTGTGGGCCCGGATCAATCAGTGGGTTTCTTTGCAAAGAGTCCCAGAAGTCAGAGATAAAAACGCCGAGAGATTAAAACTTGAAGCAGACATTCACCATTGATTTGAAAGAATCAACTGCCATGTGGAAAATGGGTGACATGGGAGGAGATGGAGAGTGGCCTCTAGGGGCAGGTCTTTATTTGAAAGCCATGCAGGAAGTAGGGACCTTAATTCTCCAACTTCAAAGGACTTTATTTTGTCACAACCATGTGAGCTTTCCAGAAAGAAGGGAGCCAAGATGTCATTGAGCTTCAACCTCCCAAGACCATGAGCACTGGACCAAGCAAGTCACACCCTGGCTTGTATTTAGACGCATTTTTGTACTTAGACTTGTATTTGATAACCTAACCCAGCTGTCTTCTAGGATTCTTATTTAGTGTGTACATGCTCCTATAAGATTTATTTTATATATATGAGTACACTGTCAACCTCTTCAGATGTACCAGAAGAGGGCATTGGATCCCATCACAGATGGTTGTGAGCCACCATGTGGTTGCTGGGAATTGAACTCAGGACCTCAGGAAGAACAGTCAGGCTCTTAACCACTGAGCTATCTCTCCAGCCCCAACCCAGGTATCTTAAGCTACTAAATTTCTGATAATTCTTTTTGGAAAAAAAAAAGGGGGGGGGGTGCACAGTTTGAGACAGGTTCTCACTATGTAACTCTGGCTGTCCTGAAATTCACTATGTAGACCAGGCTGGCCTGAAACTAACGGAGCTCTGTCTGCCTGCCTCTGTGGATGCTGGGACATGTGCCACTACACCCTGCTATTTCTTTTTTTTTTTTTTTAACCTTTGAAGATTTTTTTTTTCCGGGTAGAAGTGGCACACGCCTTTATCCCAATACTTGAGAGGCAGAGGGAGGTGGATCTGTGAGTTAGAAGCTAGCCAACTCTATCAAGTGACTCTAGGCCAGCCAAGGTCAAAAAAGGCAGTCCTGACTCCAATATTGTTTGGTGTTGTTAGGGTTGGTTTGTTTGTCATTTTTTGTTTTGTTTTTCTTCATAGGTATGTGTCTGTGTGAGTGTACGTGTCGTGTGTGTGCCCAGGGGCCAGAAGTGGGCTCCAATCTTCTATGATGGGAGTTACACATGTCAGTGTCTCTCCTCCACTCCCATGTGGGGTGCTAGGTGTTGGTCTCAGGACTTCTGAAATCAGTGACACCACACCTAGGTGACAACACGACCACCACACCTGTTGCCAAGGCAACAGCTACCATATTCCCAGAATCCTCTTGGCTCACTTCCCACCTTTACTTGTGGCTACGTCACCATCAATATATAAAAGGAAGACCCCTCTGAATTCTCTCCCCTCCCTTCTGTTTTCGCCACCACCTTGTCCTTCTCCCTCAATAAACCTCAAGTGGAACTGTTTGGCCTGGTGTGGTCTTTCTGGAGCCGCCCAAAGATCACAACAGTAGGAACAGAACCTCGGTCCTTTTTTTTAAGAATAGCAAGTGCTCAACCCTTGAGCCATCTCTCCAGTCTCAAGCTTCTTTTAATATAAAAGAACTTTGCACTCTAGGCAAATACCTTCCCTACCTCACCGTATCCCCAGCCTGAGAGAGCTAGCTTATATCTTAGATGGGATGACCAGAAACCAAAGGGTTGGCTGCAGGTCCATCCCAAGGTTCATTTCCACTGAGCTCCATTACAAACGTCAGCCGTGCTGAGGCCCTCTTTGTGAAAGCTATATTTTCCATAATTTAAAATTTTTCAAACGACTTTCTATTTTCCAGATGACCAACTTTGCAGCTCATAGTATGAATGATACACTTGAGCTTCCTCTGCCTAAGAGCCTACAAAAATAAATAAATAAATAAATAAATAAATAAATAAATAAATAAATCTCCACTGGAAATCCCACAAAATTCCCAGTTTCCAAGAAGAATCTAGGAGGCCTGGAGATGTAATATAAAATTTCCCTTTTCATCTCCCAGGGGCTGGAATTTGTCACACCCACAGCCTTCCCGACTTCTCATGTCAGTTACCTGAGGTCCAGAACTCACCCTTTTTTACCAAGAGAGGGGCAAAGCTGTTATCTATTTTTCAAAGGTTTTAGAGTTGCCTAAACTAGCCAGACCTCTAGCTAACAGAAAACAGGACCTCTAGGCCTGCCAGGCAGGGAACCTGGCCTTCTCTCATCCAACTGAGGAGGCTGGAGAGATACTCATGGGAAGAGCACTCTCTGCTCTTGCCAGCCAAGAGCCTTGGTTCCCAGCATCCATTCGACACCTCACAACCAGTTGGAAATGCCAGTGCTAGGAGATCTGATGCCCTCTGCTGGCCTCCATGGTCATTGCAGGCATATGTCACACATAGGTTCAGGTAGGGAAACATTTACACAAATAAAATAAAATTAAGTCTTTTTTTTTTTTTAAGAGCCTTAGAGCTGAGGACCAAAATACTTGGTCTAGCACACTCACATCCTTGAGTTTGGGACCCCAACAACAATTGCCAACTACCAGCTTCCTATCTTTCTATTCATTGTGAATGTGAATAATTAGGGCTGTCAATGGCTCAGCAGGTAAGGGCACTGACTGCTCTTCCGAAGGTCCGGAGTTCAAATCCCAGCAACCGCATGGTGGCTCACAACCACCCATAATGAGATCTGACACCCTCTTCTGGTATGTCTGAAGTCAGCTACAGTGTACTTATGTATAATTATAAATAAATCTTTGGGCCAGAGCAAACAGGGACTGAGGAACAGGGCCAACTGAAGCGAGCAGAGGTCTCAAAAGTTCAATTCCCAACAACCACATGAAGAAAAAAAAAGAAAGTGAATAGTTAAACTACCACATCCAACTAGCTTTTGTTAAGAATGGTATGCTTCCCCCCCTCCCCCCAGGCCGGGAATCTGCTCCACATGACAGGTGTCCCCTTAAATGACTGGGGAAGGGCAGTGTCCTTTCCCACACAGAGTCAACTTCCTGGCCCCAGCCAGCAGGCCTGCGTCTGTTCCTTGTCTAGTCCATTAGTGGTGAAAGCTTGCACTCATCCATTAACCGCACTCAGGAGCAAGAGGCTCCGCATGCTGGAGAGCGGGGTGCCTTCATGAACACCGTGAACACCGTTCACTGCCTGTGAGCGATCCTGGCACAGGGAGCTACTAAGATCAGTAAGAGATCAAACTCACCATCCTGCCCTTGGCTCCTCTTAACTAGGAACAGCCAGAAAATTAAAAAGATTAAAAAAAAATAATAACTTTAAGAAGACGTTTTCCACACTCTGAGGAGTCTTTAGCCTTCATGGTCAAGGGTTCTACTTTATACAATACACAGAGTGTATACAATACACAGCTATTAAGACGTCTTCCTAGACCTTTAATCTCAGCACTCAGGAGGCACAGGCAGGTGGATCTCTGTGAGTTCCGTGGTAGTCTAGTCCACAGAGCAAGTTCCAGGACAGCCAAGGCTACAAAGAGAAACACTGTCTCAAAAAAAAAAATAAACCAAACCACCACAAGAAACCTTTCCTTCAAGGTCTGCAGGTGCTTGCAGAAACACTCATCAGTTTCCACCGGAGAGAAGAGCTGGGGAAACGACCCCCACCCTAGCATCTCCATCCCCACCCTTCCAGAGTGGCCTACCCAGCTCCCATGATTCTTAGGAACATCAGCAGGGGAACTCTCCTGGGGCCTGAGGCTCCTGGGTAGAGTGCTGGCTATCCACCAGAGCAGAGCACACAATGACATCCTGTGTCCTCGGCTGTCACTCTTCCTTTTTCTTCAGTCCTTGACGAGGAGGCGATGTTTCTGTTTTTCTTCATCGTGCAGCAAATCCCTAAAGACCGCAAATAAATCCCTACTTGAACGCATGTTAATATGAGGGCAGTCCAATTTCTTTGTTTTTAAAGATAGTTTTGTTTTTTTTTAATTAAAACTAAAATTCCTACTTTGCACTCTCTTTTGGATGGGCTTTAGTCTCTGGGAAACACTTATCTTTTTATTCGTATATTTATTAATTCATTTATTTATTTAGACACAGTCTCACTAGGTAGCCCAGGCTGGCTTTGAACTTATATATAGTTATCTATGTGTACTGAGGGGTTTGCTTTTGGTTCGCATGCCTGTGTGTCTGGTGCCCTCAGAGGTTAGAGGAAGGCATTGGAGCCCCTGGAACTGGAGTCAAGGATGGTTGTGAGAAACAGCAGGGACGCTGGAAACCAAACCGAAGTCCTCTACAAGAACAAGTGCTCTTCACTGATGAGCCTTGAACTGCACATTCTCCCGTCTCAGCCTGCCTGGTGCAAGGATTATATAGGTATGAGTCATCACACCCAGGTAATAATGTTTGTTTGTTTGTGTTTAGGTGCTAGGGACTTATCCCTGGGCTTCATAAATACTAAGCAAACACTCATTCACCCTAGACACACTCCAGAAGGCTCTAACAGAGTCTATACTTTAGTGTCCCCTGGGTAGATACAAGGTCTGAGTCTCCAAGCTAGCTTCAACTAGGGAAGACCCAGTATACACGCTGCACATCCACTTGAGGCTTAGGGATAACAACATCTGCTACCAACAGAGACCAGAGAGAAACTGCAGCCCTCCCAGTACCCATGAAACAGGTTCACATCAGACATCAGAAGCCCTATTCCAGGCCAGCCTCTATGCTAGCCATTGGGCAAGCAAAAGAATGCGCCCCCTACAGGCCTGGAGCAAGGCATCAAGACAACAGACATTGCTAATGACTGCTTCTTCCAAGTCTAAAATTCTAGAATCCAGATGTTTCGAACCTCCCCACCCCCTTAACAACTTCCCAACAGGCTTTCACTTGACTCAAAGATGACTGTATTTAACACCAGTGAAGTTTTCTATTTGTTTTGTTAGCTTGTCATTGTTTTTGATTAAAGTTAATCCATGAAAGGCTAAGGTAAGTTTCATACAGTGCTACTTTGCCACCATGTTGGGTGATCTGAGCTCTATCCTCAGGACCCACTTGCAATAAGGAGAAACCATACTCCTATAAGTTATCTGGACCTCTCCACATACACGGCAACACACACACACACACACACACATACACAAATAAATGCATTTTTGTTTGATCATAGAAGGCCTGAGAGTTCTGCCAGCAAGGTGGTGATTGGGCTGAGCTCCAGCTCCAGAGCCTTGTGAGGAGAAAATGGAGGAGGAGGAGGAGGAGGAGGAGGA
>NC_034603.1:74796089-74806884 GCF_900095145.1 Mus pahari
GAGAAAGGGGAGGAGGAGGGAGAGGAGGAGGAGGAGGAAGAGAAAGGGGAGGAGGAGACAGAAAAGGAGGAGGAGGAGGAGGGAGAGGAGGGGAGGAGGAGGAGAAGGGGGAGGAGGAGGAAGAGAAAGGGGAGGAGGAGACAGATGAGGAGGAAAGGAAGGAGAGGAGGGGGAGGCAGAAGAGGAGGAGAAGGAGGAAGAGGAGAAAGAAGAGGAGATGGAAGAAAGTATGGTGACTCCCCAGCAGAGGAAGAAACAGGCAGATCTCTGGGGCTCACCAGTCAGCCAGCCCAGCTAACTTGGCAAATGGTCCCAGGCCCGTGTAAGGCCTCGTCTCAAAAGAAAAAAAAAAAAAAGTGATCTGAGAAAGGACACCCAAGGTTGTTTTCTGGCTTTGGCTTCAACATATACACCAGCATATATAATCTCAACTAATCCATGGAATGTTACTTTTTAAATTCCTAATTCGGAAACTCTCAATCCCCCCATCTCTCACACCGGGGTGTGTGTGCGTGTGTGTGCGTGTTGTGTGTGTGTGTGTGTGTGTGTGTGTGTATTGCAAACCCAGGGCTTCAATCTTGCTCTGCAAGCTTTCTCCCACTGAAGCACCTACAAGCATACCATGAACACCCTGCTCTAGACAGAAGCTCAACTTTATTTTCTCCGTCTCGCAGAGCTGTTCTCTTTCCTGGAACTGGGGAACATTTTATGTGTTAAAATAAGACCGGGGAGAGAGAGTAGAAGTCAATGCTATCTGTAACAATTCAAGGGACCCTGGTTTTTTTATTTCGATGACAGTGCTGACTGCATCTGTTTTCAAGAAATGATTTTCCTTTTCCAGGATCAAACACTGTGGAGCTCAGGAAAAACAAACAAAAGCCATTACCAGTGCTCTCTCCTCGCTTTGCTATTAACTAGTTGCACAGCCCGGAACGCAGCAGTTAACCTTGTTTTTCGGGGGAGGGGGACAACCAGAAAGTTTCGTGTCTGACTTCAAACTTACTTTATAGCTAAGGATGACCTTAAAGTTTCCAAAATCTCTCCAGCCTCCACCTCCCAAACGCTGGGATTACTAGCATTTATCAGTGGAGCAGCCATTACACGGCTCCCCAGCAATCAGAGAGGCCAGAGGCCATGGAGGATCAGGGGAGAAGAAAAAGGGACAGAGACCAGACACCGACTCTCCAAAACTCCGGCATTTACTTCCTTGGCAAAACCCAGTGAGTGCTACTGATGAACATCCAAAGTTAATCAGGAGCAAGCAGCAGAAGGTCCACACAGGTCACACCAAGTCCAAAGGGAGCCAGAAGCTGAAGCCAGAGTTGAGCTACCAGAGACTTAATCTGCAGGAACCATCTTCTGCAGCCAAACACTTAAGTTACTCCCCAGCACTGAGTATCAGGTCCAGCGAGCAGTGCACCACCATGGGATGGGAGAGGCTCTGGGGTAGGTTCCAGTTCAGGCTTTCTTAAGTGTCTGACATCCTGCCAGTCAAGTCTACCTTCCTTTCCCATCAAATGATTTGACTAATTTGAATTTTTTCTATCTGAGACCTCCAATCTAAACCGACAAAACAGCGAACAATTTCGCAAGGAGACCTCAGGCTGGGGATGTAGCTCAGAGGCAGAACGTTGTTTCCCCTGCTCAAGGCCACGTTCAACCCCCAGAACCACAAACGGTATAATAAAACAAAATAAAAATAAAAGTTAAACATCAGAATATGACCTCATAGAAATGGAGTTGTACTTTAGTCTAAACAGGTTTCACGTTCAGGATTTATAATTATCCTATAGGTAGAGCCTGGCTTCCTTGGCCACTTAATCCCAGCACGTGAGAGGCAGCGGAGTCAGGTGGATCTCTGAGTTTGAGGCCAGTTAAGGCTACAGAGAAACCCTGTAGAAAGAAAGAAAAAGAAAAGGAAAGGAAAGGAAGGAAAGAGAAAGAAAAAGAAAAGAAAATGAAAAAGAAAAAGAATGAACAGGAGGAAGGAAGGAAGAAAAAAGATGGAGGGAGGGAAGGAAGGAAAAGAAAAGAGAAAAGAAAGGGAAAACCACCCACCTGAACACTGAATACTCACACAAATGCGGGGGGGGGGGGGGGGGGGGGGGGGGGGAGGGGAGATGCTCTGCCCGGTGCTTAAGAAAGTATCGGAAGAAAACCAACCAGGATGAGGAGATGTTAGCAGGAAAGAATGGCTGAGCCAGGTGACATACACTTAAGCCCAGAAGACAGATCTCTGTGAATTCGAAGCCAGTGTGGTCTAGATAGTGACTTCTAGGACAGTCAGGACTACATAGAGAGAACCTGCCTCAATATTTGACTGAGTCCCATCGGTGCCCTGGGATGACACAGTCCTGTCTAAGACCACAGTTAAAGCAGGAAATGGAGTGTTAGCATGCAGACACCTCCAGTTTGCCCTGGCCCTGCTCCGCAGTCCCAGAGCACCAGCACCAGGGGGGGGTGCGTGTGCATGTCCAGTCCCATCCATTTGCCTTTCTTCATTGTCCACAAAGCTGTATGCTGCTTCCCCATTGATAAGGTTAACTAACAGGCACCTAACTACCAACTAGCTCAAAATGCTGCCACCCCAGAAACGCTCCTTGATAAGGCTGGGGGTGGGGAGAAGGGCATGGCTAAGCTATGCTTCTCCGTCTTTGGCAGTCAGTGTAGAGTGTCAAGTGTTTTGTAAACTTCAGGCTACTTAGATCTTGCCTTGGATTGTCCTAGGGTCTCACCTTAACACTGGCGCCAGATGCAGAAGGAAGATTGCCACCACCACCATGGGGGGGGGGGGGCAGGGAGCCAGCTATAGTCTGAGTAACACAAAAAACACAAGGCCCCTTTCACAAAGTAGTAAGTAGATCACATGTCTGATAGATTAAATGCACCGGTTTTAAATACAAATACTGTCGTGGATCGCTGATTTCATTTGTTGCCACACCAAACCACAGGAGTCTTTTCCAAATTGCCTTGACTGGCTTCGTGTTCTGGCTATGTTTCCCTGGACAGACGCAAAGCACTTATGAAATATCCAAAGAGGTGGGGAGAAAGGGGAACGAAAAGGAAGCCCGGGCTGGAGTGACCCTCACTGAGTCACTGTTTCCTCAATGGCGGAGCTCGCTGATGGGGGGGGGGGACGGGGGGCGAAGGAGGAATCGGAAGAATGCAAGCTGACCTGCGCGTGGAGGCCGAGCCCTTGAGCAGGGAGCCCCCCACCCTGCAGCCCCATACTCAGAGCCAGGAGTGCCGGGCCCGACGGCCTGGAGCGCCCTCCGGTGGCCGCGCCGCAGGCCCCACCACTGGGGCTCTTCCTAAGACCACGCTCCCCGCCGCGGAAGGAACGAGACACGCAGAAAGTTTCGGAGCCAGGCGGTCAGCAAAGGACAATCCAGATCCCGGAGAGAGCCTGGATGTTCGGGCTGGGCAGGAGCCAGCGCCTAGACCGAAGGCGACAAGGAGAAGTCGGGTTCTAAACGGACCCTCTCCAGGCCTCCCACATGCCCTCAAGGCAGGACTCTGGTCTGCAGATCCCACCCGCCCGGGATTTGTCCCTGCAAGCCCACCTTGTTAAGAGGGCATGGGGACAGTGGTTACCACCACGGCCGGTTACCCCGATACTCCGGCTGCAGAGCATGCTTGGGCTCTTGTACTCTGTTCATTTGCTTAATTGGAGGGAGGGGGCGCAACAGCTCCCTGTGACGCATTGTGGTCCCCAGTAATCTGATTCTAGATGTCCCCGAAGAGCTCACCTGGACTCCCCCGCCCCACCCCCACGCCGCCTTTCCTCTGCTGGGGTGACGAGTGGCAACAGCGAATCCCCTACCTCCTCCCCCTCCAGCCTCCAGGTTTGGGCGCCAGGGTTTCCCCGCCGCACGCAGTGGACCCGCCGGCCGAGTGGTGGCGGCTGGGGACCCGAAGCGGGCGAGGCCGGGCGCGGTGCCTACCTCGTCCACGGTGAGCGGCATGCAGATTCGGTACTCCTTGAGCAGCATGTTCCTGCCGGCCGCAGACCTCGGGAAAGAAGGGGGCGTCCCAACAGATGAGCAAGGCTGGAGCCCAGAGGAGGGCAAAGACGCTGGGAACCGGCGAGCGAAGCAGCCCCGGTGGTGCGCTCAGCTCCTAACTGCCTCCGGTCCGCCCCGGAGCATGTCAAGCTTCGGGTCCCGGTGTCTGTGACTCCCCCGCCTCCTTCCTCGCAGAGATCAGTCCTCTCGGTATTGCAAAGTCAGGCACTGAGGGAGGGAAACCCGCGGGAGACAGCTCGGATCAGCAGCCCCGGGCTGGTAGGCGCGGCCACCAGATCAGGACATGCCCGGCGGCGGGCAAGAGAGGCAAAAGGAGGGGGAAAAGGATTTCCACAAATTCAAACAAACGCACAAAAGTCGCCTCTGGATCCTCCTCCGAAAGCAGAGCTGAACCTGGCGAGCCCCCTTTTTCTCCTACCCGTCTACCCTGGGTTAATGTCACCAGGAACACATTGCCGCGGGAGCAGGCGATGCTGACTTTCCAAACAAAGGCTCGATGGGCTCCTCTCCCTGGGCGGTAAACAAGATTTCCTGCTCTTTTTTAGGGCCAGTCCCCGAGTCTCTCCGGAGCTTAGCTGAGAGAGAAAAGGGAAGCCGCAGCCGCCAAGGCTCTGCCCTGCTCTGGGCCCCGGGTGTCTTCAACCTAGGCGGTTGGCTGCCAGCGGCTTGCGCGCGTCCCCTCCCCCGAGTCCCTCGGCTCTGCGAGCGCCGTGCGTGCCCGTGAGTTTGCAGCCACCTCGCCGCGACTGGAGAGTCCGCGCCGAGCTGCAGTGTGCCTGGGGCAGGGAGGTGGGTGCGGGAGGAGCGAGAGCGACGAGGCTGACATCAGCAGCGGCCGCGGCGGGGAGGGTAGCCCCATCCGGCCAATGGGGAAATGGCAAAGAATGTGGAGGATTTAAACAAAACAGCATGTCTCTCCCTGTCTGCTGCCAGACGCCAGGGCTGTCCCAGAACCTAGAACAGCTAACGCCGAGGAGAATAGCAAAGAGGCTATCCTGGACTCTTATAACCTTGGGATCTGTTTTCAAATGTAACCTGGGTGCCACAGGGCTCCCTACTTAGTTGATTGGGAAACAGTTTCCAAAGTGCACCAGTGCCCCTTGACTTTGGGGCTGGGGATGTGTTTACAAATGCTCACAGCGAACCATTTTTTCTCTCGGATGGAGTAAGCAAGGCAAGAGAAGTGATGGTTTTAGAGTGTTTTTCTAACATGCTCTCAAGGCGTTATTCTGCAGCAGTGTTGGTGAAAACAAAGTAAAAATGCATGCGTGCGCGCTCGCATCACACACACACACACACACACACANGAGAGAGAGAGAGAGAGAGAGAGAGAGAGAGAGAGAGAGAGAGAGAGAGAGAGAGAGAGAAGACCTGTTACCTCTTTCTCCCTCTCCCTGGCTCTCTGCAACCCCAACTGCAGGCTTCCCAGAGCAGAAAGAATAGGTTTTCGTGTCAGCACTCCTAAGTTCAAAAAGTCACAGTGAAATGTCAATAAAAATGCCCGGGGTGTTGGTATTTCATCCATATTAAACAGATCTCTCGTTTTAACCACAGAAGCACATTCTTCAGTTACTCAGGAAGCAGCATGTCACTGCTCAAGTCTGGTTTTCATTCGTCTGGCATGCGGGTTTGTTTTTTTTTGTTTTCGTTTTTGTTTTTTAAAGCTTCTTTCCCTAAAAATGGAGGGGAAAAATGCATCCACTGCCTATAGGAGGATAATGTGTAAGCATCACTGGCTCTCAAACATAGATGCATATGTTCACACATACGTGTGTGTGTGTGTGTGTGTGCGCGTGCGTGCGTGCGCGCGCGCATTTGTGAGTTCTGGAGACCCACACCCACCCATAGAGCTTGCACTGGGCAATGCAGACTCTGCAGGCCTCAGTGATATAGTATGTTAAAATGATGTTCAATAAGTCACTAATCAACATAATGAGGGTGGGCTCTGGCTAACGTTGTCCCAGTGACCCAAGTTTAGAGCTCAAGCAACATGATCCAGCCTGCTAGGAAAATGACACCCTAAATCTAGCTTATATTCTGGTTAAAAAAGGAAAGAGACAAAGAAAGAAAAAACTATTTTCTAGATAAATGCTTCCCAAAGTTGGCTCCGAAATATTTACAGCAGCTAATTAAAGCTAAACCAAACTCCTTGAGAAATGTTTTGGTTTTGAGACAGGGTTTCTCTGTGCAGCCCTGGTTGTCCTAGAACGTGCTTTGAAGTCCTTGAAGAACTGACCTTGAACTCAGAGACCTACAGGCCTCTGCCTCCTTAGTGCTGGAATTAAAGGTGTAGGCTACCACCATCCTTCAAGATCATTTAAATTTGACCTGGTAGTGTTGAATTGGAAGCCTGTGAGACAAAAAGAACCCAAGCTGATTTTTTTTTCTTTTTTCCTTTTAGCAGAATGGCACTTAATCACTTTCACAGTGGCTTCCTACTGTGTATTTCCAATTATCTCTAGACTGCTAATAATATCTAATGCAGTGTGCATGGTATGTGAATAGCTGTTATATTGCATTGTTCAGAGAATAAGGACAACTGCCATGTGTTCGGTACAGTAGTGCTTTGTGAGTATGTTGTGATCCGTGGGACAGTGGATGCACTGACTGGGAACCCGCAGACACTGCTGGCTGGCTGTACTTTTCTTCCACCTCACGTTACAAGGTGACTCTAGCCAATAGATTGTTTTTTCCTTTCTGCTCAGCTTCCTTATTTCCTGGTCTCACTAATAGTGTGTAAGCACAGCTTGCAACTTGAAAGCCTTTTGGTGACAACGGGCTCTGAGACCATCTCTCCCACTTTAGTCCACTAGTATTTCTTAACCCTAATGGCCTTAGAAGACCTTCACTTCTCAGCTTTGATCCTTCTGCTCATCCCATTATTGCCTTCTTGGAGAATCCTTCATGCTACCCATGGCCTCATGACATCATTTTAAAGCCAAGCATTGACTATCCATCCATCTCTTATGGAAAGTAAGACCGATAGCAATATGCTGAATTGGTTAGGATATAACACTAGAGGTGCCTGTGGTAACATTAATACTACAGGGAACATATGGGAACATGTGGACCAGATGGAATGAGGAAGAGAGGAGGCATATAAACGATCTGGGCGGGAATTGGGGGTGGCTAGTATTCATTACTATGGTTCTTGGTCTGGGGTTAGGAAGAGTTCATTCATAACTCATTTAGTCTTGGGGAAGAGGGTGCCATCTACTGGTCAAAGTGATTGCTTGCAAGTGTTTCAAGTTCTGCTTTCAGCAGCCACAAGTGAATGACAAGAAATGTACCTTCCTCCCTCCCTCCTTTTTTCCTTCCTTTCTTTTGTTTTTCTCTTGTGTATTTGTTTTGGTGTGGTGGTTTTTTTTTTTTTGGACACAAAGAGTTTCTGGGGGCTGGAGAGATGGCTCAGAGGTTAAGAGCCCTGTCTGCTCTTCCAGAGGTCCTAAGTTCAATTCTCAGCAACCACATCTCTGCTCTGTAATGAGATCTGGTGCCCTCTTCTGGCCTGCAGGCATATATGCTGTATACAAATAATCTTTAAAAATCAAGAGAGTTTCTGTGTAGCTCTGGCTGTCCAGGAACTCACTCTGCAAACCAGAATGAATTCAGAGATCCACCCACTTCTCCTGAATGCTGGAATTGGAGGCACATGCCACCAGCCCAGGCATACTACCCTTGTTTCTTTTAAGCCAATGAAGGTCGATGCTATCATGATAATGTCTGATAAGAGGTTCCATTAACGATGAAAAATCTGCAGTTATCGGTCATCGAATGTAAAAATGAGGGTGGGGCACAGGGAAAGCAAAGGTGTCACAGGACAGATGGCACGTCGTTATGTGAGTCACTGAAAGGTAAGAACAGAATTCTTGGTCTCACTGATTAAATGTGTCAACCCTCCATCATCCAGCATTTGGCTGTGTTGAGGAGTGGGGCGACAGGGAAATCAGTGTAAGATTCATCAATCCCATGCAAATGTCTAGTTACTCCAAACTCAGTTGGGACAGCTTGTCCAAAAGGGTTGTATTGGCAGGGAGAAGGGCTGGAGAACTCCCATCCTGCCCAAAGACCTGGGGTCATCTAGCTCTGCAGTGGGAAGGAGAAAGGGTTGAAAGAGGATGATTTAAAAAAAAAAAAAAAAGCTGGGCGTGGTGGCCCATGTCTTTAATCCCAGCACTTGGGAGGCAGAGGCAGGCGAATTTCTGAGTTCTAGGCCAGCCTGGTCTACAGAGTGAGTTCCAGGACAGCCAGGNTGGCTGTCCTGGAACTCACTCTGTAGACCAGGCTGGCCTCCAACTCAGAAATCCTCCTGCCTCTGCCTCCCAAGTGCTGGGATTAAAGGTGTGCACCACCACTACCTTTCATAACAATAATTTATATCAAAACCCGGGATAAGGAGATAAAACGATGGCTCCACAGTTAAAAGCACTGGCTGCTCTTCCAGATGACCTGGGTCAATTCCCAGCACCCACATGGCAGCTCACAATCCTCTGTCACTTTGGGCTCAGGGGAACTGATACCCTCTTCTAGACTCCTTGGGTTGGTCACCAGGTACCCATGTGATACATAGACACAAATGAAGGTCAAATTCTCACACAGATAAAAAAAAAATTTAATGTTTAAATTTTAAAAAACTTAAATGGGGGCTGGAGAGATGGCTCAGCGGTTAAGAGCGCAGACTCCTCTTCTGAAGGTCGTGAGTTCAAATCCCAGCAACCACACGGTGGCTCACAGCCATCTGTAATGAGATCGGATGCCCTCTTCTGGGGTGTCTGAAGACAGCTACAGCGTACTTACATACAATTAATTAATTAATTAATAAAATGACTGTGATAAACCCAACACTGGCCTCCAAAGATATCAAGTTCCAGCTCTGAGAACCTGAAAATGTTGCCTTATATGGGATCTTTGGAGGTGTGACCAAATTAAGGATTTTGAAATGAAGTGGTCATCTTAGATGAGACCTAAAAAGTGTATGCGATAGAGGTAGAACTGTGGTTTCTCAGCCTTCCTAATGCTGCAGTTATTTACCACAGCTCCTTGTGCTGTGGTGACCCCCAACCATAACATTACTTTCCTGCTTGTGGACGTTGTACATCGTGGTGCGCACTAGGCTCCGCACCACGATGTACAACGTCCACAAGCAGGGCTATGTATTTTACTAAAAAAAAAAAAAAAATAGCCCTTAGGAGCTGGAGAGATGGCTCCGTGGCTGGGCACATTTGCTCTTGTAGAGGGTACCAGTTCTGCTCTTAGCACCCACATGGAGTGGCTCCCAACTGCCTGAATCTCCAGTTCAGTGCCTCTAACATCCTCTTCTAGCCTCCAAAGGCCACAAATACATGTGGAAAAGTCACATTTAGGCACACCTATAATAACTTTAGGGCTGGAAAGATGGCTCAGTGGTTAAGAGAACTGACTGCTTGCTTTCCCAGAAGTCTGTCCTGAGTTCAATTCCCAGCACCCACATGATGGCTCATGACCATCTGTAATGGGATCTGATGCCCTCTTCTGGTGTGACTTGATGACAGCGACAATGTATTCATATAAATACATATTTTTAAAATAAGATTTATTTATTTTTATATCTAAGTAAACCAGAAGAGGACATCAGATCTCATTACGGATGGTTGTGAGCCATCATGTGGCTGCTGAGATTTGAACTCAGGACCTTCAGAAGAGCAGTCAGTGCTCTTAACTGCTGAGCCATCTCTCCAGCCCAAAATAAATCTTTTTTTTTTAAAGATTTTTATTTATTTATTATATATAAGTACACTGTGGCTATCTTCAGACACACCAGAAGAGGGTATCAGATCCCATTACAGATGGTTGTGAGCCACCATATGGTTGCTGAGATTTGAACTCAGGACCTCTGGAAGAGCAGTCAGTGCTCTTAACTGCTGAGCCATCTCTCCAGCCCAAAATAAATAAATCTTTAAACAATAATAATAACAATAATAATTATTTTTTTAAATCTTTCCTTGAGTAATGGTGCACACCTTTAATCCCAGCACTCAGGAGGCAGAAGCAGGTAGATTGGGAGGCCTCTGTCTATATAGTGAGGTCCAGGTCAGCATGAGATATACATTGAAACCCTGTCTTTCTAAAGAAAGAAAAAGGATAGCTCCCATTACCATTCCCGTTCTATTTTATAGTACCAAAGTAGCCCTTGATAAAGGCCCCTCTTTGCCTAATCTGACCTCACCCTTTATCGTTTAGCGAAGGAGAAATCTGCCAGGCCAGCTCATGCTGAGGAATGCATGTAAAACCCATCTCTCTTCAAAGAGAGAGTATTCCCATCTCTAATGTGGAGTCCCCTCTGACTGTGTGTAGCTGCCTGTCCGGAGTGGGAGGAGACGCATGTAGACACATGCTCACACATGAGGAGACCCGTAGCCTTCATCTACCTAGCATTTTGAGGCACTCTCTCACTGGGACCTAGTGCCCATCAGCTAGGCCATTTTAGACTAAGCTGGCTAACCAGAGAGCTCCAAAGATCTGCTGGTCTCTACTGGGATTACAAACCCGAGCCACCACACCAGCACGTGGGTTCTGAGGATCAAACTCGGGGCCTCATGCTTTCTCAGAAAACACTTTGCTAACTTTGCTGTCTCCCAGCTCCTCTCTGATTTATTGATTCATTTTTTTCCCCCTTTAGTGCTGAGGATTGAACCCTGGGCCTTACAAGGCAAGTGCTTTATCACTGGCCTAGGACCCTATCCCAAATCATTCAACTATTTTTAAGACAAGGAACTTTAAAAAAAAAAAAA
>NC_034603.1:74806939-74817070 GCF_900095145.1 Mus pahari
GGACAGCCAGGGCTACACAGAGAAACCCTGTCTCGAAAAAAAAAAAAAAAAAAAAAAAAAAAAAAAAAAAATGGGAACACCGAAGACCAAGAAAAATCAAGAGGTTCACCGACGGTTCTGGTAAATCGGAAGCAGAAGACATTAAAATACGTGAGATGTCCTGCTGTGTCACACTCGCTTCCCTCAGACTTCGGACGCCTAGAACCTGGCGTGGGCCAGGGGACTGGAGTCCCCAGAAAGCCCCGCCCTCAGAAAACCCCGCCCATTCCTGGGCCTGCCCCGCGCCATACGCCCCGCCTCCAGGGCTGTCTGCAGCACTGCCTGACTGGCGACCAGTGCAGAGGGCCTCACGGGGTCCTTCCCGTCGGTCCTTCCGACGCACTGCCTGAGTGGATGAGCGGGCGACTTCCGGTGCGAGTGACGAGTGGTGGCCGAACCTGGGGTACAGCAGGGGACTCTTAGGCAGGGACCATGGCGGACGGTGGCTCGGAGCGGGCCGATGGGCGCATTGTGAAGATGGAGGTGGACTACAGCGCCACGGTGGACCAGCGCCTGCCTGAGTGCGAGAAGCTGGCCAAGGTGAGGGGAGGACGGCCGGCTGTTGGCGGGCGCCAGGGGCTGAGTCACGGCGTGGAGCCTGCCTAGGCCTCAGGGGGACTGCGGGCTGGAGCGCGCATCCTTGCTGTCTCCCTAGCCGGGGTTGAACCTGCTTGAGTGGGAGACCCTGGGTCTATCTTCCCGGGAGTCGCCGCAACCCGAAGCTCCCCAAGCCCTAGATAAATAGTCATCTCTTTTCCCATCGAACTTGACGTCTGGACTTAGTGCTTGCTCTTTCTTGGGACGTTAAGGAAGGTTTGGTTTAGTCCGTTCTCAACTTCAGGCTGCATCATGTGGCCCGATCAGCTAACGTCCTTTAAGTGCATGTAAATCATGTCAGTGACTGGTGTTTGGTCAGTAGGACCGGGAAAGTGATAATACACACGCAATGAACGCGGGACCCTCTGCATCTTGGTGAGCCTATCCAAGTGAAAGTGTTATTGGAACACGGAAGGAAGCTGATCATTCTTATGGGAGAGAAGCTGACATTTGTATCTTAGATTGGAGTAGGCTGAAGTAAAGTTGAGATAGTTACTTCTAGAGAGGACTGTATAGGAAAGACAAACGGGATTTAAAAGTACCGAGCCTGAGATGGCAGATGATGAACAATGGGTGGTTTGTGCTGCTAGGGATCAAACTCGGGGTCATGCACACGCTAGGCAAATTGAGCTACAGAACACCATCCATCAAGCCTTTATTATGGAATAAGAGCATACATTGACCCAAACATTTCCACAGTCTACGCTGTGTGTCTGGCAACTTTTTATATCGTTTTTGTACTTAAAGAAGCCAAGGCTGACAGCATTTTGTCCGAGGTTATAGTTAGTAATAGCCAAGGATTCAAAACTACGTTTGCTCATTGCCTAGCCGACGTTGTTGGTTATTGCTAATGGTTGCACCCAGACCTCCTTAAGTTCCTACAGTTCATTCTCAAAAGTCACCTAGAATACGCTCACTAAGGATTGTTTGGTCTTGAGAGAACTAAGTACAGAGTGTAGAATATTCACAAATATCAGCTGAGTGACACGTGACACTGTTGATTTGAATGTGAAACCAGGAGTGTAAAATTTTTTAAATTATTTCATGTATGGGTGTTTTGCCTGCATGTATGTTTGTACGCTGGCTGTGAGTTTATATGTTCTGGGAATTGAAGCCATTCTCCTGGAAGAGAAGCCAGTGCTCTTAACTACCTGCCAAACCATTTTTCTACCACCTCCCACCCCTCCTCAGGAACAAGGATTTTTGTGTGAAATATTTTAATGCTTAAAAACTGGATGTTAATCTGTCTTAAAATGCTGGTTAAACCGATGAGCTAAAGAGTTAAGAGGCATGCCTTTAGGTAATGCCATCTCCTGACCATCCCCTTTGGAATGAATACAACTGTGGTGTTCACAGCTACACCAGCAGTGGTAGCTCATACTTGTAATCTCGGCCCTTGGGAGGTTCAGGCAGGAAGAGGACGGTAGACAAAGTGTTGTCCGAGAAAAAGGCCAGTCCTGTTCTGTACGCCACAGTTCCGGGGCCAGATGCTTTCCTGGGCAGTTGATGAGGAGTGGATGTCTCAAAACAGAGACTGTTTGGGCCTTTAAAGTAGTTAAAAATGGAGACATTTGGGTTCTGGGGGCTTCTGTGTGTGTTTTGCTTTTGAAGACTGCCTGCCTATGAAGCTAAGCAAGGGATATGTGTGAGTTGCATTACACTTATTTGAAGACTGTGTGTCTGTGAAGCTAAGCAAGGGATACGTGTGAGCTGTATTACACTTATTTGACAAGGGATATGTGTGAGCTGTATTACACTTATTTGTTTGTGGGTCAGAAAAGAAGACTGGGAAGCTGCTGGATTCTTTTTTTTAACCAGAAACACAGGACAATAGTTTTTAATTTTCAGATTTTCTCATCATCCTGGTTAATTTTTTAGATTTCTTTAATGAGTTTTGCTTTATTCGTTTTTTAAAAACACCCTGGCTAACTCTGGGGGAGCGTGGGTGGTGCTCGAGATTGAACTCAGGACATGGTGGGCCAGCACTCCACTGAGCGTAACCTCCAGCGCTTTTAATGTTTCTCACATGGCTTTCCTCCCCACCCCTTGCCAGACTGGAGATTAGCAAGTGCTCTTGCCACTGAGTCCTTAACATTACAGTTCTACTTCAGAGTGTATGAACATTTTAGTGTACTTTGTTTTATTTTTATTTTGCGCTCATTAGTATCTGTGAAGAAAGTTTTGTTCTTTTCATTTGTGAAAAGACTTAAAGTTCAATGGTTTATCCTTGGGTAATCATGCTCAGGTTCCTAGCAACAAGAAATCAATTTTTGCTATATCTCATTTCCTGTTTAAAGGGTCATCTGCACTTAATTTCCCTTCAGACGTTGTTTGTTTCAAATGTGAAAGAAAACTTGAAGGTAAAATTGTGGTGCAGACACTTGCTAAGCAAATGTGTCAGGTGTGGGGCTCAGCAGTTAGGGGCATTTGCTGCTCTTCTGAATTCCTGAAATCAGTTTCCAGTACCCTGGTCAGTGGCTCACTCTGGGCTTCAACCATTTATGGTAACTTGGTATTAGTTCCTCCTTGGGGTTGTTTGTTAACTGATTAACAGATTGCATCTCTTAGTGGTCAATGGAGGCAGACTTAGAGGTCCTGCAGATGCCTGGCACTTGTTGACATTGAACAGACTCTGTAGACATTACCTCATCTACAAAGATTTTCCAAGTGAGGAAAATGAGTCATACAAGTTACATGTTCTGACACTCTGGTTTTGGATTGCTGTTACCATCTTACTCCCTTTGAGTTGAAAGGATGCCTGGAAGAGGTGGCATTTTGGAAGCCGTGAAGAGACAGGAAGGAAGACGATGCATAGTCATTGGGTTAAATGTAGACAAGTGGGAGGGAGAAGTGAGATGGTTTGAGAACTAGTTGTATTTAATGAAGATGATGATGGTAGTGTCCCTCAGACAGGACTAACATAGTAACTTGACAGCCATAATAACTTGTCACATCCTCTTTATTGTGGCAGCCAAGACTAGTAAGCCAGTTAAGATCATCTGAATAGTTTAACATATGTTGTGTTCAAGTTGGTATGAGGGAAGCTACAAGTAAACAAGGGTCCAGGCCTAAGGAACTCACAGACCACGTGGTAGACCACTCTCTGTAGTAACCACTATTACATAAGGTATGAAACTTTACCTTCAAGCTAGATGTGATGGTTTGAATAAGAATGGCCCCATTGCAGGGCAGTGGTAGCGCACGCCTTTAATCCCAGGACTTGGGAGGAAGAGGCAGGCGGATTTCTGAGTTCGAGGCCAGCCTGGTCTATAGAGTGAGTTCCAGGACAGCCAGGGTTATACAGAGAAACCGTCTCAAACAAACAAACAAAATGGCCTCCATAGACTCCTACATTTGAATGCTTAGTTACCAGAGGTTTGAGGTTTTAAAAAGCCCACTCCAACCCCAGAGTGTCAGTGTCTATGTGTCTGTCTGTCTCTGCCTCGCCCCTGCCTGTGGATCAGGTTGTAGCTCTCCCTACTGCTCCAGCACCTGCCTGTGTGCTGCCGGCTCCCCATTATTATGATAAGGTACTGAACCTCTGAAGCTGTAAGCAAGTCCCTAGTTAAATGCTTTCTCTTAGGAGAGTTGCCTTGGTCATGGTGTCTTTTCATAGCAGTAGAACATGGATTAAGACACAAAACATGAGACATCTCTCACCTGTAAGCTTGGCATTACAGGAAGCCAGGCCAGGATGGCCATTGTAGGTCTGAGGACAGCCTGGGCTTCAGAGTGAGATCCTGTTCAAAAAGAACAAAGGTATCTGTAGAAGCAATAGTATGTGTTTGGCTAATGAAGCATTACATTGAGCTATCATGATAAACAGCAATTTTAGAGTTTAAGTTTTACTGAGTTACAAAGTAAATATTAGAATATAGTTCAGGGTCGTTGCAAAGTAGAGCCTGTGGGTCAGTATTAAATGAGGTGCTGAGTGACAGTTTTAGTTCAGAGAGCACTAGCCAAGAGCTGCTTTCTAAGAAGATGGCCTTTGATGTGGTGCTGATCCAGTACATAGACTACAGCACTGTGACTCCCTTAGTGTAGGTGCAGTTCCTTAGTGTCCTAGTGTGCCGTGATCCCTCTACACTCCACCTGACCACAGAGACTAGCTTAGCGAGTAAAAGGTGGTTAGCATTTGTCCTTCTTTCTTTCTTTTTTTCCCATTATTTTCATATACTAACTATTTTCTATAGAGATTACTTTGAGCAGAGCGCAGTCATTCTCAGTTAGGGAGCTATCATGCTGCAATGGTGGGTTTGGAGGACTAGGATGGGAGGAGCCTGGACTCTAGTTCTGCTGGTGCCTCTGTGGCTGATCAAGTCTCTTAAACTGTCTCTTTGTAACTGTAGTCTGTAGAATGGGTGACAGTCAAATTTGCAGCTGACTTCCTAACACTGTTTTTTTGTCTTTTGTGATTTACTAGCCTTCTAGATTTGTCCATTGTTCTCCTAGAGGTGAGCATTCAGCTATGCTATGCATGGATCTGCAGGGCTCACCTCAGACTTGCAGACCTCTCTGTGCCTGCCCCTCTCTGCTCTCACCTCTCCTACTCACTTGCTCTCATCTCCCAGCAGGATGTATTTAGTTTGCATCAGCCCCTCCTTAAAAACATGACTTTCTGCCTAGCTTGTGGGTGTTTTCTTCAAATCATTTCTTCTATTTGTACTCTTCAGAGTCCTACCAGTTAGGAGTTCTGGGTAGAACAAGATAAACAGGTATCACCACTCTGAGTTGATAAATTAGAATCTAAAACAAGGACTCAGTGTTTTCTCAGAGGAAACCTCGTTGTAGTTCCAGGTTCAGTTTTTCTGAGGTTGTTGGGGCAGGCTGTGGTGGCACAAACGGTTAATCCCAGCACTTGGGAGGAGGAGGCAGTTGGATCTTTAAGTTGGAGACCAGTCTGGTCTTCTAGGACAGCCAGGGCTACACTGAGAAACCCTATCTCAAAACAAACAAACAAAAATTTGTAGATCTGGGGGTGTAGCTCAGTTGGTAGAGTGCTCGACTCACATGCAGAGGCACTTGGTTCTGCCCCTAGTACCTTACAAGCCAGATGTGGTCATAGACACCCGTGACTGTGGAAGCAAACAAGTAGAAATTCAAAGTCATACTTGGCTACAGCCTGGACTCTGTGAGACCCTGCCTATGAATGAGTGAGTGAGTGAGTGAGTGAGTGAGTGAGTGAGTGAATGAGTGAATGAATGAACGAACAAATGAATGAAAAAGAAAGAAGGGGGGGAGGGGACAAAAAAGAAAAACTTGTAGACTGCTGGGAATGAGACACAGTGGTAGAGCACTCACACACAGAGGAGAAAAGCTCAGTGTGTGGGTCCTTAGTAGGAAAGGCCTAACCTAAAGACTGCCTCTGAGGAGCAAGCTTTTCACAGACGGAGAGTTACAAATAAGAGCAGTAATGCGGACATGTTTCCTTCAGAGTGGATATTTCTTTAACTTTCTCAGACGCTTGGTCAGTGCTGGATCTGTTGGTGATACTTCTGTTCATTGTTTCTCTTGTTTCAGGAAGGGCGGCTTCAAGAAGTCATCGAAACCCTTCTCTCTCTAGAAAAGCAGACCCGGACTGTAAGTACTCAGTGAGTGGTGCAGACTGCACTTGCAGTGGGTACTTTGGTGCTGCCCGTTCACTTATATGCATTTTCATCCTTGCAGGCCTCTGACATGGTGTCCACGTCCCGCATCTTGGTTGCAGTAGTGAAAATGTGCTATGAGGCTAAAGAATGGGACTTACTTAATGAAAATATTATGCTTCTGTCAAAACGACGGAGTCAGTTAAAACAAGTGAGTTCCTGATTGCTTTAGAAACACAAAAAAATGGGACTAGAGAGGTGGCTCAGTGGGTAAAGGTTCCTGCTGCCAAGCCTGACAGCCTGAGTTCAGTCCCCAAGATCCACATAGTGGAAGGAGGAGCTAACTCCTGCAAGGTGTCTTCTGACCTCCACATGTGGGCTATGGCACACAAGTTCACACATTTAATAAATAACTATAATTTAAAATGTTTCGGTTATATGTTTGCATTTAAATAAGGACCTTTAGGAACCTAATCTCTGAAAGTCATTGAACATTTATTTAACTTCAAATTTTCTAATTGTGTTCTAAAGGTGGTTTGAAATTCTACTGTACTATATCTATGGAATTCCCCTCCCGAAGGCTGGGTATAGTGAATATTCCTTAATCCCAGCATTAGGTAGGGATGCAAAGGCAGGTGGCTCTCTGGGAATACGTGGCTAGCCTGGTATCCATAGAGAGTTCCAGACCAGCCAGAACTCCCCAGAGAGATCCTTTCTCAAAAGAAACAAAACTATTTAGTTTCTTTCTGTTTGAAGAATGAATTTCACTTATGAGTGGTTTATCATATTTTATTAGGCAGTTGCAAAAATGGTTCAGCAGTGCTGTACTTACGTGGAGGAGATAACAGACTTGCCAGTCAAGCTGCGATTGATTGATACTCTGCGGATGGTTACAGAAGGAAAGGTGAGTTTTCTGCTGGCATGACTTCTTACTGCAGTCTGTGAGGGTCAAGTGCTTCTGTATTGCATGAACATATATCATGGTTTTTGTTAGTTTGTATGACTGGATGTCTATGCAGCTGTAAATGACCTCAGACTCATTGTGTAGACCATTCTGGCCTCAAACCCCAAGAGATCTGCGTGCCTTTCCTCCCAGGTTCTGAAATGAAAGGTATGTGCCACTCTACCCAGCATGCGCCACTACACCTGGCTCAGAATTAAGTGATTTTAATCCTAAAATTGATGTGACATAGCTTTTTGAGAGAGAGAAAGAGATGGGAGCCTGAGACTTACCATCCATTTGCCTTGGTCTCTTGGTTAACTAACTGGGTTATGTGACTTTTGTAAAATATATCTACTTAGGTAATTTTTTTAAATGTAGGAGTGATCTGTCTATATATATACCTGCATGTCAAAAGAGGGCATCAAATCCCTTTATAGATGGACATGAGCCACCACATTGTTGCTGGGAATTGAACTCAGAACCTCTGAAAGGGCAGCCAGTGTTGTTAACCACTGAGCAATCTCACCAGCCCAGTCATGTGACTTATTAAAATGAGTCAAAATCTGTATGGTCCAAGATATTGTAGATAGGAGGATGGATGGATGGATATATGGATATTTTGGTGGATGTGCAACATGGCCCAGTGGGTGATTAGGTGTTTCCTCCCGAGCCAGACAGCTTTTCTTTGATCCCTGGGACTCACAGGTTCTCTGATTTTAATTCCATGTGTACTTTGTTGCTTTAGCATTCATGCATGAGTACACATGTAAAAAAAAAAAATGTGTGTGTGAATTAAGAAAAGAATACCAAGTATTTCAAAAGTTGATGTTATTTGAAATTCAAGTTTGGGGCTGGGTGTGGAAGGGTTGCTGCATTGCATGTGGTGGCGCACGCCTTTAGTCCCAGCACTCAGGAGGCAGAGGCAGGCGGATTTCTGAGTTCGAGGCCAGCCTGGTCTACGGAGTGAGTTCCAGGACAGCCAGGGCTACACAGAGAATTTTGTAACAAGGATATGCAGAGCTAAGATGAATCTGGTTTAGAACCTTAGAATTACAGATTTTGAGCTCTGCATATCCTTGTTACAAAATTCTCTGTGTAGCCCTGTGCCATTAATACAGCTTGTAGTCCTGTTACTTGGAGTCTTTTTGCTGTGCTTGGTGGTTGTGTTGGGTTTTGAGGGGCGGGAGTTTACGTTATTTTACTTACTTACTTACTTACTTACTTACTTTATTTATTTATGTTTTCGAGACAGGGTTTCTCTGTATAGCCCTGGCTGTCCTGGAACTCACTCTGTAGACCAGGCTGGCCTCGAACTCAGAAATCTGCCTGCCTCTGCCTCCCAAGTGCTGGGATTAAAGGTGTGCGCCACCACGCCCGGCTCTTTTTCTTTTTTTTTAAGATTTATTTATTTATTATATGTAAGTACTGTAACTGTCTTCAGACATACCAGAAGAGGGTGTGAGGTCTCATTGTGAATGGTTGTGAGCCACCATGTGGTTGCTGGGAATTGAACTCAGGACCTTCAAAAGAGCAATCAGTACTCTTAACCTCTGAGCCATCTCTCCAGCCCTATTGGCTTTATTCTTAGTGAATGGTTGATTAGAGGTAAATTTCTAGACCAAAATGGTTTGATAAAGAAAAATTGCTAGAGCTGGGACTCTAAGAACTCAGTAATAATTGTTTCCCTTGCTTACAGAACCCTGGGTTTAATGCTGTAGTGACCAGGATACTGTAAAAGCATAAACTTTCAGAATGGATCTGTGTGTGTTTTCCTTTACACAGCTAAGCATTCTGAGAAAAGCCAGGGATGTCACCAGGAAATAGTACATTTTCTGTGCTCAAAGTGTCAAGTCATATTAGTGACTTCACAGTGCCTAGACCCCATCAGAGGCTGCCCACTAGGCTAAATAGGTTACTCTGACATTCCAGTCAAGTTCCTTTTCCACTCGGGTTAAAGAAGGAAAGAAATGACTTTATTCCAAGGGTCTAGTGCCCCGCATTGTCTTCATTCTCTGATTTTTTTTTTTTTAAGATTTATTTCTTTATTTATTTATTATATGTAAATACACTATAGCTGTCTTCAGACACTCTAGAAGAGGGGGTCAGATCTCATTATGGATGGTTGTGAGCCACCATGTGGTTGCTGGGATTTGAACTCAGGACCTTCAGAAGAGGAGTCCATGCCCTTAACTGCTGAGCCATCTCTCCAGCCCCCTGAATTTTTTTTTTTTAAGATTTATTATTATATGTAAGTACATTGTACACTGTCTTTAGACACACCAGAAGAGGGCGTCAGATCTCTTTAGGATGTTTGTGAGCCACCATGTGGTTTCAGGAATTGAACTCAGGACCTTCAGAAGAGCAGTTAGTGCTCTTAACTGCTGAGCCATCTCTCCAGCCCTGATCTTTTCTTTTATAAATCTCAGATCCTTTATATCAGAGCTTCTCAAACTGTCAGTCTTGACCACTCTGAAGGTTAAATGACCCTTTCACAGAGGTCACATGCCAGGTACTTATATTATGATTCCATAGCATAAGGAGCTGTATTGAAGCGTCACAGCATTAGGAGGGCTGAGAGCACCACTCCGCAATCTTTATCCCAGGAACCTTCACATGCAGCACTGTTTCTCTGATTTTCTAGCCAATGAAACTGAACTTCGGAGCCATTAAGTGACTGGCCAAGTCTTTTATCATCATTAGTAATTTTTCAAAACAGGGTTTCTCTTTGCAACCCTGGATACCCTGGAACTATCTCCATAGACCAGGCTTGTCCAGGTCTACCAAGATCCATCTGTCGCCTCCCAAGTACTGGTATTACCCAGCTCACTCAGTGAGTTCCAGGACAGCCAGAGCTACATAGTGAAACTCTGTATTGAAAAACCCATTTTACGTGGCGCACGCCTTTAATCCCAGCACTCGGGAGGCAGAGGCAGGCGGATTTCTGAGTTCGAGGCCAGCCTGGTCTAC
>NC_034603.1:74817081-74818413 GCF_900095145.1 Mus pahari
TTCCTTTTCCACTCGGGTTAAAGAAGGAAAGAAATGACTTTATTCCAAGGGTCTAGTGCCCCGCATTGTCTTCATTCTCTGATTTTTTTTTTTTTTAAGATTTATTTCTTTATTTATTTATTATATGTAAATACACTATAGCTGTCTTCAGACACTCTAGAAGAGGGCTGCTTGTGGACGTTGTACATCGTGGTGCGCACTAGGCTCCGCACCACGATGTACAACGTCCACAAGCAGTTTCTTTCTTTCTTTCTTTCTTTCTTTCTTTCTTTTAAAAAAAGATTTATTTGTTGTTATATGTAGATACACTGTAGCTGTCTTCAGACATGCCAGAAGAGGGCATCAGATCTCATTATGGATGGTTGTGAGCCACCATGTGGTTGCTGGGATTTGAACTCAGGACCTTAGGAAGAGCAGTCAGTGTTCTTAACTGCTGAGCCATCTCTCCAGCCCCCTTTGTTTTACTTTATTTATATAGTTGGGAGTTGATATCCACAGGGGCCAGAAGTGAGCATTGACTCCCTGGAGCTGAGATTGCAGGCATTTGTGAGCCACCTGATGTGGGTGCTGGGATCCAAATTGCAGTCCTGGTACAGCAATGGACTGAGCTGGTGAGCTGTGTCTCCAGCCCTGGAGAATGTGTTAAAAGGACGCTTGCTTTTGCATCCTGGCTCTGAGTGTGATGTGAGAGATGTCTCGAAGTATGTGGGTGATGAATTGTGCCCTAGGATGAAGCTGTTAGACCTGTGCAGTAGTGCAACTCTGCCCTTTAAATGTTAACATGTTTCTGCAAGTGTTTTAATACTATCAATTTCTCTTTATAGATTTATGTTGAAATTGAGCGTGCTCGGCTGACTAAAACCTTAGCAACTATAAAAGAGCAAAATGGCGATGTGAAAGAGGCTGCCTCCATCCTTCAAGAGTTACAGGTAAGATGTTTTAGGGACCATGGAAACTAACATGCTGAGTTGGTAGTATTTTCCCGTGGAAGTAGATTATTTTGATACCTCACTGCTTCTACTTGCTACGTTACCAAGAGTGAGCATGTACACAGCACAGTGTGTTCTTGGGGCCCCTGAAAACTGATTTTGCAAGCTGACCTGCTAAACAAAGTTTGGAGAAATACTAGCATCAAAAGATTGACCTTTCCCAGCACTCGGGATGCAGAGGCAGGTGGATTTCTGAGTTCAAGGACAGCCGGGGCTACACAGAGAAACCCTGTCTCAAAAAAAACAAAACAAAACAAAACAAAACAACAAAAAAAAGATTGACCTTAGTTTTTGTAGAATTATTTTTTGAACATTTGTGTTGTTTAGATTTTGAGGGTTTTTT
>NC_034603.1:74819607-74821579 GCF_900095145.1 Mus pahari
AAAAAAAAAAAAAAAAAAAAAAAAACCATTTTACACACAAGTGCACGCACACACACATGTGTGTGTATGTTTGGATATGTATGTGTCTTAGTCAGGGTTTCTATTCCTGCACAAACATCATGAACAAGGAACAAGAAACAAGTTGGGACCGGGCGGTGGTGGCACACGCCTTTAATCCCAGCACTTGGGAGGCAGAGGCAGGCGGATTTCTGAGTTTGAGGTCAGCCTGGTCTACAGTGTGAGTTCTAGGACAGGCAGGGCTACACAGAGAAACCCTGTCTCAGAAAACAAAAAAAGAAAAAGAAAAAGAAAGAAAAGAAAAGAAACAAGTTGGGGAGGAAAGGGTTTATCTAGCTTACACTTCCACACTGCTGTTCATCACCAGAGGAAGTCAGGACTGGAACTCAAGCAGGTCAGGAAGCAGGAACTGATGCAGAGGCCATGGAGGGATATTACTTACTGGCTTGCTTCCCCTGGCTTGCTCAGCTTGCTTGCTTATAGAACCCCAGGACTACCAGCCCAGAGATGGCACCACCCACAATGGGCTAGACCCACCCTTGATCACTAACTGAGAAAATGCCTTACACCTGGATCTCATGGAGGCATTTCCTCACCTGAAGTCCTTTCTTTGTGATAACTCCAGCTTGTGTCAAGTTGACACACACAACCAGCCAGTACAACATGTATATATAAGTGTGTACATGTGTGCGTGCATGAGTGTGGCTTTGGATTTTTGAGACAGGGTTTTTTTCTGTAGCCCTGACTATCCTGGAAATTACTCCGTAGGCTGGCCTCAAAATCAGGGAGATCTACCTGCCTCTGTCTCTCAAGTGCTAAGATTAAAGGTGTGTACTACCACTGCCCAATTCTGTTTAGAAAATATGAGTACACACACATAAAAAAAATATAAACACACATGTGTGTGACTCATATGCATGTGCCCTCGTGTATAGAGAAAGGTGTGTCTCTACACACAGGGGCACATGGAGACTAGATGAGGGTATTGAATCTCCTGGAGCTGGGGTTCGAAGGGGTTGTGAGGCACCTGACACGGTGCTGGGCACAGAGCTGGGTTCTGTGGAAGAGCAGCAAGCACTTGTATCGCTGAGCTACGTCTTTAGCCCCATAACTTACTTTTTGTATACTTGCCAACACTGTACAAGTACAAAGAGTTAGTATGTGATCTGACTATTTCAGTATCCATTGAGTAATTTAAGCTTACTTGAGGAATTGCTCTGCTAGGTGGAAACCTATGGGTCCATGGAGAAGAAGGAACGAGTGGAGTTCATTTTGGAGCAGATGAGACTCTGCCTAGCTGTGAAGGATTACATTCGCACACAGATCATTAGCAAAAAAATTAATACCAAATTCTTCCAAGAAGAAAACACAGAGGTGAGCACGTCTCTACACAGCCTGGTCACACTCAGTATTTGGCTGGAAGCCGCAAGCCCGACTTACTTTGTCAACTTGTTTCAGAAATTGAAGTTGAAGTACTACAACTTAATGATTCAGCTGGATCAGCATGAGGGGTCCTATCTGTCCATCTGTAAGCACTACAGAGCCATCTATGACACTCCCTGCATTCAGGCAGAAAGTGACAAGTGGCAGCAGGTAAGGAGAGGTGTGGTGACGGAAGGCTAGGGCAACCTCAGGGCAGGGTGCAGCTCATTCTAGAACCCTCGCCTGTCTGGCACTGGGTCCTCAGCATAATCCTAGCCTGGGGAAGAAAAGGGGGAGATGGCATGGCATTTTTGCCTGTTTTCACTGTAACTGCCAGAATGATGCACTCCGTGGCGCTGCTTTCTGTTCATTCTGCCTGGCTAAATACGACTATTTTGCAAGACAAAAATCTGATTAATATGTTGAATAGGTAGGTTACAGATACCAATAACTTTGGGAACTTATTCTTTTTTTTTTTTTTTTTTTTTTTTTTTTTTTTTTTTTTTTTTTTTTTTTTTTTTTAGATTATTTA
>NC_034603.1:74821993-74823428 GCF_900095145.1 Mus pahari
TGTTTTGAGTCAGTCTCATATATCCCAGGCTAGCCTCAAACTATGTATTCAAAGCTAGCCTTCAACTCCAGGTGGTTTTACATCTATCTCCCACTCCTGGAACTAAAAGTATATTCCACCAGAGCTGCTGTCAAAACTCCTTTAAGGGCTGGACAGATGGCTCAGTGGTTAAGAGCACTGACTGCTCTTCCAGAGGTCCTGAGTTCAGTTCCCAGCAACCATGTGATAGCTCACGACTGTCTGTAATGGGGTCCAGTGCCCTCTTGTGGTGTGTCTGAAGACAGCTACAGTGTATTCACATACCATCAATCAATCAATCTTAAAAACAAAACAAAACAAAAACCAAAACCCTGCTTTAGAAGATAAGAGGATCACAGTGAGCGTGGGCCGACCCATTGTGCACAGTGAGCTCTGTGCCAGCCACAGCTACATACTGAGGCCCTGCTTTAAAAAGTAAAGAAGAAAGGACACTTGTGGCTGTATGCAGTTTAAGCTCACTAACAGCAAGGATTGTCCTTGATATGTTTGCCCCCAAAATTGTTTGCTTGTTTGTTTGTTTATGGTTTTGGTTTTTTCTGTGTAGCCCTGTCCTGGAACTCACTCTGTAGACCAGGTTGACCTCAAATTCAGAGATCTACCTGCCTCTGCCTCCTGAGTGCTAGGATTAAGGAAAACAAGGTCTAAACCTTGCTATGTAGACCTGGCTGATCTAAAACTCATAGGTTCCCCTGCCTCTGCCTTCAAGTACTAGGCACATGCCTGCCCCCTTCTGTGACTATTTAAGTTAAAATAAAACATACAACTATTTCACTCTTTCACCTTTTACTCAATCCCATTATATTTCCAGTTACAAATGTACTATTGTTTACAACTTCCTTAGGCTCTGAAAAGTGTTGTTCTCTATGTTATCCTGGCTCCTTTTGACAATGAGCAGTCAGATTTGGTTCACCGGATAAGTAGTGACAAGAAGCTGGAAGAAATTCCCAAATACAAGTAAGTGCACCTGTCACAATGGAAATCCACTCCAGATTGCTCCCTTCACCTGTGCCCGTAGCCACTTCATGATTGGAGTGGAGAAAAGGTCACTGTGACAAGTCTAGTTAGTGCTGCTGCAGACACTGATGTATGTGTTAGAAGATGCCTGATGCTCAGCTCCTCCAACACTGGGAGTTCTCTGTCAGGTGTTGCTTAGCAAAAGCCGCTAATAATAAGAATCTGTTTTCAGTGGGTTTATCACCAATGCCTAGACATGTTCTTCAGGAGCGTGTCCATCTGAAGTGTGTCAGACTTCACAAACAAACATGTTTCTTCCCAAGTGACTGACTTTTGTTTTAATAGCTGTTTATTCTTACTTGTTTGACTAATGTGGTTATAGCTGTGTCAGGCTGGCAGGGACAGGAAGGAGAACACTTTTTTTTTGGTTTTTTTTTTTTTT
>NC_034603.1:74823678-74824949 GCF_900095145.1 Mus pahari
GAGACAGGGTTTCTCTATGTAGCCCTGGCTGTCCTGGAACTCACTCTGTAGACCAGGCTGGCCTCGAACTCAGAAATCCACCTGCCTCTGCCTCCCAAGGGCTGGGATTAAAGGCGTGGGCCACCACCGCCCGGCAGGAGAACACTTTTGATAGAGGGGAATTTCTTCAAATTGTGGGAAATGACACAGTAATTGACCAGAGCCGAGCTTGTTAGGCTCTACTAAGTAGAGGGCAAGGGTTTGATTTGTGCGTTTGCTTGATTTTAATTTGTTGTTGGTCAAGCTGAGACTCTCTGACGTGAGATGCTTGACATGAGATGTTTTTCACATTTTGAAATCTTTGCATGTACACAGTAACCCATGTTTTGGGCTGGGACCCAAGCCTGAAGTTGATGCATGTTTCATCTATACCTTATAGGGCTAGTCAGAAGATAATCTATTGTAACTTTTAGATGAACCATCAGGAGGTGGAGGTGTGGCTCTTTCCCCGTGTTCTAGTTCTGAACCATGATGCTTCCAGTGAGAACTCACTGCCTTACATTTGGTCACAAGCTTAACATTCAAGCCCACGAAGTCCTGTGGACTTTTCCACTGTGGCATCATGTCACACTCGGGCACTCACATCAGTTTCAGGCCACAAGCTGCATAGTGAGCAAAGGTGCTTATAAGCCTGGCGGCCTCAGCCACTCAGAACCCACGTGGTGGGGTGGTGGGACAAGAACCAACTCTCACAAATTGTCTGTGCTCTTGCTCGCTCGCTCTCTCTCTCTCTCATACACAAACACTCAGACACACACACGTCAGTCACCAGTATGGCAAGAAGGAAGTTTCCGGTTAGGAAGCACTTTGTATTTGGGGCTTGGAATTGGCAACACTGACCTTGTTAGGCGCATCTCGAATACTGAATTGCATGCACTTCACAGGGATCTGCTGAAGCTTTTTACCACGATGGAGCTGATGCGCTGGTCCACTCTTGTTGAGGACTATGGGGTGGAGCTACGAAAAGGCTCCTCTGAGACCCCAGCAACTGACGTTTTCAGCTCTACAGAAGAAGGGGAAAAAAGGTGGAAAGACTTGAAGAACAGAGTTGTGGAGCACGTAAGAACTGGGCAGCCTGCTGACTGACATTTTACTTCTCAGATTGTCTCTTAAAGCGAAGAGTGGGTGGTTTGAGCATAAACTTACTTCCCTTTTCTGATGAAGGGGGCATGGGGACAAGCTCTTCTCTCCCCTTCCCTCCCCTCCCCTTCCCTCCCCTCCCCTCCCCTCCC
>NC_034603.1:74825089-74834506 GCF_900095145.1 Mus pahari
CCTCTGCCTCCCAAGTGCTGAGATTAAAGGCGTGCACCACCACCACCCAGCTGAATCAAGAATCTTGGGCTAGAGAGATGGCTTAGCCATTAAAGGCTAGGCTCACAACCAAAAATATAAGAATCTTAAAGGCAGGTATGATGTCTCTGTATTGGGAAGGTAGAGGCACAAGGATTAAGCGTTCAAGCCAGTCCTCAGCCACATAGTGAATTTGAGACCAGCCTGAGCTATAAGAGACCCTTAAAAATAAATAGGTCGGCAAATCAGAGCATTGATTATGTTCAAGGGGTAAAGGGATGGTAGAGCTGAGAGAACATAGCACCTCGGGCTTCCTCAGGCTCCCATTGCTTTCTGCTGATGGACCGCAGAATGGTCTCTTCAAAGTTAATAACTTCATCCCCATGAGCCCTGGGGTTTCGCTAAGAACTCTAAAGTTAATGAATAATAAGAAAGATTTGGTCTAACTTCACTTCCCATAGAAACTGGGAAATATAAATTTTTGTGTGTCTTCTTTTGTTTTTGTTTTTTAGATTGGAAGCCTAGACTGGCCTTCCCCATCACTATGTAGTGGATCTTCTGGATTCTACCTCCCAAGTGCTAGGGTTATAGTTAGCATTTAAACCACTAGTGTCATTAATACAAGTATTTTAAGTTTTTCTTTTGAGACAGAGCTTTATTGTACAGGGTATTCTGGTCTTCATGGAGTTCCAGGCCTGCCAGTACTACATAATATGAAGCCCTTTTCAATAAATAAATAAATGAGACTGTCTCAAGTAAAGAAATGATCAGTCAATAAAATACTAAGTTCAAAGGGGCTGGGCTGAAGAGGTTGCTTAGTGGCTAAGAGCACCAGCTGCTCTTCCAGAAGGCCAAGGTTCAATTCATAACACCTCTGGCAGCTCACTAACGTCTGTCAGTAACTCCAGTCTCAGGGGATCTGACACCCTTGCACAAACAAAACACCGATGAACATGGAAATCAAATACTAAGTTCACAAATAACTGCGAAAGCCAGTCTTTCTACCTCAGGGTTTAGTTTTTCTTTTGAGATTTAGACCCAGCTTCTTTCTAATGGGGGAGCTGCAGAAAAGCACAGGCCTGCAGCTGTGGTGCGTATATGAATGCTACTGAACTGACAACTGTTGTGTGTGTCCCCTGACAGAACATCAGAATTATGGCCAAGTACTACACTCGGATAACAATGAAAAGGATGGCACAACTTCTGGATCTCTCTGTGGATGTAAGTTTTGAATGTGTTGTCAGTGTATTTTCTGGCCTCATGTTGTGTGTCAGTGGCCTTGTGAAAAGGGAGTGAGAAAATTGTTTCACTACTGTCGACTTACGTGCTCAGATAAAAGGTCTCACCTCAAACTGGCTTCCTCTTAACTTCCTGTATTCTCTCTCCATCTTCCCACCTCTATCTTCCAAGTGTTCCCCTTGGCTTTTATTATTTAAATTTAAAATTTAGATAATTTAAAAAGTCCTAAGCTATCTTGAATATTCCCCCAAGCCAAAATTAGTAAATTTATAGTTACATTAATATTGTTTGTGCTAAGTAGACCTTCACTGAAAGGTCTGAGGGTCTAATTCCCAGTACCCCCAAGACTACATTTGCATTGATTGGTTTAAGTTCACAGTGTATATGATAATAATGTTGGTAGAACTACAGAAACATGCTGTGTGTCTGTGTGTGTGTGTGTGTGTGTGTGTGTGTGTGTGTGTGTGTGGTCGTTGACAGTACACAAAGATGTGGGAGGTGACATTGCCTGTAATCCTGGGGAACTGGAGGATCTTATATTTAATGCCCCCTGTCTCATAGTTTAAAGCCAACCTAGTAAACATGGGACCCTGCTTTCTTTTCTTTCTTTTTTTCTCCAGACAGGGTTTCTCTGTGTAGCCCTGGCTGTCCTGGAACTCACTCTATAGACCAGGCTGGCCTCAAACTCAGAAATCTGCCTGCCTATGCTTCCCAAGTGGTGGAATTAAAGGTGTGCACCACCACTTCCCAGCTTGGACCCTGCTTTCAGAAAACAGGTCCTGAGTTCAAATCCCAGCAACCACATGGTGGCACACAACCATCCATAATGAGATCTAATGCCCTCTTCTGGTGTGTCCGAAGGCAGCTATAATGTAATTACATATAATAATAAATAAATCTTTGGGCCAGAGTGAGCAGAGGTCCTGAGTTCAGTTCCCAGCAACCACCTGATGGCTTACAACCATTGGTTGTAAGTGTACTCATATACATTTTTTTAAATAATTAATTAATTAAAAGATTTATTTTTAAAAAAATGAATGTAGGAGTTGATAGCCATTTCTGTCATGGCAAGAACATGCTGTAACAGTTCATCTAAAAGAATCACCACACATCAGAGTTGAATGGCTTCCCTCTTGATTAGCTGGTTAGTTCTTGTGAAAGAGGACACCAGAGTAGCATGATTTATCTGTGGCCATGTAGCTGCCTAGTGACAAAGCATGTGTTCCCTACCCAGCATTTCTGGAAACAGCCATCCCATAATGCATTTAAGAGGTAACTGCGTTAGCAATCCTGCTCAGCGGGCAAGTGCATACCTGGCCTGTGCAGCCAGAGTTTGATCCCCAGCACTGCAGAGAAGAAAGGAGGGAGGACTGTAAAAATGAGGGGCCAGTTCATGGCTCCAGCCCTGTTTCTCATTGCCACCAGGGCTAAATCTACTGGGTCACACTTAGACTCAGACCTGGCTATGGAGACACTCAGATGTTGTGTTGGTTGGTTTCCTTGTTAAATCTGCATTTGCAGTCGGTGCAGAAAGGAACTATGTTCCCGTTGTCTAAATATGTAGCCCAGGGTCCCGCCAAGTCCTGGTCTTGCCTGCACCTCCCCCGTGCTGGGAGCTGTCACCACACCTGACAGGAGACTCCTTAGTTGATCATCCAGTGTTGTGTCTTCATCATCATAGGCAGCAGTTGGCAAGGAACTGTCAGTGCTCTCAGCATGTGTATTCATGGGTGGAGAATTTTAGAATGTTCAGTTATCCATCTTAATCCAATCTGTCTGTCTCTCGTAGGAGTCAGAGGCTTTCCTCTCGAATTTAGTCGTTAACAAGACCATCTTTGCTAAAGTAGACAGATTGGCTGGAGTCATCAACTTCCAGAGACCCAAGGATCCAAATAATTTATTAAATGACTGGTCTCAGAAACTGAACTCGCTGATGTCTCTGGTTAACAAAACGACACACCTCATAGCCAAAGAGGAGATGATACATAATCTACAGTGATGGTCTGGATGCTTTTAGAAGACACACAATTGGAGGTCATTAAAAAAGAAAGACTGTTTTCATGGTGTATATGTTGTTTTTTCTTATTCTCCGACCTTTTTTTTTCTAAAATTTTAAGATAGTAAATGTGTTTAAGCCCCCTCTGCCTTTCCCACTCCCTGATTTCATGATAACTACAAAACATTTTTTCAGTCTGAAGTCAGAAAGGTTTGTGTCTCAGCTTTCCTTGAGTGTGTTCGTACTATTTGTTTTTATTCACCTGACAGCCACATGACAGTAATAAAAATAGGACGTGTGTTAGCTCCTGAAGTTGCCTCTGCTTGGAGGGGTGGTGATTAACAAGTGTTTATAAATGATTATGTCATAAAGCTATTGATGACTTATAGAATAAAAAACAAAAACAAAAGAAACCATAGACCATGCAAGGATCTTCTGCGTGGAGTTGTGCTTTGTGTTTTGACACTGACAGGAAGGCTCTGGCCTGAATGCATTTGGAGTGCTCTCATGGAATATGAGCCTTCTTTCTCTCACACTGCACGATGTGGTGGAGGACAGGGACCTGATCCCCCTGTCTCTACTTCCTAGGTGGTGCTAGGAAGTATTGAGCCCTGGGCTTTGTACAATCCTAAGCAAGCCCTATACCAACTCAGCTACATCTCCAACCCCATAAGCAAACTTCAGTTACAGTAGTTTGATGATGTTGGGCCCCTTGCACTTCTCTGACTTCCTGTTTGTTTTGAGGTGGTCTTCCGTAGCCAAGGCTGACCTGAAGTTTGCTGTGTTGTGGAGCCTCCCCTTTCCAGAAGCTAGGCTTCAGGTGTGCACTCCCAAGCCCAGCTTGGCTGGTAGTTAGTCAGATGATGGATACCATGTTGATACAAGCTGCTTTCTGTTAAATCCTGTTACAGGAGTCACTGCTGATGGTTGGTATTGTGGTTTGGCTTTGGGGCTGTTCATCACTTCTTCCACATCCTTTGAATGAACTTATGCCTGACACACCTGAGGTTTTTTGTTTATGGCAAGTCCATCCCAGAGCTTCAGATAAGTTAGAGCTTGCCCATGAACTATAAACCTGACCTTACAGTTTTACTTTTTGTTTTTTGACAGGGTTTCACTAATTTGCCCAGGCTAGTTTTGAGCTCACTATAGCCCAGTAGGCCTTGAACTTGGAATACTGCATAAACTGGCCAACTATCTAGGATGACAGACCTGTGTCACTTGCCATGGCTCATCAAGTGTCACTCATACAGGGCTCCTTCCAGGCTTCGGGTATAGTTATGCCCTAACAGGCCAACTTCATTATCTCTATAGGATCTCCAGTTCCACGACATGGTTCTAGGTAATCTAATTACTTTTTAATACTTTAAAAATGACTGAGAAGGGACTGGAGAGATGGCTCAGGAGTTAAGAGCATTGACTTCCAGGGGTCCTGAGTTCAATTCCCAGCAACCACATGGTGGCTCACAACCATCTGTAATAGGGATCTGATACCCTCTTCTGGTATGGCTGAAGACAGCGACAGTGTACTCACATACATGAAATAAATAAATCTTTTTTTAAAAAAATGATGCTGGGCATGGTGGCGCACGCCTCTGATCCCAGCACTCAGGAGGCCAGGCTACACAGAGAAACCCTGTCTCAAAAAAAAAAAAAAAGAAAAAGAAAAAGACTGCAAAGCTTAAGGCCATCTTCATAGTAAATGTCATGGTTTAGTTTTTCTCTTTCATAGCATTGCTTGAAACAGGTAATTTTATGTCAGCCTCTGAGATCAACAAAGTTTTGTAAGATGGTGGGTTTTTTTGTAATTTCAGAGAAAATAGATTAAAATGTTAGAAAATTAAAGGTTTTTTTTATTTTAAGTGGAGGAGGTATATGTTCTTTGAAAAAAATACACCAGAGGTACCACAAATGTCCCAAATTGTGGAATCATGAAATAGGACAATTTTGTGGCCATTAAGTGGGAATATGAGAATTGGTATACGTGAATGGGGAAGAGTGTTTTGGTTTAGCCAGCCAGGCGTGGTGGTGCACGCCTTTAGTCCTAGCCCTAGCACTGGTGAGGCAGAGACAGGCTAACTGGCCTCTTAAGTTTGAGGCCAACCCCGCCATTTGCAACTAACCTCTGTTTTATTTTTTTAAAAACATATTTCATTTGTTTATTGTATTTTACACATATAAAAATTTTTGACTACGTGTATGTATGTGGACCACTTGCATGCCTGGTGCCCATGGAGGCTAGAGGATGTCAGATGTTCTGGATCTGTAGTTACAGCTCTATGTGAGCCACCGTGTGGATGCTAGGAGCCAATCCCAGGTCCTCTGCAAGGGCAACAGGTGCCCTTAACTGCTGAGCCGTATCTATATCTATCTATCTATCTATTTATTTATAATTTAGTTATTAGGCCCTTGGTCCTGTGAAGGCTTGATGCCCCATATAGGGGAATGCCAGGACCAGGAAGCTGGAGTGGGTGGGTTGGGGAGCAGTGGGAGAAGAACAGGGATAGGGTTTTCTGGAGGGGAAACCAGGAAAGGGGATAACATTTGAAATGTAAATTTTAAAAAAATTTAATTTTTAAAAAATGGAAAAGAAAGCTCTCCAGCCTGACGGACACTTGTCTGCTCACCAGCTGCAGCCCTGAAGTTGACAGCACACTCACAGCCTGCAGTTTCCAGTCCTTTAAGTCATCGGGATCCACCACTGGAAAATATGTCCCTGGCCTCCCAAGTCTTAGCTGTTCTGCCTCTGGCTAAGCCCTCTCGGGTTTTTACCATCTCTGTAATTTTGTCTTTGTGGACATGACTCAGTGGTAGAGCACTTGCCTAGCGTGCACAAAGCCTGCCCTCGGTCCCCAACAACCCAATTCCAGTGTGACCTTTTTGCAGGAGGTCACATGGTTGAAATAGAAAGTCTAGCATCTCTGTCCCTTCTTTTACTTAGTGCTCTGATTTATGTCCCCCACCCCTGCCAAGTCTTTTAATTATTCATTTGTCTTTAGAATTTTGTTTTTGTTTTCCCACTTTATATAGGGGCACAAGCATGGAAGAAGTTAGGGCAGGTCAAGCAACAACTTCAAGGTTTGGTTTGGCTTTTCAAAACAGAGTTTCTTGGTTTATCCAGGCCACTCTGTAGGTTAGGCTGGCCTCAGAGATCTGCCTACCTCCGCCTCCCTAGTGCTGGGGTCAAAGGTGTGTGCCATCACTGCCCTGCTGACAGCTTCAGTTTTTACCAGGTTCTGGGGCCAGTGGGATGGCTAAGGGTGTTTGCTGGACGCTTGTGTGGCAGTGACAGGCCAACCTCGTTCAGCACTTGCTTTCCGTCTCACTGGAGACTCACTGCAATGTAACCACTACTGGCTGGTGAACTTGTGGGCATTCTGGTCTGTCTCACTGGAAGAACAACTAGGATCCAGATGCATTCTGGGCATTGAACTCAGGTCCTCAGGCTTGTGAGGCCAGTCGCTTACCCACTGAGCCATCTCCCAAGCAAAGGGTTGAAGTTCTTTTGTCTTAGGTGTGTGTGGGTGTTTGCTGGTGTTGTGTGTCTTGTCGCCAAGGAGGCCAGAACAGGGTGTCAGATCCCCTGTAACTGGATCTGCAGATGGTTGTGAACCTCCATATGAGTCCTAGGAATTGAACCCAGGTCCCGTGGTAGAGCAGCTTGTGTTGTAATAGCTAAGCTAAGCTCTCCAGTCTCCCAGCATTCACATGCAAAGAACTATCTATAGTGTATGTGCGGAGACCAGAAGATAACTTTATGGTATCCCCTGACCTCGTACACACCGTGATATGGGCGCTGTGCACACATACACATGAAATAAATCTTTTAACAAAGCTATTACAAATCTATGCCAACATACCATGTTCGAGTCCTGTGGATAAGTCACCTGTTTTGAAGTAGTGGAAACATCCTGCACAGTTGTCTGCAGAGGTAGCTGACTGGCAGGAGATGCAGTTTGGCACACTGGAAACCCATCCCATCCTATGAGGGGGCAGCTGAATGAGGACAGGTGTTGCACTGGGCCTGCAGTGGACTGGTCTCCATTGCCAGGTTCTGAGACTACTAACTGCCTCTGAGACATGTTTGCATTCTTCAAGAATCTACAAAACTGTCCTTAACTTGGAGCTTAATATTAATTATAATGAAAGAATGATTTTTTTTCCCCCAAGATTACAAATTTTGTTAGTTTTCTCTTTCTCCCCTAACAAGGTTGGAGACATACAAGAAGTGCTGGTACACACTATGACCCCAGCAGTGGGAAGAAAGGTTTGACAACAGGACCACAATTCAGAAGGCCCTGTCTCGTGCTGGCGATGTGGCTCAGTTCGGTTGCCAGCACTTGAGAAGTGGAAGCAGAAGGGTGAAGACACAGTCCAAGTCTCTGGTTGTAGGGAGTCGGAGACCAGCTAAACTACAGGAGCCCCTGTCTCAAGAAACAGTTGGCATCTATATTAATTCATTTGAAAAATTATATTCATTTATCTATTACGAAGGTCAGAGGACCACTTGTAGGAGTATATTCCAACTGCCAAGTATGTCTCAGATCCAACCCAGGTCCTCAGGCTTGGCAGCAAGCATCATTACCAGCTGAGCCATCTTGCCCAGACCCCCACCTTCTGGGACTGTAGCCTTTGCTATTGGTGGGAATCTCGGTGCTGAGTCACCTGACCTGCTCATCCCCCTTAACCCTTCATTCCCATGCCTCTCTGCCATCTTTTTCATCCTCACTTGCAATTTCACACTCTGGATGTTTTTTTACCTAATGTACCCAACTACTTAAACAATCCACATTTCTAAAGCAGCCTTGACTGCCATGGTCCCAGATTGTCATAGCCCCAGCTGTGTTCTCACAGCAGGACAGTGTCCACAGCAGTCTGAAGGCCTCATGAGTAAACTTCAGACAGTACCCAGCTCCCCATTCTTCTCTGTTCTACCCCTTGGGCACTCTAACTCCTGGGTCACATCCCTGTCTCCGAGGCTCTTTGGTGCACACTGTGTGGTGTGCTACCCAGCCTGTCCCTCCGACTCAGTATCTTGTATGTTAAAACTGAGTGAACTTGTCTTTACCTGCCTCCTAGTTCCCTTGGTTACTTCCCCCCAAGAGCTCCCTCTGGAACACTGAGGGAGGCCTTTGCTATTGACTTACAGTTCAGCCTTCTGAATCCTCCTGCCTGTACTTGCCCATAGGTATGGATCACCCAAGCAAGACCCCAGAGAAGCTCCCTTGGTGCTGGTATCCATCCCTGCATCTGCTTACAGGGAGATTGGACTTGAGTTGGTGTAGCCTGTGGCCAAGAAAAGAGACAACAATGGGATTCTGTAACAACCTCAACCACTGACTAGCTGGGAAACAGTGGGGATGCTTTGTTAAAACTAGCCCTTTTCCTTAGGCTGACAGGTAGAAGGGGAGCCCAGGCGTTTAAGAAATGTGGAGAACATGGTCCAAGGGTATGTGGAACCGCTGTTTCTTGGGGCAGTCGATAAGTAGGAGAAAGACAAAGACTCATCATCAACTAAGGAATTAAGTGTGTAAACCAGAGGACACTCATTAGCACGTCTTGAAGAGACCTGTCCAAGGTGTAGGATGAATACTGTCAGCCTTGGGACTGCATGAGTGTGGTAGTTTACACACTGCAGAAGCTAACAGCCCAGTAGGAGCTGCTTGGTCTGTGAATCTGGATTCTTTGGCCAGCTCAATCCCGAGCTGAAGACCTAGAGGAGTCCTGGGGAGCCAGCAGTCTTCTGGTCATGTTGGAACCCCAGAGAAGTTAGATACTGATGTCAGCAGAAGAAAGAAGGTGGGAGAAACAGGGCAGGTGAACTCTCAACCTGACGCAAAAGGAAAGCTGAAAAGCTGGCTACATAGTGAGACCTTGTCTCAAAAAAAAATTAAAAGCCAAAAGCCTTCTAGATGGGTTTCAGACCCGAGGCCACCAATCACATTTATAGACAGGTACTCTTAGGTTAGGCGTGGTGGTACAGGCTTACCATCCATCACAGCACCCAGGAGGCTGAGGCTGGGGGATCATCAGGAGTTCCAGGTCATCCTGGGCTATGTGTATTCATGTGACACCATGACCTGTCTGTTCTTCAATGTCAAACCTTTACCCACACACTTTCTGTTGGTTTTTCTTTTTTTCTTTCTTTCTTTCTTTCTTTCTTT
>NC_034603.1:74835168-74836300 GCF_900095145.1 Mus pahari
AACTGAAAACAGGACCCTGGATGGTACTCTGAGTAGCACTGTCACCAGAGTGCAGAAGCCCAGGGGCAGCCATCAGTGTTTGCTACCATGTCTTTTTTTTTTTTTTTTTAAAGATTTATTTTACTTATACGAGTGCACTGTCACTGTCTTCAGACACACCAGAAGAGGGCATCAGATCCCATTACAGATGTGAGCTACCACATGGCTGGGTATTGAACTCAGGACCTCTGGAAGAGTTGTCAGTGACCTCGAACCCAGAAATCCACCTGCCTCTGCCTCCCAAGTGCTGGGATTAAAGGCGTGCGCCACCACCACCTGGCTGGTTTTGTCTTTTATGAAATTCATTCTAGCTTCTGCACAGGACCTAGAGGCCACCAGGGGGAGACTGTCATTAGACCTCAGAGCCAAGCACACCTCTAGTTCCTGCTCCTGGAGGAGAAAGGCCTGGACTGGCTAGGTATGCTCTCCGTTCATGAACAGGGCAGGAAGTAGCTGCCATCTCCTTGCTGAAGTAGATAGAGCTGGTAGCCCAGCTGACTGGTGTGGCTACTTGCCCAGAACTTGGAATTAGGGTCAGCAGGAGAGATGGTGGCTGAGCGTCATGGGGATTTCCCTTCTCCGCCAAGAGGAATTGAGCCTCAGGAGGGCTGAGGAGGAGGAGGATCGTGTTGATAAGGATGACAATGATGAAGGTCATGATGATGATGATAAGGAAGAAGAGGAGGAGAAGGAGGAGGAGGAGGAGGAGGAGAACAACAATAATGATGGTGACAGATTCTCAAGTAGCTCAATTTGGCCTGGAGCTCATTATGTAGCTTACCTCCAACTTCTGATCTTCCTGTTGCTTAACAGTTTCCCTTGGGATTGAAACACGCCATACTACCTGGAAGCTCTTGACACAGAGAGGTAAACAACTCAAAATAGCTTCAGGAAGTCCCTGAAACTGACCAGATTCACTAAGGCCCTGGGCCTCCCACAGTAGCAATAAAAGTTGAGAGTCACTCTCAGGAAGTAGAGCCAAGCTGTAAGAAAAACTCTCAGAAGCCGGGCGTGGTGGCGCACGCCTTTAATCCCAGCACTCGGGAGGCAGAGGCAGGCGGATTTCTGAGTTCGAGGCCAGCCTGGTCTACAG
>NC_034603.1:74837675-74850931 GCF_900095145.1 Mus pahari
CACACACACACACACACACACACACACACACTGCTCATGGCCGGCCTCTACTCCTCTACTCAGTCTCTGCCTTTCTCTGCCTCTACTACCCTCTTAACTCCCCTCCCCATTCCCTGAATAAGCTATTCTATACTAGAGTCTTGTGGCTGGTCCCTCAGGAGGAAGGGATGCCTTGGCATGGGCCTGCAGAGGCACCCCTTTCCCCCCATACCTTACCCCCCACCTCCATAGAACATATCTCCCTCCTCTAACTTTTTTATAAACACATCACCTATCACACACCACACTGGGGATCTAACCCAGGGTCAAGCCTTGTTCCACCAAAGTTCCAACCTTAGCCTGGATTTGTTTGTTTTGCTTCTTGTTTTTTTTTTTTTTTTTAGGTTTGAGGGCTTTTGTTTTGTTTTTCCATTAGGTCTTGCTATGTAGACCATGTCAGTTCTGTACTTGGATCTGAAGCACCCTTGCCTTCTTGGTGCAAAGATTACAAGGGTACACTGCCACCACTCCCAAGCCTGAATAACCTCTTTAAAAGCCTTACCTAAATAATGTTAGGTGCTAAGGTTCTGAGGTTAGGGCTGCACAAAATGTTTCCTAAGGTGATATAACACACATATCTACTCCAGATAGGTAGCCCACAACAGAACACGGTACAGATACCATTGAAGTCCAGTTTAGTGAACCAATACATTTTATTGGGGTTATACACCGGACCAAAAGTGACTCGGACAAATGTATGAGGAAAGCTTACTCCAGCATGGTTACAGCTCACAAAAGCTGGGACCCAGGAGCACACTGCACAGCACAGCCTACAGGCAGCTCTACAGGCTGGTGAGTGTCCTTTCCAACTGCCACAGGCCTAGACTTCTTCCAGGCAGCTGACCTGAACTCACAAATCTTTACAGCTTTGCTCAGTCTGAGTGTGACTCAACTATCAAAGCTTACCCTGGCCGGGAGGGACTAGTGAATCTGGTCAGTTTCAGGTACTTCCTGAAACTATTTTTTGAGTTGTTTGCCTGTTTATTTAAAAGAGCTCCCAGGCAAGAGGAAATGTTTCAATTCCAAAGGAAACAGTTACACATCATGGGCTCTGTTCTCTCCACTGTTAAAAGCAACTGAAACTATGGTTTTCCAATTGGCCATCAGATGATGGGGGAGGGGAGGGAGGTTAGGTTAGTACACTCCAGGAAGCAAAGGGATGTCAGGGTAGGGATGGAGCATCTGTGTAGTACAAGTGATGTGAGGGGTGGGTGGTATGAGTCCCACCAAACTTCCTGTACCAGTGACCCCCTGTGGGTGAGCTGGACTGGGAGCTCTTTTGGGTGCTGTATGGGAGAGGGAACTACCACCTGCTCCCTCAAGTGGAGCCTACTTCCTCTGCTTGATCAGGATGAAGCCAGCTGGGTCTGGGAAACTGCTCTGGGGCAAATTTACTGGCCCCAGGGATTGAGGCCGGGGAGTTACTGTGGAACATGTGTGTTTGTGAGCGTGCGTGCGCGCGTGTTTGTGTGTGTGTGTGTGTGTGTACACTCAGAGAGAGAGAGAGAGAGAGAGAGAGAGAGCTCTGTGGGAGAAGGGCAGCCCAGCCCTGGATTGGAGGCAGGGTATGCTGGGTAGGGCTGAGGGCTGTTGGGAGGACCTGGAGACCAGGTCGGCTTTGATATGTAAAATATACACCTCAGTCCCTTGTCTGAAACCAAACAGTGAAGAGCATATACACTACTCTTGCAGAGGAGACCCAATGCCTCTGGCTTCCAGGGGTACCAGCATTCTTGTGCGCATATCAGCACACTCACACACATACACATAATTAAAACCAAATCTTAAAAAAAAAAAAAAATTAAAGGTTATCTTTGGTTACATGGGGGAATTTGGAGCCAGCCTGGGCTACATGAGACACTACTTCAGTCAGTCACTCAAGGCCCTGACTCTAAGGCAGTGGGGAGCCAGGATTCTCCCTAACTTTATCTGTTCTCCTTTTGCTATTGTTCCACCTCAAAAAGTCACAGCAGTAGGACAACATCCTCCTTGTTGGTCAGAGGTACCATCCCTTCCAAGTTCCCTTCTGAAGCGGTGGATCACCGCTGTCTGATTTTCTCTTTAGTGGGGGCCAATTCCGACCTTCCCTCCCTCAGGGTCAGACTTCACATGAGCTCCTCCCTGAAGTGGCCCTTGGTTGCTCGGCCCCCGGGCTCAGGCTGGCCCTCCCCAGCCCCTGGGAGAGCGTATAGGGAAACCCACCTAGGCATGGGGTGTGGTTTTGCTCTTCTGAGGTGCCTGGGACACCGGTTTCTGGTGTCATTTATGTGAGAAAGTGCAAACCTATGAGAGACCTAAGCCTACAGAAATCCTATGATTTTTCTCTAAGGCCAGTAAACAGATCGCTGCGAAATCCAGACTCTGCTGTATCGCCCCTCGCTCATCCCTTTCTCAAGATGAGCTCAGTTTTTCCTCTAGAGGAGAAGCCAAAGGTTCCTGAAGGACTGCTTCTGTCTAGGTCATTATTCCCTGCAAGGCTGGTGTGAGCCATGTGGTCCCGGAGTGACTAAGGAACCAGCAGGGAGGCTTAAGCAACCAGGGGCTGAGCCCCGCCCAGGCCCTAGGGGGTTTGAGACCGGGAGGTCCTTGTGACAAACGCATATCAAAAGCTTGCATCAGGTGAGGGGATGGAGGGCAGGGAGCAGAAGCCCGAGGCTGGCTCTTTGTGCTTTGAACTTTTCTTGGGAAAATAACGTCTGCTACAGTGTTTCTTGCTAAACAAGCAAGGTGAAGGGGAAATCTTAGTAGCTTTGAGGAAACTCAGAGGCAGAGAGAGAGAGAGAGAGAGAGAGAGAGAGAGAGAGAGAGAGAGAGAGAGAGAGAGAGAGAGAGAGAGAGAGAACCTTCCAGAAGCTTCTCCGACCGACCCACTGCCTGCAGGCTGAAACCAACAGATATTTCAGAATAACGTTCCCCATCGGTTTTTTATTTCTCCCCCATGGCCCCCACCTTTCCCCATTCAGGACCGGTGAAGGGTGGGGTGATGTCTGCTATTACAGAATCTGTTTACGGTGATAACTGAACAATCCCTGGCACTGGAAAAATTAAAAAATACAGACACGTGCTGGTGAGATGGCTCAGTGGGTAAGAGCACCCNACTGCTCTTCCGAAGGTCCAGAGTTCAAATCCCAGCAACCACATGGTGGCTCACAACCATCTGTAACAAGATCTGACGCCCTCTTCTGGAGTGTCTGAAGACAGCTACAGTGTACTTACATATAATAAATAAATAAATCTTAAAAAAAAAATACAGACACAAGAGATGAGATTTTTTTAAAAGTCCTGTTTTCCCAAATACTGATAATATTAGACTACATTTCCTTCCATTCTTGATCAGTCCGTGCTTTTAAAGAAAGTGGAAGGGAGGGGTCTGGAGAGGTGGGGGCTGAGAGCTGCATCTGCTGTAGCGGTGGAGTGCATGCATAGCCTATACAAGACCCTGAGATCACAGTACTATCCCCCCACACCTCCCCAAAAGGGAAACATTTTAAAACATTTATTGATTGTGTGTTTTCACCTCTCTGTGTGTGTGTGTGTGTGTGTGTGTGTGTGTGTGTGTGTGTGTGTGTGTGCCAGAGGACAGCATCCCTCTATCATAAAGGTTCCAGGAACTAAGGTTTTCGACTTGGCTGCAAAGCCATCTCACAGGACCAAATAAATATATGCATGAGTGGTCTCTCGGCATGTACACCTGTACACCAGAAGAGGGCACCAGATCCCACTACAGATGGCTGTGAGCCACCATGTGTTTGCTGGCTATCGACCTCAGAAAGAACAGACCGCAGAGTTTTTATTATATAGAAATTATATGGGTAAAGTGTGTGTGTTGACTTTTCCATTTATTACATCATGAAACGGTGTGTGTGTGGAGATGTAGCTCAGAGTACTTGCCTAAATGCCCAAGGCCCTGGTTTCAGTCCCCCCACGCCCAACCCCCACCAACTACACAAAAGAGGTTTGTGACACACGTAATTCCAACACTCGGGAAGTAGGGTCAGAAAGATTAGAAGTTCAAGGTCATCCTGGGCTACAGATTGAGTTTGAGGATAGCCTGGGTTACATTAGAACCTATCTCAACAAACAAACCAAACAGCTGGTAAGATGGGTAAGGTGCTTCCTGCCAGGCCTGATGACCTGAGTTTATTCCCCAGGACCTACATGGAAGAAAGAGTTGTCTTCTGACCTCCATTTGCCAGACCCCACCCTCAGCCAATGAATGTAATGAAAACCAACCGATCAAAATGTATGTCATGAGCATTTTTCCATGGGCGATATTCCCTGTAAGAGAATTCTGGCTCCAGGCACAATCAGCGGGGGCAGCCCATGCCTCTCCTGCGATGCTGGGAGACGCAGGCTGCTCACTGCCTGGAGCTTCCCTCAGCCCGCTGCTGCTTTGCTTCCAGGTTCAGGCAGAGTTGCCCGTGCCAAGCTTCCTCCCATGGGCCCTCATGAAGCTTTCCACAGCTTCAGCATCAACGGCACTTTTGTCTGCTCCACTTGGGGGAGAGGACGGGATAATCTGTTTTTTGTGTCCTTGATGGATCTAGCCCAAGTTCCATGGATCCATGGACTTGCTCAGTTTCCCTAGATGGCCTCGAGCCAAGAGCAGCTCAGAAGCCAAAGAAACCCAAATCCCTGCCTTGGCAGCCAAGATGTTTCCTGTTACTGTGTGTGTGTGTGTGTGTGTGTGTGTGTGTGTGTGTGTGTGTGTGTGTGTTTGTGTGCGTGCATGTAAGAGACTTCTCACTGTGTAGTTCCACAGTTTTCCTTCATCTGTCATGAAATGAGGAACTAGGGAACTAGCTCTTTCTAGCGGACTGAGAGGCAAAGAGTGGCTGTGAGTGACAGATAGCCTATGAGCCTCGACCCAATCATCAGCTGCCCAGAGAGGGCCTGATGACAAGAAGGGTATCCCAAGAGACCACTGAACAGTCCTTGTGCAGAGTCTCTTTTGGTTGAAGGCTTGGACCGTGGGCTGGCACTATTTTAAGTAGTGTGAGGTATGAGAGAATTTATGGTGCTTTATACTAAGAAGGCAGAGGCAAAACGATCACTGTGAGCCAGGCGTGGTGGCGCATGCCTTTAATCCCAGCACTTGGGAGGTGGAGGCAGGCGGATTTCTTGAGTTCCAGGCCAGCCTGGTCTACAGAGTGAGTTCCAGGACAGCCAGGGCTATACAGAGAAACCCTGTTTCAAAAAACAAACAAAACGGGCTGGTGAGATGGCTCAGTGGGTAAGAAGGTCCTGAGTTCAAATCCCAGCAACCACATGGTGGCTCACAACCATCCATAAAGAGATCTGACTCCCCCTTCTGGAGTGTCTGAAGATAGCTACAGTGTAAAATAAATCTTTAAAAAAAAAAAAAACAACAACAACAACAAAAAAAAAAACCCAATCACTGTGAGTTCAAGGTCAGCCTGGTGTATATAGGGAGTTCCAGGGTAGGTTTGACCTTGTTGAGGAAGAGGGAGGGAGAGACAGAGAAAAGGGACAAGGGGGGAGGAGGAGAAGGAAAAAAGAGAAGGAGAAAGAGGGGGAAGAGAAAAAGAGGAGGAAGAAGAAGAGGAGGAAGAAAACAACAAACTCAGGGGATCGTGGGACTCTGGTCTTCCTCTGGCTTTCTATAGGAGATATGACCATTTGTTTTCACATTGTTTGTGTTATTTTGTGACAAGGTCTTTCCACGTGGCTCCAGCTGTCCTGGGACTCCCTATGTAGAACAGGCTGTCCTTGAAATCACAGAGATCTGGCTGCCTCTGCCTCCCAACCTCTAGAAGTGACCACTTGCTTTTAACCAAGCTATTTCTAATCCTTGCCTCTGTTGGGTGCCCCCAGAATTCATAGTCTTGGACTCAGAACCTCCAGAAACATGGGTCAAGTAGACTTGCTTAGGTGTGGAGGAGCAAGCCAGGAATACCAGCACTGAGAAATCTTCAGTGCTCTACAAGACTCTCTGTATGAATCCCAGGGCAGAATGTCAAGACCTGTCTAGGGCTAGAGAGATGGCTTAATGGTTAGAGCACCCGCTGCTCTTCCAGAGGACCAGGGTTCAATTCCCAGCGCCCATGTGTCAGCTCATAAATCTGTTACTCCAGTCCCAAGGGAGTAGATGCCCTCTTCTACCTTCGTTGGGTACCAGGTACACATGTGGTGCACAGACAGGCATGTAGGCAAACACCCATACACATTTAAAATAATTAACAACGACAATAATAATCTTAAAGAAAAAAAAATCTCCATTCTCCTGACTTCCCAGTCCCTAACAACTCTGATTATACTTTCAAACACAAGCTGCTTTTTAAAGAAAGGGGCTCAGGTATCCCACACTGGCTCGTTTTCTAGTTGAGGTCGTCACTTCTTGCCACTTCTCCAGTAGTGTTGGGCTTACAAGCATACACCTTATGGTGCTGAGGACTGAGCCCAGGGCCTTGTGCATGCTAACAGTTCCACCAAAGATTACCACCCCAGCCCCTAAGCTTTATATTTTCTTTTTTTTTTTTAATTTCTTCTTCTTTCTTTCTTTCTTTCTTTCTTTCTTTCTTTCTTTCTTTCTTTCTTTCTTTCTTTCTTTCTTTCTTTCTTTCTTTCTTTCTTTGGTTTTTTGAGACAGGGTCTCTCTGTATAGCCCTGGGTGTCCTGGAACTCACTTTGTAGACCAGGCTGGCCTCGAACTCAGAAATCCACCTGCCTCTGCCTCCCGAGTGCTGGGATTAAAGGCGTGCGCCACCATGCCGGGCTATATTTTCTTCTCACTACGTAGCTCCAGCTGTTCTGGAACTTACTGTGTCGACCAGGCTGACCTTGAACTGACGAAGATGAGGCAGCCTCTGCCTCCCGAGGGCTGGGATTAAGAGCATGGCTGGCTCACCAAGTGTTTTATAATTTAGGCATGAGTTCCTCTCCTTGTTTATCCCCACCTTGGAACTTAAATTCCCTAGAGTAGTTTGAGGCTCACGGCAAACTTGGGGGGGGGGGCATGAAGATTTCCCATCTGCCTCCTATCCTTGTAGTCAACCAGGTGTGAACAGCGTATTGCCCAAAGTGGAATGCTGGTTACAACTGAGGCTCCCACGTGGGTACCTCAGGGTCGCCCAGACCCCAGTGCACAGGGATGTTCAATCCTTGTGGCGTTCAATCCATGGGTTTGGATGGCTGGATAACCACTTCAATCCTAAGGTCAAACAGAATGCTTTTCTGACCTAAGAATCCTTTGCCCTTGTTTTATTTGTTTAGGCCTTGCTATTTTGCTGAGAAAGCCTGCCTGGCCAACTCTTCCTTGGACCCTGGACTCATATTGTTCTTTTCTCCTAGGCTAAGATGGAAATACAGTCACCACACATGCTAGGGAGAAAAGTCCAGAAAGAGACAAAGCAAGCTAAGCTAATGGCTCACATACTTGTTCTGTGGGATTTCTCCTCAAGTCAATGATCTTCATTTTTCTTTCTTTCTCTTTCTTTCTTTCTTTCTTTCTTTCTTTCTTTCTTTCTTTCTTTCTTTCTTTCTTTCTTTTTCTTTCTTTCTTCCTTTCTTTCTTTCTTTCTTTCTTTCTTTCTTTCTTTCTTTCTTTCTTTCTTTCTTTCTTTCTTTCTTATTATTAAACAACTGCATTTCTTTGTTTCTTTATTTACTATGTATTTGTATTTGTTTCCGGGCCATGGCATGCATGTTGGGGTGAGGGGACAACTTTTGGATATTATTAGGGGTTGCAAAGCAAGAAAGCAATCCGGGACCTGCAAAGCCCAGCCCAGACAGAAACAGAAACAAACCTTTAAAAAGAAAAAAAAGAAAATGGGTTGTCCACATTCTGTCCTGGATGGGGGAGGAGCTTGGGAGGCCACACCCTCCCTGATAGCTATTGGTAGTTAATGGTTGTAGGAGTGAAGTCTATTCCTCAGTGGGCAAGCCACTGGTTAATTGATTGTCTGTGCTCAAGTAAATAACTACTGCCACCTATGCTTGTGCCGGTGACTCTAAGTGAAAGCAGCAGGCCACACAAAAACAACCACCACAACAAAAACCAGACATACAAAGAACCACCCACCATAAAAGCTGGGTGTGGTGGCACATGCCTGTAATCTCAGCACCTGGGAGGCAAAGGCTGAAGAATGTGGAGTTAGAAGCCAACCTGGAGCTATGTGAGATCCATCTCAGTTAAAAAGATCATTTTGGGGCTGGTGAGATGGCTCAGCGGGTAAGAGCACTGATTGTTCTACCAAAGGTCCTGAGTTCAAATCCCAGCAACCACATGGTGGCTCACAACCACCCGATATGAGATCCGATGCCCTCCCTCTTCTGGCACGTCTGACAGCTACAGTGTAATTACTTATAATAATATATAAATCTTTTTTTTTTTTTTAAGATTTATTTTATTATTTTTTTCTAAGTACACACTGTTGCTGTCTTCAGACACACCAGAAGCGGGCATCAGATCTCATTACGGGTGGTTGTGAGCCACCATGTGGTTGCTGGGATTTGAACTCATGACCTTCAGAAGAGCAGTCAGTGCTCTTAACCGCTGAGCCATCTCTCCAGCCCCAATAATATATAAATCTTAAAAAAGTTTTTTTTTTTTTTTTTTTTTTTTTTTTTTGTGGTGGCGCATGCCTTTTATCTCAGCATTGGGGTAGCAGAGCCAGGTGGATCTTAGAGTTTGAGGCCAGCGTGGTCTACAGAGAGAGTTCCTTGACAGCCAGGGCTACAAAGAAAAACCCTGTCTCGAAAAACAACAAGTCAATCAAACAAACAAAATATTATATTTGGAAAAAATGAAATTAGGACAGGATCTGGTCAGGAAGGAGAAGGGGCTCAGTGGAAGGGGGAGGAGCTAAAAGATGGGACTGGAGCATTGGATTGGATGTGTGCTCTAACCACCGAGCCTTGGTTTGCAAAAGACCCTAGCTCACTTTCTACCACACATATCAGACAGTTCATAACAGGGGGAAAAAAAAAAAAGCAAAAAACGAGAGTCAGGCATGGTGGCATGTTCTTTAATCCTAGCATCTGGGAGACAGGCAGGTGGATCTCTGTGAGTTCAAAGCCAGCCTGGTCTACATACTGAATTCCAGGACAGCCAGGCTACACAGAGAGACTCTACTTCAAAAAAAAAAAAAAAAAAAAAAAAAAAGCAAAAGAAATAAAAGGAGACTTATTGGGTGTGGCTGCATTGTGACCAGGGACAAACAGAACTAAGGACCTCCAAGTTCATCTTTGTGATTCAGAAGTGCGGGAGAGATTAAGTGTCAAAAGCAAGGGCTCTGCATAAGGAAAGGTGAAGCTCCTCCCCTCTATTGTCTCAGCTCCCCGGAAAACTGCAAGGTCATCTGACAAGGTGACGATTTTTTTCCCCGGGACAGGAGTGGTGTCCAAGGCTGGAGCAGCCTTTTCTTTTCTCAGCAGGAGACTCCAGGGGAAAATTCTAATTCTTTCAATAGTCTGAGAGCTAAAGGAGAAATAGACCATTTCTTTAGAATGTACCCACTTCTGCTACACAGGCCGGTTATAGTTTCTCGGGACCTTGAGTGTGCTCCACCCCCCACGCCCACCACCCCACCCCCAGTTTTTGGGTATCTGTTCTGAATATTCTTCCCATCCCTATCCCTCAGGAGTAGATTAGATAAATCCTTAGTACTCTTCTAGAGGCTGCCTCTGGCCACAGGATGGAGGGCTGTGAAACTCTTTTGCACCGACTCTCCTGAGTCTCTTTGCCCTTACATTGATTTTTTTTTTTTAAAGATTTATTTAATTTATTTTCTGTTTATGAGTACACTGTCATTGCCTTCAGACACACCAGAAGAGGGCGTCAGATCCCATTCCAGATGGTTGTGAGCCATCATGTGGCTGCTGGAATTTGAACCATGTGGCTGCTGGAATTTGAACTCAGGACCTCTAGCAGTCAATGTTCTTAACCACTGAGCCATCTCTCCATCTGAGCCCTTATATTGTTAAGCAGCTGTTCTTGCTAACCATTCCATCCAGAAGACAGTCTATGAATCAATGGTTCTCAACCTGTGGCTCACAACCCCCCCTGCCCCCCACAATCATCAGAAGACATAGTTCTCCCATTACAATTCATTAACAGTGGCAAAATTACAGTTATGTAGTAGGGATGAAAAAAAATTTGATGGCTGGGGGTCACCACAATATGAACTGTATGAAAGGGTCACAGCAGTAGGAAGGTTGAGAGCTACTGGCATAAAATTGTAAGATGGTGCCCCAGTTTCTAGAAGTTAGCAAACTTTACTTCCCAGGGCTTTCCCAGCATGGGTGGGGCATGCAGGCTGGAGGGAACATCAAAATTGTCATTAGCCTTGGCAAGCTGGACTTTCGCTCCACACCAACTGAAAGGGTGGGCAAGTTCCCAACTGGGGGCTATTCCTCAGTGCTAGCAAGCTGTTCTAGCTCGGGGAGAAACTTCTGTAGCAATTTTGACTTTTCAGAGAACACTGCAGGTCAAGGTAAGGCTGTGAGGGAGGAAGGCCCTCCTGCAGTAGTTTACAGCAAGCAGAGTCAAAGCCGTGCTGATAACAAGAATATGTGCCTCTCTGATGTCCAGACAGGACAGAGTTTGCAAAGAAAACGAACCAAGGCAAAGTACGTTTGATTCTAACTATTCTAGGGCAAATACGCCCAACCCCTAGGAACGCCCCTGTACCTTGAGACATCTTCCCATCTTGGAAACAAGAGCAACCACCTTTGACCTCAGAGTCTTGGGAAATCTCCAGGACACAGAGAGGATGGAAATAGAGGGTTGCTGATGTCTGTGGGGAAAGGGTGGTCACTGGGGGAGGAGGGTCTATAGGACTTTCGCCAGGAGATTTCTTTTCCTGGGACATCAAAGAATCCTCTAGACAGACACTTTGAGAATTACCGAGGAGAAGCAAATGCAATCATAGTCTGAATTTCATCTATTAATGATCATTAGTATGTAAGGCACATGCGCTATTGGGCTAGTGTGAAGGTCAGAGGACAACTTTGGGGAGTCCTTCCTTGTCCCACACCTTTACATGGGTTCTGGGGATGAACTTGGGTTGTTAGACCTGTGTGAGGACTTCCAGCCGATGTGCCACCTCCTAGTCTTTGTGTTCACAATTGGACTCAGATTTGGAGCAAAGCTGGTATTTTTTCCAGAGTAAAGAGTGATGTCATGGCTGGAACCTCTGATCTTCTAGCATGCAGCAGAAACATCCCCGAAATCAACACTTTGAAGCACCAGGACAGAACCCGGGAGGCTTTGGAACATCAAGTCCTGGTTGGGAGAAGGAACTCGGAAAGTTCCAGAAGAATATTGACAATGGCAAGAATTTTGATGGAATGATACGGTTAAAAATTCTCATCATAGGACTGCAAGACGCCTTTGCAGCAGGGGAGCCGGCTTCCAATCCCTGGAGCCCTCGTGGTGGAAAGAATGGGAGAAGCAATTTTCAGAGTTCTTCTTAACCAAGAGAGAGAGAGAGACAGAGAGAGACAGAGAGAAAGACTGAGACAGACAGAGACAGAGAGAGGAAAAAAGAAAATTAATAAACAAATGTCTTTACAAATCATTTATTTTTATTCTTGAATTTTAATGTTGGGTTCCTGTATCTTCCTTTATGTTTAATGAAATTATGACAAAACGCTATTGCTTTTGTGTCTGGTGGGGGGTTAGGTTCTAGACTGATGTGTTAAGAGTTCTCCAGACAAACTAAACCACTATTAGCTACAAACAAAAATGGCATTTGTTATGGTAACCAGGAGGATGGTGATGTCCTTCAGTTTGGTTCAAGGAGAATCAAAAAAATCAACCCAAAATAGATCATAGCCCTAATTGTGAGACCTAAAATATCAAGGTCTTTAAACTTTTTTTAAAATGATAATTAATTAATTAATTAATTAGGTTTTTTTCAAGACAGGGTTTCTCAGTGGTGGTGCACACCTTTAATCCCAGCACTCTCGAGGCAGGGGCAGGTGAATCTCATGAGTTCTAGGCTAGCCTGGTCTACAAAATGAGTTCCAGGACAGCCTGGGCTACAGAGTGAGACCCTGTTTCTAAACAAACAAATAAATCAATCAAAATAAATTAATTAAAAAAAAAAAAAGCACAAATTGGTGTGCTCGTAGAAAAGGTAGAAACTGAAATCACTGTTGGAACGTAAAGTTGTGTAATCATGGCAGAGAATAGTTGGGCAATTTCTCTAATTGTTAAACATAAATTGCCACACTATCCAGCCCTTCCACGCCCAGAGAACTGAATCTGCATGTTCATAGCAGCCTTGTGAAGACTGTTCACACAACCAAAGCCAGAGAGGAACAGCCAGCCATCAACTGTGAGTGGACAAACATGTGTCACTCCTCTACAACGGTGCACTGCTCGGTGAGGGGAGCTACAACATAGGTGGAGCACAGTGACTGGAGTCTTGGATGGGGTGACTATCATGTGAGAGGCTCTGGGCTAGCCCTGCCATCATCACAGGCCAACCAGTAAACGAGGCTCAGAGAAAGGAGCTGCTCACTGAAGATGCACATTCTAGGATTCCTTTAGGAAGGGGAGCTCTGCAGAGACAGAAAGCAAGCAAGGATGCAGGATAGACCACAGAGGTGGTTGGCCGGCCCAGTCTTCCCAAGGCCTTGAGTTGATCCCAGCACACTGGAAGATCAGTGGTTGTCAGGTGACACAGAAAGAATGGGAGTGACAGCCGGGCGTGGTGGCGCACACCTTTAATCCCAGCACTTGGGAAGCAGAGGCAGGCAGATTTCTGAGTTCGAGGCCAGCCTGGTATACAGAGTGAGTAAAGAACGGGAGTGTGAGTGACTTTAAACAGGCATGAGGTTTCTTTTGAACAAACTAGTGTTCAGTACTGCTTTATTTTTAGTATATATATGTGAGTATGTGTATGTATGAGTGTGAGCATGTGAGTGTCAGAGAGAGAGAAGAGAGAGAGCACATATTCCACAGCACATGGGTGCTACATTACACATGTGGAGGGGCCAGAGGACAACTTGTGGGTGTGGGAGTCAGGAGTCAGTTCCCTCCTATCCTGTGGGCCACAGGAATTGAACTCAGGTAGTCAGGTTCAACAGCAGGCATCCTTATCCACAGAACTGTCTCACTTCCCTACCGTTTTCTGGGTGTTTGTTTGTTTGTTTTTGGTTTTTTGAGACAGGGTTTCTCTGTATAGCCCTGGCTGTCCTGGAACTCACTTTGTAGACCAGGCTGGCCTCGAACTCAGAAATACGCCTGC
>NC_034603.1:74854101-74859978 GCF_900095145.1 Mus pahari
AAAAATTCAATTCCCAACAACCACATGAAGGCTCACAACCATCTGTACAGCTACAGTGTACTCTCTCAAGGCCAGGCGGTGGTTGCGCACGCCTTTAATCCCAGCACTTGGGAGGCAGAGGCAGGCAGATTTCTGAGTTCCAGGCCAGCCTGGTCTACAAAGTGAGTTCCAGGTCAGCAAGGGCTACACAGAGAAACCCTGTCTCAAAAAAAAAAAAAAAAAAAAAGGAGGAGGAAGATGAAGCATTAACAAGTTACTTCCAGTTTCAAAGTAGTTCCCAGTAAGGTGCGTGTACATTTTTATTTCCCTTTCTTTTCATCATGCTGGGCATTGAACCCAGGGCCTAAGGCATGCTGGGCTAGGCATCCTAACACCAAGTTGCATCCCTAACCATTTAATTTTACAGAGAGAAAAAAACAGCAACTTTACAGCAGGAAAATAAAAAGCAGACAGACACCTTCGTTTGATCAAAGTTCCCAGGGGACAAACTGACAGAGGCTGCCTTCTCCTAGGAAGCCTGGAGATTGGCTTGATGTTCCCTTAGGGAGTACCCTGGTCCCCAACGCACAGACCCAGTCTAATCAGGACAGAAGTTTCAGCTGTTCCTAATGGGAACAAAAGACACTTCTCAAAATCTCAAGGCTGGGAATGGGACGGAAAGAAGAGCTTCTAGATAGTGGAGGGGAGCTGGGAGGGAAGGGAGGGAGAAGGGGGGGAGAGGAGAGGAGCGGGGAGGGACGACTTAGGAGGAGAGCCTGGAGTCTGAGTGAGAGCCCTCACCTGCATGCACAAGCCTGGAGTCTGATCCTCGGAAGCACAAACAGGACAGCAGGAGGGACGACCAATCACAGCAAAGGATACTGATGCTAAGGCAGCAACCGAAAAGTCCTGAAACCCACTCATGAGTGAGTGAACTGGAATGAACAGGATTCATTTCCTGATTTTAAGACTTTATTGTGATAAGGGCTTTGCGGGTCTGCGTTAGTAGAGGCAGGCAGATTTCCTTGAAGTTCTAGGTCACCTTGGAATACATGGTGAATGCCAGGGTGGACAGGGATACATAGTTGAAACCTTGTCTTTTTTTTTAAAAAATTGAAGTCCTTGGAATTTCCTACCTTAGCCAGGCATGGTGGCTCTCTCATTACCACAGCCACTCAGGAAGATGGGATTAATCGTAAGAATAACCTGTTCTAGCCAGTTAGTTCCACACCAGCACCGGCTGCACAGTGGGACCCCGAGTTGAAAAACAAGCAAAGAAATGAAACAAACAAAACACAGAGCCGGGCGTGGTGGCGCACTCCTTTAATCCTAGCACTCGGGAGGCAGAGGCAGAGGCAGGCAGATTTCTGAGTTCCAGGCCAGCCTGGTCTACGGAGTGAGTTCCAGGACAGCCAGGGCTATACAGAGAAACCCTGCGTCGAAAAACTTAAAAAAAAAAAAAAAAAAGAAGAAAAGAAAAAAAAATACTACTTTATTTTTGTTTTCCCTACCAAACCATCCTGGGTCTATGGCTTTTGCATGGGTTAGGTAAAGTTTATATATACTTGAAACGATTTTTATAAATTTATAAATTCCATATCTTAGAATGTATATTTGGCTACAGAATCATTTTGTCTCCCTCTTTAATTAGCTGCATGCATTTCACAAATAATGATATAATAGCTTGATCTTTCTTTTTTCTTTTCCTTCTTTCCTTTCTTCCTTTTATTTTTAGATAAGCTCTCATGTAGCAGCCTTCCACATCACGTGGCTATGTACGTGAACTTGCCCTTCTGCCTCAGGCTGGTGTCCTAAGTGGGCCCCCTCACCTAGTTACACCTGCTTTTATGAGGGGGGAATGGAAAGCAGGCTTTCAGCAAGCCAGATGAGCACTCCCACCACTCCTCTCGGGGCCCCGCCCCGCCCCCACACTACCTTTTGTAACAACTCTTTGTTCTAGGGCATTTTATTTCCTACTCCAAACCTGTGGGCTGAATTCTAGCTGAAAAACAGGAAGGAATGGAGATTGAAGTGCTCAACAAACTTGGGTTGTAGTGCCAGTTAAATTAGGGTAATCTCTGTGTGTGTGTGTGTGTGTGTGTGTGTGTGTGTGTAGGCCAGAAGCCAGGTGTCATTGCCCAGTGACTTCTTCAATCAATTTCTACCTTTTTTGATTCTAAACATTTGTTTCTTTTTTTTTTTTTTTTTTTTTTTTTTTTTGTTTTTTTTTTTTTTTTTTTTAGACAGGGTTTCTCTGTGTAGTCCTGGCTCTCCTGGAACTCACTCTGTAGACCAGGATAGCCTCAAACTTGCAGAGCTCCACCTCCTTCTGCCTACTGAGTGTTGGGATCAAACGTGTTTGCTACCATTTCCTGGCTTCTGGATCTAATTTTTGAGACTGTCTCTCATTGAACCTGGAGCTCGCTCTCTGGTTTGAGTGACTGACTAGTAAGCTCCTGGATTCTTCTTAATTCTACCTCTGAACCCCCACCCCACCCCCCCACCCCCAGGTTACAGGCATCAGCTTCCACCCCCAGTTTATCTCCTGGGTGCCAGGGATGGAGATCAAGTCTCCAGGCTTAAACATTGGGCCATCGCAGAACCCTTTCACTGGGACAATCTCAGTTGTGACCTAAGTGACAGTATGGGGAACACTTGATGGCATAAAGGATGTTAGATCTGGGGCTGGAAAGCCTGGGAGACAAGAGATGTGTTCAGTGAAGAGGAGGAAATGGAAGCTCTGGAAAGTAGGAATGAGAGATAAGAATCCTGGATAAACCAGGTTGCTGATTCATACACCTCTAACTCCAGTCCTCAGGATCATGGGTGGGAGGCAGCCTGAGGCACCTAGTGAGAACAAAAACTAATATTAATTAATAATAATTAACAGTTCCTACGCACCAATAAATATCATTAACAAATGTCAATCGATTAACATTAATATAATTTATTATTGTTAAAAATAAAACAATATGTAAGAACAGGGTTGTTTTTTTTTCCCCCCCAAGTTCTTGAAACTCTCAGTGAAGAGAGTTAAGGAAGTAAATAAGTCAACAAGAGAGAGAAGTTTCATTGCTGTTATGACAAAAGTACCCCCAACAAAAAGCAAGTTCTGGGAGAAAGAGAAACCCCAGGCTCCATCCACTCTGTCACTGAAGGGACGCCGAGGCCAGAGGAACTTCAGTGGCTGGCCACCGGACATCCACAGCCAGGATCAGTGAGAAAATGAATGTGCGCGTGCCTAGTGCTCTATTAGCTCTCTCTACAATCCAGAAGCCAAAACCTGGCACTGGTGCTGCCCACTGGCAGTTTGGGCCTTCTCCCATCTATGAATTCTCCCAGACACATCCACAGGCCAACCTCATCTTGACAGCTCCTCATGAGGCTGGAGGCTTCCTTTCTGGGTAATTCTAGGCTGTGTAAAGTCTGTGTGTGTATATGTGTGAGTGTGTGTGTGTGTGTGTGTGTGTGTGTGTGGTGGGGGCAGAGCAGAAATGCCAAGGGAAGCAGGAAGGATTAAGGCTGCACTGGTTTGCTCTGTGCTGGTCCTGATCCCTGGGCCTGAGCCTCTTCTTCATTTCTAAGAGTTCTTCTAGCAAGGGCAGCTTTATTTGATGTCAAAGAAAAAAAGTCCAATACCATCCCCTCCTCATTGTTATTTGTAGTGTTAGACACTCTTGAGAGTTCAAATAAAGCCTTCATATAGCTCAATCAGGCTCATGAACACACTTCAAGGGCCTGGGTGCGGGTGGGGAGGCTGGACTGTGAAGAAAACTAATTGTGGGCAGGGAAGAATGTTAATAACTACTGATAAATCAGCCAGCAGTTGGTTCTGGTCTGTCGTCTGAGACACTTGGACTTACTCTTACATTCTATTGTGATGGTGCAGAGGAGGTCTGGTCACAAGGCTTTCGTGTCAGTAATTTTTTTTGAAAGATTTATTTATTTACTTATTATATGTGTGTACACTGTAGCTGTCTTCAGACACTCCAGAAGAGGGCATCAGATTTTTTTTTATGGATGGTTGTGAGCCACCATGTGGTGGCTGGGATTTGAACTCAGGACCTTTGGAAGAGCAGTCGGCACTCTTAACCACTGAACCATCTCACCAGCCCCAGTAATTTTTGTTTTGTTTTGTTTTTTGTTTTTCGAGACAGGGTTTCTCTGTATAGCCCTGGCTGTCCTGGAACTCACTCCGTAGACCAGGCTGGCCTGGAACTCAGAAATCTGCCTGCCTCTGCCTCCCGAGTGCTGGGATTAAAGGCGTGCGCCACCACGCCCGGCTGTCATGTCAGTAATTTTGTTTGTATTTGTTTTCTTTCTTCTTCTTTTCTTTTTGGCTGGGAGATGACTCCTTGGGTAAAGCACTTGTGATGTACACATGAGGACCTGGGTTCAGATCTCCAGTGCCCTCCTATAGAGTTGAGCGTGGCTGTCATCTGAAATCCTACTTCTGAGGAAGATTTCTGGAGCTTTCTGGTCAGCTACTTTAGCTGAATTAGTAAACTCTAAAAAAAGGCGGGGGAGGTTAGGGAGAAACCTTGTTGCTAAAAATAATGGGAGGGCAATAGAGGAAGGCCCTGGGCATCAGCCTGAGGCCCCCACAGGCACTCATACACCTGTCCTACATGAACACACAAACAGGTTCATACCCCACCCACCCACCCACCCACTCCTACATGAACTGATTATTTGGGTTTTTTTGTGTTACAACCATCGATGTCTCCAATATCAGGGCACCTGATGTCTTTTCCTGGCCTTCTCTGACAATGAGGCGTGTACCTGGCTCTCACACATACCCACAGCTAAACACCCATACACATTAAAAAAATAAACATAAACAAGGACAGGCGAGATAGTGAGATGGCTAACTGGGTAAGGGCACTTGTTGCCAAGTGTGACAACATGAGTTTGATTCCTGGGTGCCATGAGAGAGAATTAACTCCCAAAGACTGACCTCCACACACATACACATGCTATAGGACACATGTATACACACACACACACACACACACACACACACACACACATACACACACGATGTCATTTGTATTCTTGAGTTTTTTGAAACCAGGCCCCACCATGTAACCCCGTTTGCTTTGAACTTGCTACCAGACTGGCCTGGAACCTACAAAGATTTGTTTGCATCTGCCTCCTTCAGGAGAGCTGGGATGAAAGGTATGTGCCACCACACCTGGCCAGTGTTTTTGTTGTTGTTTTTAAAGACTTTGAATGCCACAACAATTGAGGGAAAGGCTGTTTTATTATTTCTGCCTCACAGGGAGGAAACTACAGCAGAAAAGCTGAGGACTGACCTTGGGGAGTGTCGCTCAGATCTGCGGGGACAGCGCAGAGCAGAGGCTATGCTTCTGTTTCTGATGCCAAGGTTTCAGGTCCAGGTCTGGAAACCTGCTCCCGACTTGATCTGGGAGGGAGGGATGGCGCCTTGGAGTCAGCCGCGTCCTATCTGAGTTCTGAGGCCTCTATTTCCTTCCTGTGCTGCTGATTCAAGACCCCAGGAAGCCTGGCTTCCTGTCAGGGACTGCTAGAGGGCAGGCTGCAGAGATGCAGACTCAGCAGTTCAGGGCTGTGGGAGCAAAAAGCCTGCAGAGGGTTGGAGGCAGCTGTGTGCACACACGCACCACACACGCGCAGTGCACACGTACACTGCGACACACCCACATACTAAGCACACACACATATACAGTGAGCACAATGAACATGGGGATGCAATGCTCGATAAACAAGTACACAAGAAATACATACAGGTACACACACACACATACACACCTGAGTCAGAGAGAGAAGGGCATTGGTAATAGACACAAATAGGAACCTGAAAGCCAGGCATGGTGGCGCACGCCTTTAATCCCAGCACTCGGGAGGCAGAGGCAGGCG
>NC_034603.1:74860423-74861857 GCF_900095145.1 Mus pahari
CCTGGAACTCACTCTGTAGACCAGGCTGGCCTCGAACTCAGAAATCCGCCTGCCTCTGCCTCCCGAGTGCTGGGATTAAAGGCATGTGCCACCACGCCCGGCATCCTTTTGTTTCTTAAACACATCTTCTGAGTTTAAAAATGTTTAAATTCAGAGGCTGGTGAGATGGCTCCGTGGGTAAGAGCACCCGACTGCTCTTCTGAAGGTCCTGAATTCAAATCCCAGCAACCACATGGTGGTTTGTAACCATCTGTAACAAGATCTGACGCCCTCTTCTGTAGTGTCTGAAGACAGCTACAGTGTACTTACATATAATAAATAAATAAATCTTTAAAAAAAAAGTTTAAATTCAGATAAAGTTCCGGCTTTCATTGCTGCAGGGTTTGTTTTTTTTTGTTTTGAGCCCAGTCTGGTCTTGAACTCCCAATTCTCCTGCCTTCATCTTTGAAGTGCCAGAATGTGTGCCAGGCATGTGTTATTACCAAGACTCAAAATTAGGAATTTCACTTAATTAACTAAGGCATGTACTACCTGACAATTAGGAATTTCACTTAACTAACCAAGTAATCACTTGTAATGCTAGGGGTTGAACTTGGCTATTTTTAGGCTGGGCACATGCCATTGATGAGGGAAGTAGAGGCAGGCCTGCTAGTGAGTTCAAGGCCAGCCTGGTCTACACAGTGAGTTCCAGGCCAGCCAGTGTTACAAGTAAAGACCCTGTCTTGAAACAAGAACACTTAGCTATTGTTAATGTTGCTGCTCAGCCGTATTTAGGGCACATCCACAGTCGTCAGTGTATAACCATCACTCCTATCTAATTCTAAAAGACTCTTGTCACTGAAGGGAAGGTCCTGTTCCCATCCAGCTGGGCTGCCTCCTCCCTGACCCAGCCCCTGATACCACTGTGACTTCTTAAGATGACAGTCCCTCCTAACTGCTCTGGGGCTGGCTCGGGTCACCTTACAAACTGCTTCTTTCTCTCCAGCCAGACTGAGGTGCCCTCCTGGTGAGAGGCAAGAGAGAGCTGACCTTGCTCACAGTAGGTCTTTCACAGCAGTAGGCAGGTATCTCATCTCACAGATGGTTTTACTCCCCCCCGCACAGTTATATGTTAGGGGAGCAGTAAGTCAGCAGCGAACCTCCCTGCAGTACCTTTCTGAATCCACAAAGATAACCTGTGTGGAAGCATGAGCCTGGTAATAATTCTGTATGTTCACAGATGGGGAAACCATGTGACTCTGCCCACACTGAGTCCAGCGTTTTAACATCCCCTCCCTCTATTATTTATTTATTTAGGTTATTTGAGACAGGGTTTCTCTAGCTGTCTTGGAACTCCCTCTGTAGACCAGGCTGGCCTCGAACTCAGAAATCCGCCTGCCTCTGCCTCCCGAGTGCTGGGATTAAAGGCATGCACCACCAATGCCTGGCTTTAAC
>NC_034603.1:74862512-74865926 GCF_900095145.1 Mus pahari
ACAAAACACCCCAATTTTAGTATATGTGCTGCTGAAGCAAGCACACAAAACACCCCAAAACAAGAAACAAATACTTGCAAGCGATGAAGGCTCCTTATCCATCCCCCCCCCCCCGACTTGCCCTGAGGGAAGCCATGACCTTGGTTTTCTGCATCAATGTCTTTTTGCTGAGCACGTGCCAGCCTGTTGTAATTTGGTTTTGGTTGCCTTCTGAACTTTCTCTAAAAGGACTTACTGTCTGGATTCCAGTGTTGTTATTCACCTCAACAGTTGGGGAAAATCTTTCCTATTTGCTGAATGTGAACTAGTCTCTCGTGCTTTGCTACGGTTGCATGGTATCCCAATATGCTTTAGCCATTTACGAAGTCTACTCCTGATCCTTATGTCTGTGATTCCTTCAACTTGGCACCTGCGCCCACGCCTGAGGACCTGAGTTCGATGCCTGGGACCCACCTGGTAGAAGGAGATACAAATAACAATGCTGTGACCTGGTCTACAAAGTGAGTTCCAGGACAGCCAAGGCTATACAGAGAAACCCTGTCTCGAAAAACCAAAAAAAAAACAAAAAAACAAAAAAAAACAATGCTGTGGACATTTATGAATTTTATCTATCTATCTATCTATCTATCTATCTATCTATCTATCTATCTATTTATTTATTTATTTGAGACAGGGCTTTTCTCTGTGTAGCATTTGTCAATTAATTAATTAATTAATTAATTAATTTGAGACAGAGCTTTTCTCTGTGTAGCCCTGGCTATCCTGGAACAAACTCTGTAGACCAGGCTGGCCTCAAACTCAGAAATCTGCTTGCCTCTGCCTCCGGAGTGCTGGGATTAAAGGCGTGTGCCACTACTGCCCGGCTGTGAATATCTTTTTTTTTTTTTTTTTTTTTTTAAAAAAAACTTTAGATTTATTTATTTATTATATGTAAGTACACTGTAGCTGTCTTCAGACACCCCAGAAGAGGGCGCCAGATCTTGTTACGGATGGTTGTGAGCCACCATGTGGTTGCTGGCATTTGAACTCAGGACCTTTGGAAGAACAGTCGGGTGCTCTTACCTGCTGAGCCATCTCACCAGCCCCCGAATATCTTTTTTAAAGAGTGTGTGTGCACATGCTCTGTTGTGTGCATATAGAAGTCAGAGGACAGCTTCTGGGAGTTGGTTCTAATTCCACCCTGTGGGTCACAGGGATAGAACCCAGGTCCTCAGGCTTGGCAGCAGTTGATTTTTTAGCAGCTGGCCTCTGTAAGTACCTTTTCTCTTTCTAAAATAAATAAGTAAATTAATTAATTAATAATAAAAATTGTGTGGTGTTTGTGTTTGTGTGTGTGACAACTTGGGTGAAACAGTTTTTTCCTTCTATCATGTGATTTCTTGGGAAGAAACTCAGGTCATCATGGTGGCCAGTGCCTTTACTCAGTGAGCCATGTTGATGGGCGATTTTCTATTTTTCTCTGTTGGTGCTGGGGGACCTCCCCCAAAGCCTCATTCATTCTTGGTAAGGGGTCCACTAGTGAGGAGCGGGGCTCCAGGCTTGAACAAGTATGTCTTGTGACACACAGGGTTGGTTGTGTCTTCCACCTCTCTAGGTTTGTGTTCACCTTCAGAAGACACTGGCCAATGGTTTGCTAAAGTCTCTTTGCCCATTTCAGCTCTCACTGGTTAGATCTGAGAGATTCCTTGTTTTACATCCCCAGTACCACTCAGTAAGGGACTGACTGTCCCAGCAGGAGCCAGGAACTAAGGTATTCTGGAAATGAGAGGTCCCCTCCCTTTGGCTATCAGATAAGTTAATGGCCCTCAAGGAATTAGGATCTCATGCTGGGTGAAGAAGGCTCCTGCTGCCAGCCAGAGGCAAACTTGCCTCCCAGGAAGATTTCAAAATTTCTGACATCATCAGACCACCCGTAGGAGGTGGGTCCACACCTTGACCAAGACTTCTTGGTCATGCACGCCTTTTATCCTCTATTGAAACCTAAACCTTATGTTAAGACTCTGAAGGAGGACTGGGGGTCAGTGGGGTCCTTTGTGTGTTGCTCTTCCCACAGTCAGCACACCTCTCTGCTGTTCACACTGTCGAGGGCAGGAGGTCAAGTCTGACTCTTGGGGCTCTGACCCAAACACCGCCAGTTACAGCTGAAAAGAAACAGTCTTTTACATTCTAGACTTTGTGTGTGGGGCTGCAGTAAGGTTCATCATGACTTTAGTTTTTAGGTTTTTGTTTGTTTTTTTTTTGTGTGTGTAGCCCTGGCTGTCCTGGAACTCACTTTGTAGACCAGGCTGGCCTTGAACTCAGAAATCTGCCTGCCTCTGCCTCCCGAGTGCTGGGATTAAAGGCATGCGCCACCACTGCCCGGCATGACTTTAGTTTTTTATGTCGCTGATTTGTGAAGCTGAGCACTCTCAAACAGCTACTGGTCATTTGACTTATCTTTCTGATAAATTGCCTGTTAAAGGCTTTTACCTATTTTTCTCCCCTCTTCATTGATCTGTAGGATTCCCCTCCCCCCCTTTTTTTCCCAAGATGGTTTCTTTGTGTAACCTCCCTGGCTGGCCTGGAACTTGATCTGTTGACCAGCCTGGCCTTGAACTCACAGAGATCCTCTTGCCTCTGCCTCCGCTGCACCACCACTACATGGCAGATAGCATTTCTCTACGTTCTAAATCTGAGCTTTTTTTTTTTTTTTTTTTAAGTATTTAACAATATATTTATTTATTCTATTTTGTGCATGTGCAGGGGTTGGAGAAATGGGTGATCCAAGCAAGTGAAGGTCAGAGGACAAGTTGTGGGGGTTGGTTCTCATCTTTCTCATGATTTTTGGCATGAATATTTAGCATGTTCATGAACATACTAGGGCCCGGGCTTTTGAGCAGGTTTAAGGCAGCAGGCATGAACTGCCAGCAGTGGCTCATGCTGCAGACTCAGTCAGGCACTGGGTGGTTACCCCCACAGGGACATGCCAGTCTTTCACGTGTGGGCACATACTCACTGTTAAGTTCTTAGGGTCCATTGCTGGGTGAGACAACGAGGAGTCATTTTTCTCACCTACTGTGTTACATGGCCATTTGTGGCCCCACACTATAAAAACCACTCATTGGGGAAGAAGCTTACAGTTCAGTTCCAGCTTGAATTTTGTATGTTGTCCTTAAGTGTGTGCTTAGCCAGCAGGGTCTTACCATCTTTACCATCTAGTTCTAGAGGACAACCAAGACCAATAATAATAGATAATAGTGTGTGTATTGCATTGTAGTGTGTGTGTGTGTGTGTGTGTGTGTGTGTGTGTATGTGTATTTTGTCTTGTGGGGATTTTTGTTTTTGTTTTTTGTTTTTTTTTATTTTTATTTTTTTTAAGATTTATTTATTTACTATATGTAAACACTGTAGCTATCTTCAGACACTCCAGAAGAG
>NC_034603.1:74866256-74871300 GCF_900095145.1 Mus pahari
CTTGGGAGGCAGAGGCAGGAGGATTTCTGAGTTCGAGGCCAGCCTGGTCTACAGAGTGAGTTCCAGGACAGCCAGGGCTATACAGAGAAACCTTGTCTCGAAAAGAACAAAAAAACAAAAAAACAAGCCATGCACCCACCTACCACTACCTGGCTCAATGGGACTCTTTTTATGTCCCCTGGGAACAGTATATACTTTGGGAACAAGAATCACTAAGAATTTTACCTGGCTTGCCTCCTTCCTTCCTTCCTTCCTTCCTTCCTTCCTTCCTTCCTTCCTTCCTTCCTTCCTTCCTTTTATTCTTTCTTTCTTTTTCTTTTTTTTAAAGATTTATTTATTTATTTATTATATGTAAGTACACTGTAGCTGTCTTCAGACACTCCAGAATAGGGAGTCAGATCTTGTTATGGATGGTTGTGAGCCACCATGTGGTTGCTGGGATTTGAACTTGGGACCTTCGGAAGAGCAGTGGGGTGCTCTTACCCACTGAGCCATCTCACCAGCCTCCCCCCCCTTTTTTTAAAATGATTTAAAGGTGTTTATTGTCATGGCAGAAATGGGAGGTAAGAGGGTAGCAGAGGCCGAGAAAGGGAGAGAGAGAGAGAGAGAGAGAGAGAAGAAAAAGAAGGAGAAGGAGAAGAGAAGAGAAGTAGAGGCCGGCCATGGCCATGTGGAGAGAGGGGAGAAGGGGACGGGCAGAGGGAGAGAACAAAAGGGCAAGAGAGAGAGGCCAGAGTAAGAGAGTAAGAGTAAGAGCCTGGCATTTCTTTCTACTACTTACATTTGCAACAGCTCAGATGCAAGTTACAGTGTAGTGGTTTATCTTCTCTAGCATCCCTGATCACTGGGCCCTAACATCTTCCTGAGGGGCTGCAGAGATGGCTCAGTGGCTAAGAGGGAACACTGCACCAGGCATGGGTCATAGATACCTTCAATCCCCGCACTCATAAAGCAAGACAGGTGAACGAATCTCTTGAGTTTGAGGCTAACCTGGTCTACATAGAGGGTTGCAGGCCAGTCAGGGGTCCATAGTGAGATCCTCTCCTCTTCCCTCTCTTGCACATAAGTGCATACACAGGGGTGTGGAGGGAGGACGCAGGGAAATGGAGAGGGAGACCAAGCAAGCATTGCTCTTTGAGAAGATCCAAGTTTTGGTCTCAACATCCATGCCAGGACCACAAAACTGCCTGTAATTCCTGCTCTGGTGTCTCTATGGAGACACACACACACACACACACACACACACACACACACACAAGGCATACACTTATATTCACACATAGAAATAAAAATCATTTAAAAAAAAAACTCTGTGTTTAATCCTAGCACTCTGGAGGCAGAGGCAGGTGGATTTCTGAGTTCGAGAGCAGCCTGGTCTACAAAGTGAGTTCCAGGACAGCCAGGAACAAAAAACAAAAAAACAAAAAACAAAAAACAAAAAACAAAAAAATCCAAAAAAACCAAAACCAAACCAAAACAAAAAAAGCTCTGTGGAGAAACACATGTGTTTGTGCTGTTTGTGTGCATGCATGCTCGTGTTTATGTGTGGGGATTAGTGCTCTTGTGTGCGCCCACACAAACGCCAGTGTCTTCCTCTATCAGTCTCCACCTTATTTTTTGACACAGGGTCTCTCCCAGTACCTGAAGCTCCAAGGGCCTGCCTGTCTGCCTGTAAATGCTAAGGCTATAGGCATGTATGCCCATGCCTTGTTTTTATGTGGCTGCTAGACCTTCAAACCCAAATCCTCTTGCTTCCATACCAAGCCCTCTTACTCCTGAGCCACTTCCCAGCCCCAGAATATTCATTAGTAACTATACTGTAGGAAGCACTGAAGGTCAAAGGTACAACAAGAAATACTCACTTTCTAGTACATTGCTTTCACTTTCAAACGTATGGCAGTCATACTCACCCCTACTCTTTGTGGGGGGCGTGGTTTAAGACAGGGTTTCTCTGTGTAGTCCTGGCTGTCCTCAAACTTACTACCTTACTACGTAGACCTCAAATTAAGAGATCCATCGGCCTCTGCCTCCCAAGTGCTGGNATTAAAGGCATGAGTCACTACCGCCTGGCAAAATTTGAACTCTTTACTTATTACCTATTCAAAAAACTGAAAACAAGATTTGATAGGTGGTAGAGAATTTTGCCTCAAATGTGTGTACCACTGGGTTTGATTGCCAGCACTGAAGAAACAAACAAAAAAACAAACCAAATTCTACTGAAGCTACATCTCAACTTAAGGATGTCATATTTCATCTATGATTGACTGTAGTCTAGGAGATGCAACCACGCCTTGTACATTCTAGATGAGTGTTCTACCACTGACCTACCTTGATGTAATATTTACATTTTAAAAGATTTATTCATTATTTTTATTTTATTTGTATGGATATTTTGCCTGCATGTGTGTAAGTGTTTCACATGCATGCCTGGTGCTCATGGAGGTCAGACAGAAGAGGGAATCAAATGCCTTGTAACTGGAGTTAAAAGCAGTTGTAAGTTGCCATGTGGTGGCTTGGAATCTAACCTGGTCCTCTGGAAAAGCAGTTGGTGCTACAATTACTAAGCCATTTCTCCAGCTGTCCCCCGTTTCATTAACTTGCTATTTTTTAAAAACTGTGTTACTTAAAATTATGCACAGTTCTTGTTTTTTGTTTTTGTTTTTTGTTTTGTCTGTCAATTTGATACAAGTGAGAGTTACCTGAGAAGAGAAACGTTGACTGAGAAAATACCTCCATCACAGTGCCTGCAAGTCATCTTCCTTCCTTCCTTCCTTCCTTCCTTCCTTCCTTCCTTCCTTCCTTCCTTCCTTTCCTTCCTTTCTTTCCTTCCTTCCTGGGTTCAGATCTCCAGTGCCCTCCTATAGATGGTCCTGGATTGTATAAGCAAGCAGGGTGAGCAAGCTATAAAGATCAAGCCAGTAAGCAGCATTCTGACTATGGCTTCTCCTTTGGGTTTTTCCCCTTGCCTTACCGTCTCTCAATTGACTGAAGATATGCATAAGCTAAAGAAACCCTTTTCTCTCCAAGTTGCTTTTGGTTATAGTGTTTTATCACAGTACCAGAGAGCGAACTAGGACCTAGATATTTTCTATTTACATCTTTAAAAAATTCTGATTTTCTGCCTGAGTTGCATCATTGTCTGAGAATGTACTCTATTTGAAATTTGTTGGGACTTGTTCTATCTGTAGCATTTCAAAGACATTCCGTGTGTACTTGAGAAGAACTCGTGAGCTGCAGTGGCGGGTACCCTGTCCTATGTATGTCCAGTTGGCTAAAGCGTGCTTGTCCATACATGCACACTTCTTTCTCACTAATTTTGTCCTAATAGTTAAGGATAAAGATAATTTCTACCCTAACTGCAGATTTTTCAGTATCTTCTCACAGTTCTATACTCTTTTTGTTGATGTATTTGAGGTTATCTGTATAAGTACACAAAAACTTGAAATTGTTATATGTTAGAATTGAGTATATTATCACCCTATGGTTTCACATTCTTTGGGGGGGGCAGGATCTCCTGTATCCCAGGCTGTCTTCACCTCCCAAGTGCTGGTAACCACCACACCTGTTTCTGAGGTACTGGTGATGGAACTTGGTGTGAATCCTAAGGGCCACAACTGAGCCCTGAGCTACATCCCCAGCCTGGTGTTTTTCTTTTGTCCTTTCTCTTTCTTTTGTTCTTTCTTCCTTTCTTCTTTTTTCTTTCTTTCTTTTTGTTTTTTGTTTTTTTTTGGAGACAGGGTTTCCCTGTGTAGCCCTGGCTATCCTGGAGCTCACTCTGTAGACCAGGCTGGCCTCGAACTCAGAAATCTGCCTGCCTCTGCCTCCCCATTAAAGATTAAAGGCGTGCGCCACCACGCCCAGCTTTAATTGAATTTTATTTTGTGTGTTTATGATGTGTGTGGGGAAGAGCAGAGCGTGGCACTCGTGGATGAGAGGACATGTTTGGGAAGGTGGCACTCTCCTTCCATCTTTACATGGAACCCCGAGCAAAACTTACATGGTTGGGCAGCAAGCACCTTTAACCAATGAGCCATCTCAGAGTCCTGATAGTCTCTTCTTTTTTTTTTACATACTTTTAATTTTGCCATCTTTTGAACTGAATATTCTTATTCAAACTGTCTTCCCATAGTTAGCTTGGCTACCACTCACCTTCAAGATTCTTCCTGTGATTTCCAACCTGCACTGCTTGCTTTTTTTTTGAGACAGGGTTTCTGTGTGTAGCCCTGGCTGTCCTGGAACTCACTTTGTAGACCAGGCTGACCTCAAACTCAAAACCCAGCCTGCCTCTGCCTCCCAAGTGCTGGGATTAAAGTCGTGCGCCACCACAGCCCAGTTGCAAGAGAATTTCTTGCCTTACCTTCCCATCATGCCTTGCCATTCTTTCTGTTCTTTTCCTTTCTTTTTTCTTAGTTTGTTTGAGACTGGGTCTTACTAGGGAGCTCTAGCTGACCTGGAACTCACTGTACAGACTGTGATCTTGAACTCACAGAGCTCCTACTGTCTCTGCTTCTCGAGTGTTGACTTAAGGTGCTCCACCAAGTCTGGCTTCATTATTTCTTCATACTTGTCCTGTCTCTACCTTCTGAGGCCACCATTCCTACTGGGCATTATCTAAGTTTCTGGGGATTTGAACCCCACTCTTCAATTCATGTTTGCTTTAACTACTGAGCCATCTCAGTCTCTATTTGCAGATTAGGGCTATAATGAGGTTATCTTCCACTGCAGGTGTAAGCAAAGGCCAATTATGTTAGGCAAAACGGCCTTGTTAAACAAAACCAAAGAGAGAATGAAATATGGCTTATGTGTAAGAATTCTGCAATTTAAAATAAGACAGACAGCAGCAGCAGACGTCCCTGGAGTCGTTATAGCAAAATGGGAATGAGCGTCAGAAGCGAGTGGAGAGTCCAAACTGCTGGAGACAAAGCTGTGAGCCATGTAGATTCTCAAAAACAGAGGCTGAAGAGCTGAGTGTGATGGCCTCATGGGTGTGTGTGTGTGTGTGTGTGTGTGTGTGTGTGTGTGTGTGTGTGTATGTGTGCGAGAG
>NC_034603.1:74871760-74887642 GCF_900095145.1 Mus pahari
AAAAAAAAAAAAAAAAAACCCAACCCAAACCAAATCAAACCAACCAACAACAAAAAGCCCCAACTGAACTGTAGTCAGGGGACGACTTGTAACCTCACCACTTGGGAGGCAGCAGCAGAAAGGTCAGGAGTCAGGGTTCTTATTGGCTATATAGCAAGCTTCTGGCCTTCCTGTTATAAGAACACTGGGTCTCAAGTGTCTGTGAGAGATACAAGGAAGTTTCACGCTCAGGAGGAAGCAGGAGAACTGTACAAGACACTCAGGAATCCCTTTCTGGCGTGAACATTTATATCCAGGGAAGAGGTGACTAGACAGTACACCTGAAGAACAGAGGCCTGGAGATGGAGTCCTGGCAATCTTCAAACTAAGAAGGTGTGGCCGTGGGTGACAGGGGAAGAGAGAAGATGGGGAAGGAAGAGGGACTCAGGGCTGCTGGTGTTCTATCAGCGCAGAAGCAGAACAGAGCCAGGTTAACAGCAGCTGACTTGTCCCTAGCCGAACGTGATCAGAGGCATCTGAAAAGATGGTCAGTCCACTTCAGCCAAAAGTACCATCTCCTTACCCCCTTGCACTGATAAAAGCTTGCCGGGAAATATCTGCTAAGCATCCATGGGAGTGGGGCATACGATAAGACAAACTGATAAGAGGATTTCTAGTAATGGTAGCAGAATCAAGTAGCCTGTTTCATTTAAGGGGAAGGCAGAGGAGTGACACAAACAGAGACCTGGATGATGAGCTGATGACTGACAGATCAAGGGAAATATTTTTCTCAGGGGAAGATCTTGGGGGTGATGTAGGGAAGAGGGAGGCCACACTGGACTCATTATGGAGGAAGGGAAGACAATCTCATATTGATCTTGTAGGCCATGGCTGGGAACTTAGGCACATCTCAATTGTGATGTGAAGGCGTAAGATTTGTATTTCACAAATGTGAACTAAGACTGTCTATCTGAGTTGGTCAGAATGGAAGGGCAGACCTGGAGTGGGAGAACCTCCAGGAGGTGGTTTTCCCCCCCACCCCCCAGAGGCAGGGTTTCTCTGTGTAGCCCTGGCTGTCCTGGAACTCACTCTGTAGACCAGGCTGGCCTCTAACTCAGAAATCTGCCTGCCTCTGCCTCCCGAGTACTGGGATTAAAGGCGTGCGCCACCATGCCCAGTGTCCGGGAGGAGGTTCTTTTAGCTCAGGTAACAGGTGGCATCTGGGACAAGAACCTGCCAGAACACACAGTAGAGGCAGTGACATAAATGGAGCCTGTCTTTGGGCCAAAGCTTTTCTAAAGCAAAGAAAGACTACCTACCAAAGAGGCAGCTTGGCAGGCAGAGCCCGTGTGCTTCGGTTGATTACTTACTTACAAGGAAGCTCAGATCGCCCACTTGAAGTTGCCAATCATTACATTAGTGCATCCTAGTGGCTAAAGAAATGCAGGAACTGGAGGAGGAGCAACTAGGGTACCCTGGAAACAAGACATGGGAGCCTTCCTTAGCAGGGAGAGCAAAGGGACCGGTAGGGGACACCGTGACCACCCTAGAGGTGCCCAGAGCTCTTGGCTCTTGTTTCCAACCCAACTGGCGCTTCTCAGAAGCTCTGGAAAGCGGTGACTCAGGGGAGGTTCCTCCCTTGAATGCCTCTTCCTAGTCCTCTGGAATGACTCACCTGCACCCTCCCTCTAGAGTGACCCCGGGGCCAATCCCTTAATGAGTCCACACCTCACCCGTCTCTTCAGGCTGAGACAATAGAATGGTGGAGCTTTTGGCTCCCTGCGGGCAGAGGTTGTCAGCAATCACCCAGGTAGTCCCCAGACATCTCCGGTGGGATCCGGAGGTGCCTAAAAAAGGCAGATCTAAGACCCTTGCACCGAAAAAGAGTGTGTTTGCGCGATAATGCCTGTTGCCCTCAATATCTTTGAATTTACAGAACCATTTAACAGCAAGCTTTGATGTATTGGAGATTTATCTATTTATTACTGGGGATTAAACCCTCGCTAAAGCTAAACAGCAGAATCTACCCGGAAGTCTCGGAGCATTTTCTTCTGGACACAAATCTTGCTCCGGGCAGGCGAGCATCTAGAGGTTCGCAAACTCAGCAGTGCTGACACTGGTGGAAGAGAACCTATAGGGTGGGGGTGGGGAGATAATGAACAGACCTAAATTTCTGGCAGGACAAGGGCTGCAAGGAGCTGGTACTTCAGGGAGCAAAGGGGGTGGTCACCTGAGCTAGGTGTCGCTCGCCTGAAGCAACGCGGGAGGGGCGGGGAAAGCGCTGGGCTTGTCTTGCAACCAGAAAGCAGATGCCCGCGGGATGCTCGCAAAGGTCTGTTGCCGGCGCACGGTCGCCTCCTACTTCCTGCGTCCTGGTCGCCTCCAAGCCACTCTGGACATCCCCCTCCTCTCTCTGCCCAGAGCCAGCGTGGCGCCCGCCCTCTACCTTGTCCCGCCGCCTGGGGTCGCCGCCTTGTGGGAACAGGACAGTTGAAACGCGGTAGGCACTGCCCCCAACCCATTCGGGGGACCCCCCTCCCGGCCCAGGAGCGCATGCACGCCCCACCTGGACTCTGCAGCCGGGTTTCCTTGAGTTACCTGCATGGGGAAGTCACAGTCCACAATTTGGACTCTAACCCGACTGAATCCTACGGAGCCCAAAGCCACATTCCTAGGGGAGGGGTCCTTCGACCTAGAGGGTCGCTGATCACATTACGGGCCGAGAGGAGGGGACCGCGCGCGGTTGAGTAAACTGGGGTAAAAGTTGCATTTAGCTTAACCTTCCCAGATCCCAATTGCGCTTTCCGGGCGGGTCGACTCGGCTTTTCACCGAGTTCCTGGGATCCTAGGGCCCCAGAGTGGCTTCTAAGGATACGGACACTGTCCCCGCGCGCGGGTGCGACATGCGTGGCGGATGCCCCGGGGCGGGAAGCGCGAGCGGTAGCAAGGACCCGGAGCTGGGGGACCGCTCGCAGGCGTGCGCATTCATGCGCTCATGCATCTCTGCATACATCTATGCATCCGCTAGCCGGCTCGCACACCACCCGCGTCCGGGACACGCCGCGTTGACTGAATGCAGGAGTAGGGTATCTGGCTACTAGGGCAGGATCGCGGCGGGGCAGACAGCAGCTCGCGTAAGGAATGGGGGAAATAGGGACGGGGGTGGGGGGGAAGAGAGCACCCCAAAGGCACAGTTGGAAAACTGGGTGTGTGAGTAGGGGTGTTCCTCGAGAAGTCCCGCTGGCGCTGAAGGGGGCCGGGCGGGCCTCTGGGGCCAACTTTCCGGAGGGAGGTGCAGCCGGAGGGGGCGGCGCCGCCGGCGGGAGGCGGGAGTCGGGGGCCGAGGGGGGGGAGTCACTTTAAAGGCTCTTTCTTACCCATAATGCTTTGTGGGGACGTTGACAAGTGGATCCAAGATGGCGTAGAAAGTAATGACAGGTAAGTCCTGACTTCCCCGTTCTCCGCTGCCCGGGTCGCTTCAGGAGCCTCCAGAGCCATCCGGGGAGAGGCCTGGACTCTCCTCGGGTGCTCCGGGTCCGGGACAGCGCGGCCCCGGGGACAGCGGGGGATCCCGCCGGCCGCCGGCAGGGCCTGGGGAGCGGGGCTCTCTCAGAGGCGAGGCCCGGACGCTGAAGCTGTTTACTGCTTCTTCCCCTCCTCAATCTCCTTTTCCCTCCGCTGGGGGGCTGAGGTGCCAGGGACCCAGGCGGTAGCCCGGGGGTCCTTGCACACGCCCGAGGATCGGCGGGGGGGGGGACCCGGGAGCCCGCGCGAGGCTGCTCCGGCACGGGCCGACCCCGGGGTCCCCGCACGCCCCGCGCCCCAGGGTCGCGGCTTAGGGTGGGGAGCGGGCGGCCTCCCACGCCGCGCGCGGTGCAGCCCTCCCGGTTAGCGTTTGTTTCCACCCAGGGTGGGGCGGCGACCCCAGGGCAGGGGACAGCAGGAAAAGTGGGTCAGGGGGCGCCCCTCCCCAGCAGAGGGCTCTGCCCAAGATTCACTGTGGTCCCCCTCTCCCCGCCCCCTCCCCCTTCTGGGACGTGCGTGGCCCGTGAGCACATCTACAAAAACAAATGCACAGTCTCTTCCTGGAGGTGTCTCAAAAGGCCCCTTTCTTCCCTTCTCTCTCTCTTTTTACCCTCAAGGGCTCGGACACATAGTCCTAACTAGGAACTGTGATTTCTCTCCCCCAAATCAGTAGTTGAGTCTTCTGCCCCCTGGCCTTTGCCGAGGGTCCCTCTCAGGGCTGGAAGCCAGAGTCTTCAGATTCCTTTTGGGTTGGGAACCTTGTAAGTTTTTTTGTTGAGCTCCGAAATTGGCATCCTTCCTCCCTTGCAAAGTTACACTTTTCGGGCAAGCCATTAATATAATCAAAAGTGTAACTCCAGAGATAGTGGATTCCGGGAGCAGCCGGGGGAAGAGGGAGACGTTATCTGGCCTAGTTTGTTCTTGATTTTGCTCTCTCTTCACTCATATGAATAGATTTTTTTTCCCCCTCCTTGATTTTTTTTTTCTTCCTTTTATTTTTGAAAGTAAGACTAATCAGTGTAGAATAGATGAGTTTATTATGTTTAAGGTCTAATCTGTTGCTGAAAGAAAATGTTTTCAATTTTAGGTAAAAGAAGCAAAAATTTTTCCCCTCTAAAGCTTCATTCTGTATCTTCTTTTTTTAAAAAATAACTTTTTCCACTTGAAGTGTATCCATATTCTTTTACTAAAGGACTATAAAATGCTTGTAACTGGTAATAGCTCCAACTGGTGTTGCATACCGTATTCTGCTTTTCTGTTTGCCCTAGGAATTGGATGAAGTAATTGATCACTAATGAACTACAGAGCCGGTGAGATGTGCAAGGTGAGACTGAAGTTCAAAACTACACCTTGTTTCCCCTCTTTCCTGTATCCAGCTCAAGGGTCAGGCTCAAGCTACTTTCCAAATAGATCAGTCAGCCAGTTGGGATGCAAATCTAGATTTAGGAAAGACATACCATCCTTTTTAGTGGCTCCAACATACTCATACGTAGTGAAGCTTATCTAGAGCCAAATGTTATACTTGATCAGTTTCTTTTCCAGGAGTAATTATAGTTTGCCTCTTCTCATTTCCTTGTGTAACTTTAATGGGATGGTCTGGATTTGATTTGTTTTCACGTCCATTGTTTGCCCTACACGGAGTATAAGCAATTGGGTCGATGAAGTCTGCACACCCACAGGTTTTGGGATGCTTATGAAGTATATCCTTTTCCATTATGAATAATATTTTCCAGCAAGCAATCGTATGTTTGTATTTTTCCTTAGTTTTTGGTTTTGTGGTGCTTTCATGTTGAAGACCGAAGGGCCTCACACATCCTAGGAAAAGTGCAGAACCATTGAGCCACATCCTTAGCCCCTTCTATTTCCCCCAAGCTGAGTAGTAAATGCCTGATAGTCCTTTAGAATGAAAATGATAGTGTTAAGTTCTGTGTTGCTCAGGGGATTTGACTACTCTGTCATCACTTCTGCTCATATATCGTATGTAAATTCAGATTATTGTTTTATTTATCCCATGTAATACTTTGGATTTGTGTGTGTGCGTGAGAGAGAGACGGAGTCAGAGAAAGACAGGGTATCACTAGAGTATCTTTGGCTGGCTAAGTAGGCAAGGGTGGCCTTGAACTCTCTTTTTTTTTTTTAAAGGCATTTATTTATGAGTACACTGTAGCTGTCTTCAGACACAAGAAGAGAACATCAGATCCATTACAGATGGTTGTGAGCCACCATGTGGTTGCTGGGAATTGAACTCAGAACCTCTGGAAGAGCAGCCGGTGCTCTTAACCACTGAGCCATCTCTCCAGCCTGGCCTTGAACTCTTGATTGCTGGGATTAAAGTTATGTCTGGTGTAATGAATGTCTTGTATTTAAAGGACTTTTTTTTTTTTTTTTTTTTTTTTTTTGATTTTTCAAGACAGGGTTTCTCTGTGTAGCTCTGGTAGTCCTGGAACTCACTCTGTAGACCAGGCTGGCCTAGAATTCAGAAATCCGCCTGCCTCTGCCTCCCAAGTGCTAGGATTAAAGGCATGTGCCACAATTGCCTGGCTAAAGGACATTTTTATATTACTGAACAGTTCCTGCTCTGTACCAGGGAGAGAGAAGCTTATTATGGTTTTCAACCATTTTCTCAACTTAATGATACATTATTGTGGTTGCTTTAGAGAAATATAAGTAATTATGGTCAATTGGCTTATTATTGTAGATTTATTTATCCCAAACACATTTGAGCATTTAGATTTTGAAGTTCTCATCAGCTTTTTGTATCTAGTACATCTTTTTCAGAATAAGCTATACTACCCAGCCCCTCAAGTGTGAAACATACAGTTGTCACTTTGCCCTGAAAATACAATAAGGGGGTGGGAACTTGGGAAAGGGAGGTGGACAGAGATCCAGAGTCTTATAACACATAGCACTTCCACTTGGGTTGAAATGGGGGCTGGTAAGATGGCTCAGCAGGTAAGAGCACCCAACTGCTCTTCCAAAGGTGCAGAGTTCAAATCCCTGCAACCACATGGTGGCTCACAACCATCCTTAACGAGATCTGACTCCCTCTTCTGGAATGTCTGAAGACAGCTACAGTGTACTTACATATAATAAGTAAATACATCTTTAAAAAAAAAAAAAGAAAGAAAAACCACTTGGATTGAAACGCAGCAGTGCCTATTTTAATTTTAATTTTTGGCAGAGCAAATATAGAGTTTTAAATTTGTTTTCAGCGTGTGGATGGAGGCTTATTCTTGTCTCAGACCTCCCAGTTTGAACTCTCCTCTGGTTTTTGTTCGAAACAAGTAGGTAGTTCTGTGTGTTGGAGCCACAGATCTGTTTTCTGCCCCAGAAATGTTTACTTGCAGTTTAAAACTTGAGTACGGGGGCTGGAGAGATGGCTCAGTGGTTAAGAGCACCGACTGCTCTTCCGAAGGTCCTGAGTTCAAATCCCAGCAACCACATGGTGGCTCACAACCATCCATAATGAGATCTGACACCCTCTTCTGGTGCATCTGAAGACAGCTACAGTGTACTTAGATATAATAATAAATAAATAAGTAAATAAATCTTTAAAAAAAAAAACTTGAGTACTTACAGAATAGGTGATCTTGTGGGGCTACTGTTCCTCAGCCTGAATTGTGTAGAGACATTTTTCTCATAGTCTCCACACATGCAGACAAGTATTATTGTTCAAAGTGAAGCCGCTGGTTGGCCACCAAGCAGCTCGGTACACGAAGTATTCTAAATTGGGAAATAGCACGGGGTCGAGGTTACTATGGAGGAGAAGACTGTCTTTGAGCTGAGCGAAGACTTGGCTTTTTTGGCTGTCTTGGCTGATAGGCTTGGGCTCTATTTTTAGGTAAGGTTGTATTGTGGAGGAGTCGGTTAAAACAGTCTGGTATCTCTCTATTAGCTCTCTAGTACCTTTTGCCATCGTTAGTAAGAAATTTTATCTTCAGATAGCTTGAATGAATTCAGTCATCGCTGTCTTTAAAGTCTGTACATATATCCAGACTGTCCAGTTTCAGTGCCATGGGGAACAATGCTAAAGACCGTGCGAAGCCAATCCTGCTTATGCAGGGCCTTGGGAAACTCTAAAGTCGGCAGCACATGCACTGGAGAGCTGGCTCAGTGGTTAAAAGCTCTTGCAGAGGACCTGGGTTCAGGTCTCACTTAGAATCATATATTCCAGGGGATCCAACACCCTCTTCTGACCACTGGTCACTAAGCATGTATGTGACATACAGACATACATATACTACTACACATAAAATAAGTCTACAAACAATTTTTATTTTTATTATTATTATTATTATTATTATTATTTGGTTTTTCGAGACCTCAGGGTTTCTCTGTGCAGTCCTGGCTGTTCTGAAACTCACTTTGTAGACCAGGCTGGTCTTGAATTCAGAAATCTGCCTGCCTCTGCCTCTCAAGTGCTGGGATTAAAGCGGTGCATCACCGCTGCCTGGCTAGAAATTTTTTTAAAAAATACAGCGTATTCATGAAAAGCTGAGACTAGCACACAGGAATCCTCAGGGAAGTTGTCTAAATCTTAGAAGTGCACCTGTGTTCTCTGTTTAGGTAGATTTGACATTAACACTGAATGCAAATCAGCCTGTAATTGTCTGTCACTCAAATCCAAATGCAGGCCCAGTACAAGAAATGAGATTCGTAGAGTTGTTTATTTTCATAAACTTAGGTAAACATACTTGCAAATGTAATTGGATTGCTAAGTCGTATTTTGAAATGTTTTCTGGAAGAGAAGTGTAATGTGGAGAGAGTGGCCACATGAGCTTGCCGGTCTCTTCAGTGTGGGTGCGTCCCGATGGCTTCTGAAGCATGAGCTCACAGCAGCCCGACACCCTGCTCTGGCCACCGCAGGGCTGCCTGAGATAAGACTCGAAAATCTGGATTCTGATGATCACTATTCTTTTTGGCCACCACTGATATAGCATGGAGACTACTTGCATATATGTTACATTCGTGTTGTATGATATACGTACATATATACATGCATATATGTAAATACTTACGTTATATTCATGTCAAGTATTTGTTATGCTTTCAGTTACCTGAAAGAAATTGCAAGTTTCCAATTTAAATCAAAAGCCTTATCAACTTGTTCACGCTTGGAGACATTCTGGATTCCTTTTACTAAGATCAGGAAGTCTGGTGAAACAGGAATTTGTCTTGCTTTTGAATAAAAAACCTGATTCATCATATATATATATATATATATATATATATATATATATATATATATATATCACACTTGTATTATCTAATTAAAAGTTTTAAGTTTTAGTGAGTGTATGCATGTGCATGTGCAGAGAGGTCAAAGGACACCTTTGTGGAAGTTGACTCTCTTGTTCTAACTTTGTGTGGGCCCTGCAGATCGGCCTCAGGCCGGCAGGCTTGTGCAGTGAGTATTGTTACCCACCGAGTCCTCTCCTGTCTTCATCGTCTCTTCATCCTGCGCTGAAGTGTGAATGACCAAGTTTATCTCTGTGCCATACTTTCGGTTGTCTTATCACATCTGAATTGGCATTTTCACCCTGCTTTGTGGAAATACACCTTATGGTGGAAGTGTTCTTGTAAACACAGCCTGTCAGGTGTATTGATAAATAATACATGCATATGGTAAGTTAAATTGAGTGTCACTTGAGTGTGTGTGTAAATATATACATATATATGTATATATATGTGTGTGCATTTATATATGGTTTAAAATAAAGAAGGGGCTGGAGAACTAGATGGCTCAGTGGTTAAGCGCATTTGTTTCTCTTTTGGAAGATCTGAGTTTGATACCTAGTTACCCACATTGGGTGGCGCACAGCTGCCTGTAACTTCAGCTCTTCTGGCTTCTGTGGGTAATTGCACATGTGTGGCATTTACACAGACAAATTATATGTGCCATTTAGTTTTGGAAGGCCTCTAATCCTAAAGTGTAAGGCAACAGTAGAAATGGAGGGAGATTAGCAGGCATGGCAGTTAAAATAGACATTGGACGCCTGTTCTGCTCTGCAGTGACTAGAAGCATCAGTGACAAGCTACTGTCGAACTGTAGATTATTAGTGTTAGACATTAGTCTTAGTCTTTTTTTCTTTTTTAAAGGTTTATGTATTTTATGTATATGAGTACATTGTATGTATCTGTCTTCAGACACACCAGAAGAGGGCATTGTATCCCATTAACAGATAGATGGTTGTGAGCCACCATGTGGTTGCTGGGAATTGAACTGAGGACCTCTGAAAGAGCAGTCAGTGCTTTTAACCCCTAAGCCATCTCTCCAGCCACAGACATTTAGTCTTATAGTCAGGCTGGAGAAAGTTTTGGTTTGTTGATCTTTTTTTTCTTTTTTAATATTATTTATTTTTTATTTATACGAGTACGCAGTAGCTGTCTTCAGACATACACCAGAAGAATGCATCAGATCCCATTACAAATGGTTGTGAGCCACCATATGGTTGCTGAGAATTGAACTCAGGACCTCTGGAAGAACAGTGCTCTTAACCACTGAGCCATCTCTCCAGCCCCAGTGTTAATCTTTTATTTTCTCTCTCTTTCTCTCTCTCTCTCTCTTTTTTTTTTTTTTTTTTGGTTTTTCGAGACAGGGTTTCTCTGTATAGCCCTGGCTGTCCTGGAACTCACTTTGTAGGCCAGGCTGGCCTCAAACTCAGAAATCCGCCTGCCTCNGCCTCCCAAGTGCTGGGATTAAAGGCATGCACCACCACGCCCGGCATCTTTTATTTTCTGTTTTGTTTATTTATTGTGTGTGTTTTGAGACACAGTTTCTCTGTGTAGCCCTGGGTGTCCTGGAGCTCACTTTGTAGACCAGGCTGGCCTCATATTCACAGAAAACTGCCTGTCTCTGCTTTCTTCTGGGGCCTGAGGTGTGTGTCACCACTGCTTGGCTAAACTTCGCTCTTTTATCTCTGGTCAGTTTTATTTTCTCATTTTCTTTTTCTTTCCTTCCTTATTTTTGAGACAGAATTTCATGTAATCCAGGCTGATTTTGAACTGTAGCTGAGGGAAATCTTGAACTTTTTTTTTTTTTTTTGAGACAGGGCTTCTCTGTGTAGTCCTGGCGTCCTGAAACTTGCTTTATAGACGAGGCTGGCCTTGAACTCACAGAAAACCACCTGACTCTCTGCCTCCTGATTATAGGTTGGGATTATAGTCATGTGCCACTGCTTAGAGAACAGGTTTATTTCGATTTATTTTGTTTTATGCATGTGAATATTTTATCTGTGTGTGTATTACATGCATGTCTGATGCTCTTGGAGACAGAAGAGGTCTCTGAATCCCCTAGAGTTGGAGTTGCAGGTGGTGTGAGCTCCTGTGTATGTATTGGGTACCCCCATCCTCTGTAGGAGCATTAAGTGCTGAATCAGCTCTCCTTCCCTAGCCTTGAACCTTTGATCCTCCTGCCTCTGCTTCTTGGGTACTGGAGTTACAGACAGGTGTCTCCATGTCTGTTCTAGGTATTGAATTCAGGACTTTATGAATGCCAGGCAGGCACTCTACTCCCAAGTTTCCGTTTCCCAGATGAGGAAGTGTAGGCCTGGAGAAACTACCTCGCCCCGGGTTATGTGACTCAGTAGGTAGTGTGAAAGCCTTTATCTCCAGAGGCTCACCTCAGGCCGTTTGGTCTACGGCTCCTTCCGATTGAGTTACCAGATGCTGTGAATAGGATTCAGACACTTCTGCAATGATATAGCAATTGCTAATTTGTTCTTGTGATTTTGTTTGTCATGTGTGTTTTGGAGACAGGGTAGTGATGTATGCCCCGGATCAAATCGGGCCTTCAGTCAGAGTGTCTCCGTCACTTGAGTGGGGTTACAGGTGTGTGCCAGCACAGCTGGCAGTCTGTGATAATTAAAAGCTGTTCTCTCTCTTTCAGAGATTATAAAGAGCTCTGATGGGCTATTTGGGTGTTACCCAGTGCAGTGAACTGCAGGTGAGTAGAGATGGCTTAGGAGGGCGTTCCCGAGGAGAAAAAGCTCAGGAGTGCCTGAGGAAGGGACTCGGGAGAGGCTTCATCTCATCGGTTTCCTTTTGTTAACTTGTAATATACAACGGGATGGGTTTCATGGTGACATTTCTTTTTTTTTTTTTTTTTAAAGATTTATTTATTTATTTATTATATGTAAGTACACTGTAGCTGTCTTCAGACACTCCAGAAGAGGGCATCAGATCTTGTTACAGATTGTTGTGAGCCACCATGTGGTTGCTGGGATTTGAACTCTGGACCTTTGGAAGAGCAGTCAGTGCTCTTAGCCACTGAGCCATCTCTCCAGGCCTCATGGTGACATTTCTTCTTTCTTTCTTTCTTTCTTTCTTTCTTTCTTTCTTTCTTTCTTTTTTCTTTTTCTCTTTTTCTTTTTTCTTTTAAATGGTTTTAGAGCTTTATTGTAGAAAGACAGGGGGAAGGAGAGAAGGTAGAAAGAGAGGCTGGCCATGGCCACGTGGAGAGAGGGGGGGAAGTGAGAGAGAGAAGGAGGGCTAGAGATGAGAGTATAAGGTGAAAGCTTAAAAAGTTCATGGTGACATTATTATACCTATGTGTCATTGTACCTTGGCCATGTTTGGAGACTTCATCTTGATAAGAGTGTCTGGCTAGAAAGATGGCATGGGGCAAGGTGGAGCCATGCACAGCTGGGTCTGACAGATGACCTGGGCTTGGAGGGCCTAACTGACCTGGCTACTTCAGAACCGATGACAGAGCCAGCTCTTGAGGACTGCCTGCCGCTCTGTCAGTGTAGTGTGGTGACAGCAAGGCACGGGGTTCTTCTCGGACTTGTATTCTGAATGAGTTAGAGCCAGAGGCTCAGTTTTGTCTCATGCAACCAGAACTGGAGAGATCTACCAGCTTCTATGTCAGCATTCTTAAATGCTAATCACCCTATGCTCTGAAGGCCAAATATCATTGCTTTCTCTTTACGTTGGATCATGACTGTGTGCATATACACCCATACATATACACACTTGTATAAAATGCGTAATGTATAGTCTCTACATGCTCAGTCTGGAGGATTTAGATATTGAGAATATACCACTAAACAAAAGGTGGGGACTGGAGAGATGGCTTAGCAGTTAAGAGCACTGACTGCTCTTCCAGAGGTTCTGAGTTCAATTCCTAGCAACCACATGGTGGTTCACAACCATCTGTCATGGGGTCTGAAGAGAGCAATGGTGTACTCATATACAGAAAATAAATAAGTAAATCTTAGAAAGTGTGTAAAAAATATTTAAAAAAAAAAGTGGGACTTTCTTCCTAAATATTACACTGTTTTATAATGCTATCAGCCTTTCAAATGATTAATGTTTCACTGAAATGACTACTTATTAAAGACAGACAATTTTTTTGGTCTATTATCTTGGTCTTTGATGTTAAAATAGGAATGCTACAGAGCCAGGTGCATATCTTATTTATTTATTTATCCATTTATTTATTTATTTAATGTCTATGAGTGATCTATCTGCATGTATGCCAGCATGTCGAAAGAGGGCATTGGATCCCATTACAGATGGTTGTGAGCCACCATGTGGTTGCTGGGAATTGAACTCAGGACCTGTGGAAGAGCAGTCAGTGCTCTTAACTGCTGAGTCATCTCCCCAGACCCTGGTACATATCTTAATCTCAACAATCATGAGGTTGAGGCAGGAGGGTGGCAGTCCAAGGCTAACTTTGACTGTCTAGCAAGTTCTAGGCCAGTGTAGGCTATATGAAACTCCATTTCAAAAAACTCCAAGTCTATATATCTCTATGTCTGTCTCTGTATCATCATGTTGCGTTTCCTTTTTTGCATTGCTGGGGGTTAAATCCAAGCCTTGTGCATGCCCGTCAAGGGCTTTCCTATAACTGTATCTCCAGCTCCTGTGTTCTCCAGGAGGTCACTAGCACTATGAGTTTTGATTTTGGCTTTGGGATGCCCTTGGGCTGTGAGCACACAGGACTCATGCTCTGTCGCTGGGCTCTAAACTTACTTCCCATGTCTTTTCAACAGTCGTTTTCTGTTAGGCATATACTTTGGTTAGGTATAAGCTTGAGGTTTTTTAGTTTTGTTTTAAGAGAGACTTCTGCAGTAAAGCCCAGGCTGCCTTCACACTTAGGCCCCTCCTCGTCTGCCTCTCCTGAGTGTTACTGGGATTACCAGTGTGTGCCGCCACACTGGCTTTTCTCTCTGCTCATTGTCCTCAGGCTTCTTGGCCCTTGGTTCTCCGGTGTGTTCCCATGTCTGTTACCTTCAGCAGTCCACCGCTGCCTCAGAAGAGTGTTCTTGACTCCTGGAGACATGAGCACAGCATGTATACTTGTGGAGTTTACAGTAGCATGTGGCATTAACACATACATAGTTGTCTTGAGTATGTGTGCATTTAGTGTGGTTTGTCTGCTGTGGAGATGGTTGGAAGTGTATGTGGCATGAATTATTGGCCATTGAAAAACTATGACAGCCAGGTGGTGGTGACATATGACTTAATCCTAGCACTCAGAGACAGTAGCAGGGGGATCTCTGTGAGTTTGAGGCCAGCCTGGTTTACAAAGCAACCGCCAAGTCAACACAGAGAAAACCTATCCTGAAAAACTAAAAAACAAAACAAAACAACACAACTTAAGAAAAGAAAGAAAGAAAGTCAAAGTTGGAGAAGGGCACGGAGGTCCTGGCTGTGACCTCGGGACTTGGGGAGAGTAGAGAGTTACTCTATGGAATCTCAAGCTACCCTGAGATGCTGTTTCATAATCTAATAAAAAGCTGGCACTAGAAAGGCTGAGACAGGAGTATTGACCCTGTTTTAAAAACAGGAAAAATGGAAAACTGAGGTTGGAGGTAACCTTGGTCACCTTGACCAGGAGAGCGCACAGCAGGGGAGCGGATAGCTCTGCTCTGTGGCTGCCTGGTTCTCATTCAGGCCCTTGTTTCTTGGGGGGGAGGGGGGAACTCTAGCTTTTTTTTCCTTTTACATTGTGTGTGTGTGTGTGTGTGTGTGTGTGTGTGTGTGTGTCAGTCAGTGACAGATCCTCTTCTGCTGGAGTTGCAGGTCCTTGTCAGTTACCTGACATTGGTGCTGGGATTAGAACTCTGGTCCTCTGCAGAGCAGAGCATTCTGTGAACTTCCCAGCCCCTGGATCTTTCTTAGTGTTGAAATTGCTCAGTGTTTGGGCTTATTACCCATAAATAGTTGTTTTTCTTCTTGACATTCTATTTCAAAATGTTCGTACTTCAAATTATGATATGTAATAATTTGATGCTTTAAAAATGTGCTGGGTGGCCAGGCGTGGTGGGACATCCCTACCTTATCCATGGCGTGTCTGCCTGAGCCTCAGTGTTGTTAAGAGGATACGGGCACCAAGGAGTGAAAGAACGGATGAGAATGAGGTGGGGCTTCCAGCGGGGCATTGGATGAACTGCTTGGGGATTTGAGCAGCCTTCTTGGGATATTGGGGGACCTTCCAGCTTGAGGGGGTCATATGTAAATCATATGTGGCTGGAGAGCAACAGAAAGAAGAGGGTATGGAAGGAAGCCTGGTAGTGGGAATGGGATGGTGTGGGATGCATATCCTGATTACATGCATCCTGGGATAGAAACGGAGCGGAGTGGTAAGTGATGCTGTCCATGGTCGGGATTGGGCGAGGAGATGGACTGGAAGCGGGGAGGGGGGGCGTCAGAGACTAGTTGGATTCCTGGCAGTTAAAGGAGGTCGATGAGGGTTGGATTAAGTTGGTGATTTTGGAAAGTACTGGTGTATGTAGGACGTGTTTTGGAGATGGATGGGGGAGAGGTGGTGACTGGTAGGTGGGGGAGGGAAGGCGGTCCAGTAGGTCCTGAGTCAGGTGACATTGGTTATGGTTGGGAGCCTCAAGAAGTAGACGTGGAGCCGGGCATGGTGGCACACGCCTGCCTTTAATCCCAGCACTCGGGAGACAGAGGCAGGCGGATTTCTGAGTTTGAGACCAGCCTGGTCTACAAAGTGAGTTTCAGGACAGCCAGGGCTATACAGAGAAACCCTGTCTCGAAAAATCAAAAAAAAAAAAAAAAAAAGGGTGAGTGAGAGAGAACCTGAGTAGTGGCACTACGGAGGGGAGGACTACTGGGTGCAGGCAGGAGAGGGCACGCAGAATTCCACGTGCTTCAGCTTTGTCTTGCGCCGAGTCTCCTGAGACTCCAGGCCCTTTTATTTTTGCCACAATAAAACTTGTTCCTTGTTGAAAATTATAAAGGATAGACGAATTGAGAGAAACTACAATGGTACCACCCATAGCTTCCCATTTTTACGTTTAATAAACATTTGGAGTAATTTCAGACTTACAGAGGAGTTGCAGATGTAGAACACAGTTCTCTTGTAAGCTTCATCAACTCCCCTCCCCTCCCCTCCCCTCCCCTCCCCTC
>NC_034603.1:74887760-74893884 GCF_900095145.1 Mus pahari
CTCTGTTTTCTCTCCCTCCCTCCCCTCCCCTCTTTCTTTTTCTCTTTTTTTCTTTTTTTCCTTTTTTCATTGTCTTTTCATGTGTCCCTGGCGGACCTGAAATTCGCTATGTAAACTAGACTGGCTCTACATTCACAGATCGCCTGTCTTTGCTTCTCAAGTGCTGGCTGGCATTAAAGGTGTGCACCACTGCATCCATCCCTATGCACTATTCCTTCTTAATTGAAGGTTTATTTATTTTTATTTTGTGTGTCTAGGTGTTTTGCCTGCATATATGTCTGTGCATCATGTATGTATAGTGCTCACATAAGCCAGAGGAGAGCATTGGGTCCCTTAGAAAGGAAGTTAACTGCCAGATGTGTCACGATGTGGGTGCTGAGAATAGAACCTGGGTCCTCTGGGAGAGCACCTCTTGCTCTTAACCACTGAGCCGTCACTCCTGCCTCCAATACACTGTTCCTATTTGTGAGATAGAGTCTCTATATGCCACTGTGGCTGGCCTGGAATTCTGTGTAGACGTGACTGGCCTGCAACACAGAGATCTGCCTGCCTTTGCCTCCTGAGTGCTGAGATTAATGTGTGTTCCACAATGCCTGCCAGCATTCTCCTTTTAATGAGGAACTTGGTTCTTTCATTTTGCTTTGGTCTTTAAGAAGCTCAGCTACGAGCTGGGCGTGGTGGCGCACACCTTTAATCCTAGTACTCGGGAGGCAGAGGCAGGCGAATTTCTGAGTTCGAGGCCAGCCTGGTCTACAAAGTGAGTTCCAGGACAGCCTGGGCTGTGCAGAGAAACCCTGTCTCGAAAAAGCCAAAAAAAAAAAAAAAAAAAAAAAAGAAGCTCAGCTACTTTGAACTATCTTAGTTGCATGCCTATATGGATAATCTGAAAGGAAAAAATACAAAGGAAGTGGTTTTATAACAGTAAAATGCAGAAATACTAGATAATAATACAGAAAGGGGTTTAGTGAGAAATCCCAGGTTGGCCTCCCACCCATGATCTCCTCGGCAATTGTCTGCTGGTGCTGACCACGATAGCCAGCCAGAAAAGTTTGTCGTCCTGTAAAAGTGCCATTGAGGTAGGTTAGTACACCCCAGTAATCCCATCTCTCAGGAGCCTAAGGCAGGAGGAGCTGGAATTTGGAGCTAGCCTGGGTGATGTAGTAAGTTCCAGGTTATCCTGGGCTACAGACCCCATCAGAAAAGCAGCCGTCTTTGCTAGCGTTGAGTCTTTAGTGTGGGGGGCTTGTGTTGTGCTGAGCGGAGGTGAAAGGACAACTTGGCCTCTGGTTTCCTCTCCACATCTACGTGGAGTACGATTAGTGCTGGCAGGCCTTCAGGCGGCCATCTTGCTAGCCAGAAGCTTCTCAGTGCTCTCTTGCTTCTCAGTGTGGGTGTGTTTTTATTCATCGACAGCGGTGTTACATGGTTTCGGAGGAGACTCAGACTCTTTAGGAAGTCATTTGGAATTACCGAAACTAGGTTATCTCTAGAGGTGCTAGCAATTTTGAAAATTGAGCTAAGGAAAAGTCAGTGATGGGTGGAAAAAAGAATTGCAGTTTTAGCTCGTAAATAAAAAGACATTCTTACCAAACTAGATCATAGAAGGGCCTTCAGGTTTCTTTCATATATTTAAAAGATTTTTTTGTGGTCCTGATGTTCTAGCTTATGCCTGTAATCGGGAGGCTGAGACAGGAAGAGTGCTGTGAGATTCTGCTGTCCTGTGCTACACAGTGAGTTCTTGGCTAGCCAGAGCTATGGCATATGAGAGCCTATCTTAAATGAAACACAAAAAAGAAAATGTGTATTTTAAAAGATTTATTTATTTTATGTAAATGAGTGCTCTATCTATATGCCATAAGAGGGCATCAGATCCCAGGATAGATGCTTGTGAGCCACAATGTGGCTGCTGGGAATTTAACTCAAGACCTTGGAAGATCAGGCAGTACTCTAACTGCTGAGCCATCTGTCCAGTCCTAAAGTAGTTTTCTTTGCTGTACTTAAAATCCATTTGGTGTTTAGAAGCGTTACCTCTTTGTGAAAGGACTTTAAAATAGAATGCAGTTGATAAACTTGATTTCTTCTAATACTTTCCCAGAGGCTTAATCTCCCAGTGCCTCTTGTATGGTTAGCAGCTAAAAAGTTCTTTTTATATTAATTATTGTGTGTGCATGCACACACACATAATCAATGGACAGTTTGCTGAGAACTTCCGCCATGTGGATCCAGCGGATAGAACTCAGATCATCAGAACTGAGCTCTAACTGGTCCTTGCTTTTTCTTTGTTTGTTATCCTTTCTTCTTTCCTTCCTCTCCTTCTTCCCTCTCCTCCCTCCCCCTTCCTTCCTTCTTTCCTTCCTTCCATGTATGTGTATGTGTGCTCAGTGATTTTTGTTTTAGAGAAAAATGCAAGCCTAGTTGAATAGTAAGTATATTACTGTAAATAAAATTTTGTTTTGCTGGGTGCCCGTGTATTCCGTAGAACGATTACGGATTCCAGTCTGGGCAAAACAGAAGCTGATACTGCATTCCTTCTTAGGGCTGGCCTTCTAGTGACAACTGAATGCATACGTGACAGTTCTGGGAATGCCTGGTATTCTAGTTACTCTAGGTCATTTCTTTGGACAGTTCAACTAAAGTTCTTTTTCCTTTTCTTTTCTTTTCTTTTCTTTTCTTTTCTTTTCTTTTCTTTTCTTTTCTTTTCTTTTTTCTTTCTTTCTTTCTTTCTTTCTTTCTTTCTTTCTTTCTTAAAGATTTATTTATTATACATAAGTACACTGTAGCTGTCTTCAGACGCACAAGAAGAGGGCATCAGATCTCATTACGGATGGTTGTGAGCCACCATGCGGTTGCTGGGATTTGAACTCAGGACCTTCAGAGGAGCACTCAGTGCTCTTAACCACTGAACCATCTCTCCAGCCCCCTCAACTAAAGTTCTTATTGAATAGTTTCAGTGAATGTGGTGGTTATTCTGGAGATAAAAATGGCAGAAAAACATGACACCTATTTATATACATAAGAGGTGTATTGGGCATTTAAGTATTTTACATATAATCCAAGGTAATAGATACCAGAGGCTCAATAATTCTGAAGGAAGGCAGGCTGGTTTGAGGCTGTCACTGAAAGCAGGGCAGCATGTCGATAGGTCCAGAGAGAGGCTGTGGAGAATGCTGTGGGTAGGATAGCGGTGTTGCCAGAGGCCTGACTGTATTTGGGGTGTGTGTGCGCACGGTGTTGAGAATGTTAAGGTTGTGCCAGATTGTGAGTGACCCAGGTGCTGAGTAATGAGCTTGGACATTACTAGGTGGACATCTTGGAATCTTGTGCCCCCCTGGGCATGGGTAATGCTCTTAACTTTTTCTCCCAGAGGAGTCGTGACAGTTGAACTGTGTGGTGAGTTCCAGGCTAGCTAGCCCCAGTGCATTGTGTCTTTGGCAGACCTGATGCGTCCTGCTGTGTCTGCTGGGCTCTGCTGCTCACCAGCCAGGGAAGGTGAGAGGTCATGTGGGTCAGTCTGAATTTCTTCCTGTGGTCATAGCACACTGACTGACTTTATAGTATAGCCTTATTTTTTGGGTAATACTGGAAATCCTACTGGCAAAATAGAGCCACATGACTAGCTTAACAGATGTGGATTTCAAATTTTTCCAGTAGTTCTTCTCCTCTTTAAAAGGTTTATATTCTTTGTTTTGTAAAGAAACTTAAACATATTTAATATGACCAAACTTATTAAAATTTTTTATTTACTATGACCAAAAGTCCAATGTCTTAGTCAGTGTTTCTATTCCTGCACAAACATCATGACCAAGAAGCAAGTTGGGGAGGAATGGGTTTATTCGGCTCACATTTCCATACTGCTGTTCATCACTGAAGGAAGTCGACAGGAACTCAAGCAGGTCAGGAAGCAGGAGCTGATGCAGAAGCCATGGAGGGGTGTTCTTTACTGGCTTGCCTCCTCTGGCTTGCTCAGCCTGCTCTCTTATAGAACCCAAGACTACCAGCCCAGAGATGGTCCCACCCACAAGTCCCCCTTGATCACTAATTGAGAAAATGCCCCACAGCTGGATTTTTTTTTTTTTTTTTTGGTTTTTCGAGACAGGGTTTCTCTGTATAGTTCTGGCTGTCCTGGAACTCACTTTGTAGACCAGGCTCGCCTCGAACTCATAAATCCGCCTGCCTCTGCCTCCCAAGTGCTGGGATTAAAGGCGTGCACCACCACAACCGGCTCCACAGCTGGATCTTGTGGAGGCATTTCCCCAACTGAAACTTCTTTCTCTGTGATAACTCCAGCCTGTGTCAAGTTGATACAAACTAGCCAGTACAGTCCAACTATTAATAGGTTTCTTACATTTATTGTTTATATGTGTATATATATATATATATCTGTGTGTGTGTGAGTGTGCATGCCTGTATGCATGTATGTGGGCAGGTGCATGCCATGGTATGTACATGGAGGCAGAAGACCACTTGGTAGGAGGTAGGTAGTTCTCTCTTTCCACCCTGTGAGGCCCCAAGCTTTGAACTCACATCTTAGGTTGGGCAGCAAGCGCTGTTAAGCCAGCCTTACCAGCCCTGCTTGGGACTGGATGGCCTTGAACTCTGCTCTGCAGCTGAGAGTGTTTGAACTTCTCGTCTTCCTGGCTCCCCCTTCTGAGTGCTGGGATTATGGGTGTGTGTCATCTTGCCCAGTTTTATATGATGTTGGAAATCAAACCCATGAATGTTAGGCAGACCTCTGAGTTACCTCCCTCAGCTCCAAGAACCTTGTATGGAACTTAGTCTTTTAAGTTCTTCAATGACTTCATTGTTTATGTCTACATAGGATGTATAGTCCAAAAGGAAGATGTCTCGGGGGTTCTGATCAAGAATCAGTTATGGGTCTGGGATACAGCTCAGTGATAGAGTGCTTTTCTGGCATATGTGCGGCCCTGGGTTCAACTCCCAGTACTGATATGACACCCCTGTCCCCTAACGAAGAAAAAAGACTCGGTGAGGGCTGGTAGTAAATTCAGTGAAAGAAGAGAGGGGATTGGATATAGCTGTTAGTCTTCTAAACCTTTGCAAATGCATGTGGGTCCTTTATGTTAATTGTGAAGTAGGCGGTTTTGTGTGGATAGAGGGAAAGCGAAGACAGATGTGGAATTGTCCTGACTTTCGAGTGATGACATTTTGGTGATTACTGTTGCCCCTGGGATTTGATCACAGTTGCTGTTTGCACTTTAAATCCTAGAGGTTTTGAGATGGAAGAGCACTGGCCACACTGACAGCAGAGGTTAGTGTAAGGAATGCAACTGGTTGGTGTATTTCTGTGTGTGTGTGTGTGTGTGTGTGTGTGTGTGTGTGTGTGTGTACACATGTGTGAAGGCAGAGGCTGGTGTTGGAGGTCCTCCTTAGTTGCTTTCTACATTTTTTTTCTGAGACAAAGTCTCACAGACATGGAGCTCACTAATACAGCTGGCTATCAATGTGCATAAGTTTTACATGGATGCTGGGCATGGCACTCGGGCCTTCACGCTGTATTTCAAATACAAGAATGAGCAGAATGTGCAGAACGAGCGTTCTCCTTTGCCCTCCCTCCTCGGTTGTTTTTGGAGATGGCTCTGGACTTGTGGCATCTTCCTGCTTCAGCCTCCTAAATTCTGGAATCACAAACGTATGCTACCACACCCAGTAATGTTTTCGTTTTCAAATAAAAACAGGCTGTGCATGGTGGCACATGACTTTACTCCCCGCCAGGCGGGTCTCTGTGATTGGCAGCCAACCTGGTCAACAGCAGCATGTTCCAAGAAACACGAGTGGACTTCAGGACTTGGTTTAAGGTGGTCACAGACAGAGGTGCTTGGTCACAGCCAGTCTGCCTGCCGCCCTCTGCTACACCGTTGAGTTCATTTTTACTTTGGACCCAGACCAGCTGGCTGTCCAGCTATGATGGCATTCTTCAAAAGCAACCTATGATTTGTGCCAGATGACCTCCAACAGTTGGCTTATTGGAAATTGCTCCTTCTGAGGCTGCGTGCTAGCTTTTCAACCTAAGGAGGAGGAAGGGGAATGCAAACATTTTTGTTTATTAATAACTCACTTAATTTTGCATCTGTTTTTTCCATTTTCTTTTTCTTTTTTTTTTTTG
>NC_034603.1:74893929-74922179 GCF_900095145.1 Mus pahari
CTGTCCTGGAACTCACTTTGTAGACCAGGCTGGCCTCGAACTCAGAAATCCACCTGCCTCTGCCTCCCAAGTGCTGGGATTAAAGGCATGCGCCACCACACCCGGCCTTTTTTTTTTTTTGAGACAGGGTTTCTCTGTATAGCCTTGTCTATCCTGGAACTCACTCTGTAGACCAGGCTGGCCTTGTCCATTTTCTTAAAGCGTGTCAATCATGACACTAAGATTTATCCTTGTTTCATTGTTTCTAGTTTATTGGTATTGTTGTACGCTGTTGATATTTAATTTTTTAGTTTTTTTTTTTTTTCCCTGAGACTGGTTTTTGTCTTTGGCTATCTGTAGTCCAGGCTGGCCTTGAACTGACAGAGTCCACCTGCCTCTTGCCTCCTAAGTGTTGGAGGTGTGTGCCACCACGTGCTGAAGACCTGACTTGTTTTGGTGAGTAGCCTCATTAGTTTAGTGCACTTAAGGTCCAGGCAGACCTCAGCCTAGGTCAGTCTACAGAGTAGAGCATCCTCCCAGGCCCGCCTCACGCAGGCTGCTCTTGAGCATTGCGCTTCCCCTGGCTTGTCACTGACCATACAGTCTGCAAGCTTGAGGACTGCTTTCTTTCTGCTCTCAGTTATTAATACCTTTGTGTATGTGTCTGTCTACCTGACTGCCTGCATGTGGAGGTCAGAGGGTAACTTTTGGGTGTCGGTGCTCTCCTTCCACTGTGTGTGTGGGCTCAGGGATCTAACAGATCTTCAGGACCATCGTGTCGCAGGCTCCTTTCCCGCCGAGCCATTGGTTTCACCCTGTTGTTTGCTGTAGGTTGTTCTTTTTCACGCCTGAGTAGTGTTCCACTGTTTTTCGCTGCTAAAGGATGCTTGAGTTTCATTTCTAGCAATTCTGCATAGAGTGGCTGTAAACATTTATTTATTTACAGGCTTGTGTAAGTTTGGTTCTCATTGTCTTGGGGTAAGTGGATAAAAGTAGAGGTGTTATTGAGTGAGACATGTATGTCAATGTGTGAGTATGGGCATGTTCATGTGTGGAGGCCAGTAAGAAGGTGGTGACCGGTGCTGTCACTCTTCTGTCTGTTACTTTAGAGGCACAATCTGTCTTGAACTGTGGGTTTGTGTTTTCCTGGCTAGCCTGAAAGCCAGCCAGCTTCAGATCCTATCTTAGAAGCCAGCCAGCTCCACAGAGTCTTAGCTTTCTGTGGAGCTGAGTTTATGGGTGTGTGCCTGACTCCCTTGATACGTACACACTAGGACCAAAACTGGGGCTTTTGTAAGAGCAACAAGTGCTTGTAATTGCCAAGCTATCTTTCTAGCTGCAACCCTTTAAACTCATCTATTCCAGTGTGTGGTATCTAATCCTGGCTTTCATTTGCATTTCTGTGATGGCAAATAGTGTTGAGTATCTTCTTTTACTATGATTATTGTTTATTATTGTTATTTGGATCGTTTGAAGCACAATTTCTTTCTTATCTCTTATGAAGCTCTGCCTGTCCTGGAACTCTCTGTAGATCAGGCTGGTCTTGAACTGCAGAGGTCTGTCTGTCTCTGCCTCCCGAGTGCTGGGATTAAAGGCGTGCACCATCATGTCTGCTCTTCTTTTTATATTTTTAATTGTTTGTGTATGTATGTGTTCACATGTGTGTTTATGCATGTAAGTATGGTATGGTGTCCGTGGAAGCCGTGACTTTGCCCACAGTCATTACCTGTTTACTGAGATGAAATCATTGCTTTGTCAAGTAGATGAAGTTGTCATACAGAGTGGTATTTTATTTCCCTTAACAATGTACTGAATTTATTTATATTTTGGGTGTTGATTCGTTTGAGACAGAGTCTCATTGTAGCCCTGGCTGGCCTTGAACCCATAGAAATCTACCTGCTTCTGTCTTCCAAGTACTGGAAATCTGAATTTCTATTTTTTTTAAAAACATTTTATTTTTTACTTCATATGCATTGGTGTTTTGCCTGCATGTATGTCTATGTAAGATTGTCAGATCTTGGAATTACAGACAGTAGTGAACTGCCATGTTGGTGCTGGGAATTGAACCTGGGTCCTCAGAAAGATCAGTCAGTCCTCTTAACCACTGAGCCATCTCTCCAGCCCCTGAATTTCTTTTTAAAGATATATTTATTTTAGCATGTGAGTGTTTTGCCAGTGCGTAGTAGAGTTATGCACAGTTATAAACTGCCAGGTGGGCACTGGGAAACTGAACCTGGGTGCTCTTAACCTCTGAACCAGTTCCAGCTGGAAAGTACTGAGTGTTAAGTGATTTCCATTTTACATAAGTGAAAATTTGCAAGTTTAGGGGAATTACCGTTGCCAAGTATCTTTTTAAGCGCTTCACAGAGTAACCCAAGGAGGGAAGTATTAGCGGTCTTACTGTCCATTTCCAGATGGTAAATTGAGAAACTCAGGTTAAGTCACTTGCTCCAGGCCACAGATCTGGTGAGTGCCAAACTGGTGAGCTTTCAAGGTGCCTCTGCTTAGTCTGTGTCCTGCATCAGGGCTCTGTATTACTTCCCGAGAACACACAGCTTGGGCAGTATTAGTTTGTTTTTATTGCTACTTGTGTTTATAGTATTTGTCCAGCTAGGTCCAGGCTGTGAGTGCTATGGGTGCGTTGTATTTTGGTACCTGCTTTGTCTCCTTTCTTTCCTGGAGTTTATTCTAGGACTTTATTAAGGGCAGGCAAACACTTGCCACTGGGTGTAACCCAGCTCTCTTGTTCCTTAAACTTTTGTTTTTAATACATACACAGGCCCACACGCAATTAAAAAATAAAATAAATCTTAAAAAAAAAAAAAAAAAAAAGGGAGGGGGCTGGAGAGGGCTGGAGAGATGGCTCTTGAGTTGTAAGCTAGATTCTGTCTTGAGATCCTAAAAACTGGGGCTGAGAGCTGGCTCGGAGATGGGCGTGGTGGCGCACGCCTTTAATCCCAGCACTTGGGAGGCAGAAGTAGGCGGATTTATGGGTTCGAGGCCAGCCTGGTCTACACAGTGAGTTCCAGGACAGCCAGGGCTATACAGAGAAACCCTGTCTCGAAAAACAAAACAAAACAAAACAAAAAAAAAAAAGAGCGAGCTGGCTCGGTAGTTAAGAGCTTCTGCTGCTTCTTCCAGAAGACCTGAGTTCAATTCCTAGAACCTACATTGGGCATCTTGTTGCCTCTTGTAATCTCTGGCCTCCAAGGGTATCTGCACTTACGTGTACACATGATCCTTATATATACACATAATTAGAAGTAAAATGTAAAAGTACTTGTTAGAGACACTTCACTGTGTGGGTCCCAGCTTTGGCCTCAAGCACCTTTACCTCTGAGCCGACTTGGTGGACTCTTAATTATTTGGGACAGGGTTTTACTAAATTGTCCAGGCTGTCCTTGAACTTGCTTCTTAGCCCAGGCAGGCTGTGAGTGTGATCTATTTTGCCTCATTTTTCCTGGTAGCTGGATCTGCTGTAGGTTGCCTTTCTGTTATTTACGTTCTTGTCTATCAGTTCCTGACTGAGGCTGATTTTGTTAATGCTGAGAGGTGGTTTTCATTATTACAAGTTGGCAGACGTGCTGCGGTGTCTAGGAGTTAGAGGCCGGGCTGTTGTTCAACAGACTACAGCTCTCTACAGCACGGAGGTATCTAGCCCCAAGCGTTTCTGAGGACATCTCTGGAGTGTGCTGTGAAGTAGTGATTGTTTGTAGTACCGTTCTTCTTCTTCTTCTTTTTTTTTAAAGGTTTAATTTTTAATTTTTCATGCTTATAGGTGTTTTACCTACGTGTGTGTGTGTGTGTGTGTGTGTGTGTGTATCATAGGCACACAGTGCTCATGGACATCCAGCTAGGGCATTGGATCCTGGAAACTAGAGCTACAGAGGACTGTGAGCCATCATGGCTGTGCTGGGAACTGAACCCCAGTTCTCTGGGAGAGCAGCAATGTGCTCTTAAGAGCTGAGCTGTCAGCCCAGCCCCTGTATGCTGGTCTTAGAATCACTGCAGAATCCAGGTATGAGGAGTGTTTTCATTTTCGTTTGATAATTGATTTTACCAAGTTAATACATGTTTATATTAGGGACATAAATTCAAACCATAACTGAAATGTTTAAACTCTTTTAAACCTTACAGGGAGTTAAACAGCATGCGGAGGCGAAGCTGAGGGAGTTTGAAAAGAGAAAGGGACTAAAGAGATGTTGTCTGTTTGTTGAATTATCTAGTTAGTTAATAACACAGGCTTTTTTTTAATTTTATTTTTTGGTTAGATGATTAATTTGTTAAAAAAAAAAAAAAGAAAATTAAAACAAAAAACCAGGTGATACTTGCATGCCTTTAATCCTAGCACTTGAGAGGCAGAGGCAGGCAGCCTGGTCTAACAGAGTGAGTTCTAATACAGCCAGGGATACACAAGGAAATCTTGTCTTGAAAAACTAAAAATCTCAGAAAAGCTAAAAAGTCTTTTTTTTTTTTTAAAAAAAAAAAGATTTATTTATTTATTTATTTATTATATGTAAGTACACTGTAGCTGTCTTCAGACACTCCAGAAGAGGGCGTCAGATCTTGTTACAGATGGTTATGAGCCACCATGTGGTTGCTGGGATTTGAACTCTGGACGTTCAGAAGAGCAGTCGGGTGCTCTTACCCACTGAGCCATCTCACCAGCCCAGCTAAAAAGTCTTAACACTTAACATGTTAAGTGTAAACATTTTAAGCCATATAGGAGCTGGGGAGAACAGCTCAGTTGGTAAGGCTTGTCATTTAGGCCGGAGGGCGGGTCTGAGTTCACATGGTGGCAGCCAAGGAGAAGCCAGTTGTGGTATTGATACTTGTTATCCAGTGTTGTGAAAATAGACAGGCAGAACCTCTGAGGATTTAGCCAGCCAGCCTCACCAAATTGATAAACTCCAGATTCAACAAGAGACCTTAGCTTAAAAAAAAAACAAGGAACCTGGATGTAGTGAGGCATAGCTTTGTGTGCAGAGCCTTATGGTGTAGTCTTGTCAGTACCAGACACTGTCATAGGTCAAGCTGCCCTCCAACTCAGATCACTTCCTTTTGCCTCTTGGGTGCTGGGATTGAAGGCATGTGGCACCAGGCTGCTATGGTGCATGCTTCTAGTCCCACCATTTAAGAGGGAGAGGTAGGGGCTGGAGTGATGGAGGTGAGGCTCCTTTCCGAGAGGGCCCTGGTTTGATCCCCAGCACCCACATAGTGGGTCAAAGCTGTAACTCCAGTCCCAGGGAGCAGATGATGCTCTCTTTTGACCTTTGTGTATACCAGGTTTAGGAGAAACTCCCATAAGCCTATAATAATAATAATAATAATAATAATAATAATAATAATAATAATAATAATACAATAGGCAGACAGATTTCTTAAACAAGGTGAGTTTAAGGCTAACTTGGTTTACATGGTGACACTGTCTCAAAAGAAGGTTGAGCATAATTGAGGAAGATGCTTGTGTTGACCTTTTTAGCCTTCATGTGCATTTGTATACACACACACACCCCTACCCCTACCCCCCTCTGTCTCTGTGTGTCTTTCTCCATATTGAGAAAGTTAGAGAATACTGTATTGCGTCTCATATACTTCTTGTATTTGCTAATTGCTGACATATACTGATGCTGTGTCCCTTTCGACCCCTCTTGTCCTGTTCCTTCAGGGCGTCTGTGCCTTCTGCAGTATCAACAGTATGGGAAGCTGAAGACAGGGTTTCTCTGTACAGCCCTGGCTTTCTTGGAACTCACTCTGTAGACCAGGCTGGCCTCGAACTCAGAAATCCGCCTGTCTCTGCCTCCCAAGTGCTGGGGTTAAAGGCGTGCGCCACCACCGCCCGGCTCTGTGCTCAGTTCTGATGCCTCTCATCCTGCACTGCAGTTTATGGCAGCAGAATAGCTTAGTGAGGGCAGAGCTAGGTTATCAAGGTTGGAGTTGGGGATGCCAGCCAAGAGCTTCTCCACCTTCCTGATGTGGTGACCCTTTCATACAGTTCCTCATGTGTGTGACCCCCCAACCATGAAATTATTTTTGTTGCTGCTTCATAACTGTAATTATGCTTCTGAATCATAATGTAAGTATATGGTCTTCTGATGGTTCTAGGCAATCCCTGCGAACCAAGGGGCTGCATGCGACCCACAGGCTGGAAACTGCTGCTGTAGGCTGAGGAGGTGGCGGGACAGATGACCTCCATAAGGCCGGCGGGGAGCATGGAGGTTGTCAGGGCAGAAGAAAGACCAAGTGAAGCAGGCTGCAGCCTTGATGCGGGTGGGGAGGAGGGTTGGCAGGAGCTGGCCTTGAAGCAGTACCTTCGTCGCTGCCACTTCTTACCGCCAGGTCGTCTCTGCCAGGCTCTGTTCCCAGTGAAGGCATGGAGAGAAGCAGGCTTAAATTTCTGCTGTCTGTTTTAATGATTATTACACCAGCGTGAGCACATGTCATGGAGCGTGTGTGTGTGTGTGTGTGTGTGTGTGTGTGTGTGTGTGTGGTCAGATAGTGCTGTTTCCACTGTGGGATGAGTGGGTCAGACAAGCTGGGGGGTGGGGGCCGGGCCCTCTTATTGTCTCCTTCTTGAACTCTTTTACTGGGTTTCCTCTCTCTGATAGAGTGAACTAACATGTATGGATTTATTAGAATGGCTTACAGGATATGGCCCAAGTAGTCCAACAGTGGCTGTCTTCCATGGAAAGGTGAGGGGTGCAGTAGGTGTTCAATGCAGTCCCAGTCAAGTCCTAGTCTTGAGAGCTGCCCGTCTTCCGTCTGTGTTGGAATCCTGGAGAAGTAGGTTCTAACACCGGCTAAGGAGTCCCTCAGCAACAGGACAGCTGAACTCTCCTGTGTGAGTGGGGGCTAGCAGGCAAAAAGCAAAGCTTCCTTCTTCCCTGTCCCTTTATGTAGGCTGTCACCAGGAAGTGTGGACCAGAATAAGGTTGGTCGTCTGACTCCACATGATCCAGATTTAGTGTGGGTCTCCCACCTCAGATAATCCAGCCCAGAAAAAGCCCTCATGGCTGTGCCTACCTGCTTGAGCTTTAGTTACCATCAAAGATGTATTTTGAGAAAGTCTTTACTTTTGTGTGAATGAAGGTGTGCACACCTTCCACAGAGCACACGTGCTGTCAGACAAGTTGGTTCGCTCCTACTGCGTGGATCCCTGGGATCGGCTGCAGTTGTCAGTATGGCAGCAGGCACCTCTCTCCACCAAGCCTGCTCCCCTGGCTCTAGTGTGCCCTCAGTGGTCAGTGCCGCCCTCCCGCCTACTGACCGTCCCCCAGAGGGCTGACATTGATAGAGTGCTTCTTTTTCCCTCCCCTCTCATAGCCCTGGGAATCAAACTCAACCCTGTACACGCTGGCAAGGGCTCTACCACTGAGACGCTGATGGGCCCGACATTGTTTACAGCCTGTCTGTCCTTCATGTGCTGTTTCTGGTGGGAAGAGCCTTCCTTTCTCATGGCATTTGACCCATAGTTCTCCCTACCATACCCTGCTGCTTTTTGGCATCTTGAGTTTAACGTGTGGTTTATCTCCTTTTGTTGAGTTCAGCTCAACACTAATTTCCTTTTTTAAACATTTTTTAAAAAACTGTCCTTGTGGGCGCACGTGTGGGCGCATGTGTGGGTGCATGTGTGGGCGCATGTGTAGAGGTCAGAGGAAAACCTGCAGGAGTTGGTTCTTTTACTATGTGCTTGTCAGGGATGGACGGGCTGCCGGGTTGGGTGGGAAGCACCTTCACCCACCGAGCCCTGTAGTGCAGCTGAACTCTTGTCTCTGCCAAGCTGGCGTTTGTTCCTGCTGTGGTCTGTTTGGTGAGCCAGCTCGTGCCTCAGATGGAATGAGTCTTTCTGGTCATTGGGAGCCTGTGCTTTGGCTCCTCTGCGAACCTCTGAGATCCTGGAAAGCAGTGACCTCATGTGCTATCTCTGTGAGGCCGCTCGCACGTGGCCTTCTGGGAATGTGGGTGGAGTTAAGTAATGCCCAGCTTAGACTTTGGCTAGCTTTTTTAAGGGTATGAGGAAGAAATCCTACACAACATGGAATTAGATTTTCACAATGACAGAAGTGTAAGACTAAAGAGAGGCTGAAACTTGAAGGTTTAGAAAGGAAAAGTTTCCTTTTGCTCCTTTGGTCAAAAAAGTGGAATCTTGTCTTACTCTGTACTTTGTAGCATTCGTTTATGTCTCACTTATGAAGAATTCAATCCTGGTGGTTATGGTGGGTAGTTTAGCATGAATCTTTGTTAGATCTTATACTGTCCACAGCTGCGGTGACCGCAGTATCCAGGGCTGCCTGTTGGAGGAGGCCCTGGACGAGGGTGTTCAGCTGCTGGGGTGGGCATGGGGATGGAGTTTATAAGTGTTATCTGTGTATCATTTTTTTTTTTTTAAACAAATACTCTTAAGATCTTTCATTATTTGAAAACCGTTTTTGCCCGTGTGTGCCTCCGAGTGTATGTTCACTGTATGCATGCAGGTACCTAGGAGGCCGTCAGAGCCTTGGAACTGGTATTCGAGTTGGCTGTGAGTTGCCAGGAGCTGAACCTGGGTCCCTAACCTGGGTTCTCTACAAGAGCAGCAAGTGCTCTTAGCTGCTGAGCCATCTCTCCAGCCCTTTGCTGAGTCTTTAAGTCATGTCATTCTTTTCTCACATTTAGGATTTTTGTCCCTGAGTCATGGAAGACAGAAGAGCTGAAAGGTCATGTGAACAAGCGTGCGCGTCATTGCAGAGGCAGGACTATGACATGGCCCTCCAGCACTGCACAGACGCCCTGCTCTCTCTTGGCCAGTACTCCATGGCAGAGTTCACAGGACCGTGCCCAGTGGAGATTGAGCGCATCAAAATCGAGAGTCTTCTTTACAGAATTGCCTCATTCTTGCAATTGGTGAGTGAATGTTGTTGATAACCAGTGACTAGCTGTTCGTATGCTGGACACCTTCTATACAAATGAGCTAGCTTGGGCCTGAACAGATATGAGGGAAATACCTGGTGATTGCTGAACATTCTCAGCGGCAAACAACTATATTTTAAAACTTTACAAACTGTGGTATGGCACTCACTCATTCAAGACTTGCTTATCGAGCACATCTGTCTGATAGACACTGTTCTAGGACCTTCACACGTACACTGGTAAGAGAGAGAGGCCTTCTTCCTGTCACAGTCTAGTAAGGGAAGAGATAGAAGCAGTGGCTGCTGCAGGTGGCTACATACTAGGGGACAGCATGCTGAAAGGAGAGAGCCCAAGAACCCGGGAGCAGCCCTGCTGAAGATGAGCATTTACCCAGGCTGCTTGGGGCCATCCAATGAGAAGGTGATAGAAAGGGGTAACAAGGGTGAGCCTGTGGAGAGCTGGAGGAAAGGAAACAGGCAGCCAGTGCAGGGACCCTGAGGCAGAGGCATGACGGGCAAGTGTGAGCAACAGCTGGGCAGAGTGAGTGAGGGGAGAGGGTAGTGGGTTCTGTCGGGTCTTCTAGTTAGTCCCAGGAATGGTCGGGGGCTGCTACAGCTGGGGCAGAACAGGGTTGGGATTTGATTCTCCAGGAACCCTTAGACTGGTTTTCAAAATAGTCTATTTAAAAAAAAAAAAAAAAAAAAAAGCCAGGCAGCGGTGGCACACGCCTTTGGTTGCAGCTGTTGAGGCCAACTTGGACTACAGAGAGGGTTTCAGGATTGCCAGGGCTACACAGAGTAACCCTGTCCCAAAAAAAAGAAAAGAAAAAAAAAAAAAAAAGTGGTGGGCATAGCAGTGCATGCCGTCGGAAGGCAGAGGCAGGAGGATCTCTGTGAGTTCAAGGGCAGCCCTCTTTACATAGTGAATTCCAGGACAGCTCAGGCTATGCAGAGAGACCTTGTCTCAAAAAAGAAACAAAAACAGACTATAAAGGGATATGAATGTATGCGAGGGGACTGTTGGGGACTGTTGGGTGACCCAGGGCAGAGATGACTTAACATTCAGTTTATAAACAGTAGTGCAGCCTGTTCTGTGTAGGAACAGATTCCCTGACTCCAGGTGCGGGGAATGGGAGGCTCTGCCATGTGAAGTGACTTAACCTGTGGTTTTCAGCTGAGCGCTTAGAAGAACGGGGTTTGCTGGAGCTGGGGGGAGGAGGAGGTCCTGTGTAGGGAGCATGGCTGTGAGCTTAGCTTTGTGCCTTCAGATCTGACACCTCATTGAGCATCTGTCGGTGACGAGGAGCAGGCGCAAGGGAGGGGTTTTGGAGAGAGATTAGGATGTTAGTTAGGATCCAGGGCTTGGTTCAGGTCACCAGGGGGAAGCAGGCTGCAGACCTGGTGTGATGGTTGGACCAGTCAGGGAGAAGGAGCAGAGAGCAACGAGGACTAGTAAAAGGAGGAAGGCGAGAGAGCCCTAGGCCATGCTCGGTGTGATGATGTCATTCACTCGGGCCACTGGGTCACCCACTGGCTGCCTCTGGGGACGGGGCAGGTGTGGCTCACACTGGATGCAGTGTGGGTTGTTGTTGGCCATGATGGAAGTAACTTCCTTAAACAGTCTGACTTAAAGAGAACCCTAGAGAGTCAAGGCAGGAACTCTTTTATGGTTTTCTTCCTTCAGACACTGTGTAGCCCTGGCTGATTGGAGCCTCCCCGTGTAGGGCAGGCTGCTCTCCAATTTGGGGATCCCCCTGCTTCTGTCTTTGGGCTGAAGGTTTACAAGTTTGCAGAGCCAACTCTTTGAGTTCTGCCACAAGCACCAGAGGTTTTTTTTTTTTTTTTTTTTTTTTAAAGGAGCATGTGGGAAATGTAGAGATAAAGTCACAAGTTTTAATTTTAATTTTATATTTTGAAATAATAGTTGCTTTTACAGAAAAAAAAAGAAAAAAAGAAGAAAAAGACAAAAAAAAATAAAAGAAAAATAATAGTTGCTTTTACATTATGTGCATTGATATTTTGTTTGCATTTGTATCTGTGTGAGGGCATCAGATCACCTGGAACTAGAGTTACAGACAGTTGTGAGCCACCGTGTGGGTGCTGGGAATTGAACCTAAATCCTGGAAGAGCAGCCAGGGCTCTTAACTTCTGAGCCATCTCTGTTAAGTCCCCTCCCCTTGCAAGACAGGGTTTAGGGTTTCTCTGTGTAGCCCTGACTGTTTTGGGATTTGCTCTGTAGACCAGGCTGGCCTCGAACTCAGATCTGCCTGTCTCTACTCGCATGCTGGGACTAAAGGCGTGTGCGCCACCACACCTGGCTCAGTCAGAACGTTGTTTAAGTTGGGAAAAATAATAGCATGTTTGTTTAGGAACGAATCAGTGGAAAGGGACCATGAAAAGGTGTGGTAGGGCAGAAGAAGCTTGGAGGTGGCTGCTTGGTCGGCTTAGAAAGGAGTAGCTGTGAGGAAAGGCCTCTGGGAAGGAGGTGGGCACAGCCGGGGCACGGGATTCGCAGTCATTGGCCTGGCCAGGTGTGGGAGGAGGTGAGGGCTGTGGGGTGGGAGCAGGGTGAGCGCACTGTGGTGTGGAGGAGGTGATCCTCAGAGTGCATGGGCGTGAGCCATCCCTGTGAGTGGTAGATACTAGACGCCATTTGCTGTTCTCCTCAGAGACCGCTCAGCTCCTCTGTGCTGCTGGGTCTTAACAGCAGCCTTTAAGCATGTCAGTTTACCTGTGTCTTTTCTTTTCTTTTTGTAGAAAAACTACGGGCAAGCTGATGAAGATTGTAGGCATGGTATGTTTAAAAAATGGGACCCTTTTCTGATTTGAAGATTTTTAAAAATTATTAAAGTAAACAAAGTTTAAGGTTGGCTTTTGTTTTTTTAAAAAAAAATCTTCTGCCAATTTCAAAAGCAATTATAATGTTAAAAATCCTATTTTACTGACGTGCCTAGTGAAGAATTGGGTTGATGTCTTTCCTGCTGTGACAGGCATACCAGGCGAGCATGTGGGCATGACTGTTGATATTTCTGTCCCATGTGCCCCTTTGTTCCCTCAAGGAGCGTTTAGAGTGAATTCTTTAAAGTCTAGCAAACAGTTATAGTCTGTAAGTGCCATGTCTAAGAAATGCATCATCATTTTGATACTCGTTGATAATCGTGCTAAACTTAATACGTTGAAAATAGCTGTCCTTTCTTTTAAACCAGTCAGAGTATGTTCCTTAGTAGCATGTCTGGAATGTTTTGGAGTTCTCTTTCCTGTTTTCTTGTGGCCGGAAGTTGAGACCAATAAGATCCACAGTCTCTGAGTGCTCATTGTGTGGAAGTCCTTTTCCTGGCCATTGCTGCATCTCAGTGGCGTGGCCAGGATCCCGAGGGTGACGGGTTCACAGTGCCTTCCCACGCTCTCCTGCTGGGCTCTTCACACAGCTCAGTGGCTTGGATAATGTAAGTTATGTTTCATTTATCCAGAACTGGGTTTCAGGCCGAGGGATTTGACATTAGATCTTTTTCCTTTGTTTGTTTGTTTGTTTGTTTGTTTTGCCTCCTCATTTCTTTGTGTCAAAATTTTAAAAAAGAATTAAATATTTTATACCTTACCAAGTCTTGCTACATACTTCTGTGGAACATGGGGCATTTTTTAGACATTAGTCATTAATGGTCAGTGGCCTCTCTGTGAACCTTGCAATAGAATTATAGTGGTTTGGGGCTTAAATTAGACTTAGAGATAGTCCTGTCATCTTTGGACATTGCTAAGAAACACTAAGCAGATACAGTGCCAGATAGAGAAATGTGATGTCTCTGTTTCATCTGGAGAGATGGTGTGCTTAGTAAGCCTGCCTTTTACTGGTCTGAGAAACACAGATACTTATATTATTTATACAAGTACACTATACCATAGCTGTCTTCAAACACACACCAGAAGAGGGCATTAGATCCCGTTACAGATGGTTGTGAGCCACTATGTGGTTGCTGGGATTTGAACTCAGGACCTTTGGAAGAGCAGTCAGTGCTCTGAACCGCTGAGCCATCTCTCCAGCCCTCACAGACGCTTATAATACGTAAATTGTTTTTTTTTCCCTGTTAGCAAATAGTTTTAAAGTGGGGCTGGAGAGATGGCTTATCAGGCACGAGAACACTTGTTGTTCTTGCAGAGGATCCAGGTTTGATTCCCAGCACTCACGAGGTGACTCACAAACTTCTGTAACTTCAGTCCTTGGGGATCCAACCTCCTCTTCTGATGTCTGTGACCACCAGGCACAAGCATGGTTCATACACATACACGTAGGCAAAGCACTCTACCCGCATAAAATAACATTTAAAAACATTAAGAAACAAAAACAAAACAAGACCTTGAACATACTTATCATGACGTTGCTGACCACACTGTAGCATGGCTGTCTTTCCAAGCCAGTGTGAATGCAGCGCCTGCAGTTCATGGTACCTGTTCCCTTGTGTCCCTCATTTCCCAAACCGATGAGCCTCTAGCAGGTTCTGGTTGGTCCTTTGTCCCTACAAACTACCTGATAATAAACACATTCTTGCTTATTGTTGCCATTGTTTCATACCTAGTCTTTAGCGTCACTTTCTGAGCTAATTGCGTATTGGTGGTGTTTTTATATGTGTATAGTGTGACATGTTCTTGCCCTCTGCAGTGTGTGCGAATGTTCCTCACACTTCTGATGCCAAAACCCCGAAGTTTTGAAATTTTGCCTATCTCATGTATAAGAATTGGTCTTGTCTCTTTAATTTTCACTTTCTTGAGTTGAGAAGTTGATAACGGTCATCTCATTTGGGGAATGTGCATAACAATGTCCCAGGAGATTATATGATTTGTGAAAAGTCATGGAAGAATAAATGTTATTGAGAAAATTTTCATTTTTCTGTTTTATTTAGGTTTTTTTTCTTTCTTATTTTAATATAAAGACAGCGTCTCTCTCTACATTGCTCTGGCTCTCCTGGGACTCAATATGTAGAGCAGGCTTGCTCAACTACTTAGCAATTTAAATTACACACATTTTAAAACAAATTAATTCAGTAGTCAGGCACAGTAGCACACACCTTTAATCCCAGCACTCAGGAGGCAGAGGCAGGTGAATCTCTGTGTTCACCACCTGCCTGGTCTACAGAGTGAGTTCTAAGACAGCCAGAACTACATAGGGAGACCTTGTTCAAAAACAGACAAAACAAAACAAAAACTCAGTTGAATTACCAGGATAAAAATTTAACCATTGCAAAGAGGAAGTTGTTGTGACATGTGATGGCAGTGGAGTGCAGGTCGGACATTCATTCTGACCCCTGATCCTCGAATCTCATGTCTAGGATCCTCTCCCAAGGAAATAATACAAACGAAGGGGGGAATTGTATCCACACTTGTGTTCACTCTGTTGCTTGCTGTGTGTTAAAGTGAGAGATTGTTGGCTCTCAACAAGGAAGGGTTTATTATAATCTTTGTGTTGCTACTTCTTTTAAGTGACACCAAAGAACTTGGAGGTGGTCCTTTTTTTTTTTTTTTTTTTTTTGAGATAGGTTTTTTTCCCTGTGTAACAGCCTTGGCTGTCCTGGAACTTGCTCTGTGGAGCAGGCTGGCCTCAGAGAGCCACCTGCCTCTGCGTCCCACCTGTTAGTATTAAAGGCGTGCACCGCCACTGCCTGGTGGAAGCGATCCTTTTGTATGTGCAAGTGTGTGTGAGCATCGTGCATGGGGGCCAGAGGTTGACATTGGGAGGCCTCTACCCTTCTCTAACTTTTCTTACTTTGGGGACATGGTATTTCACTGGACCTGGAGCTCCTTGCTCGGTGAGGGTGACTGCCAACAGGCTCCTGAGAGTTTCATGTCTCTGCTTTCCCGTTCCCAGCCCTGGGGGTACAAACTTTGTACTGCTGTACCCTGCTTCTACATGTATGTTGGGGATCTGAGCTCAGCTTCTCATGTTTGTGTGGCAAATACTTTACCCACTCTTAACCACATTATCCATAAAGAGTTGTCTTCCTACCCCCGTTATAAAATTTGTACAAAAGCATCTCTACGGTGTTGACCATTTCAAGTAGACATTAGACACTGTTGGCTAACATTACTCATGCACTCATGCAGCTATAGAATTCTGATTTCACATATAATTTTTTTCAGTACTCAGTAGTGTTATTTCTGTGTAATGTAAATGGTATGGCTAGACCAGTCAGTTGGCTAACAAGCGGGAGGAAGCTCTTGCTGGGTTCCTGTTAATCTGCTACACTGCGCAGTTACACGGAGACGCTCTGAGGACAGGTCTGGAGAGCCGTCACGAGTGCCCCAGACCAGTGCTTTCTTGTGTACATTTTATAGAGTCTGACGCTCACTCTTCTGTTGTGGGGTCAGTTTGCACTTTTTGTAACTTGTGTATGTATGTGTGTGTCATTTTAAAAGTAAACAGCTCATTAGCCAAACTACATTGATTTTGATACATTATCTTGTATTGAATACCAATGCCAAGAAGCAAGTGATGGTGACCTTCAAATTTAATTCCTACTTTCTTGAAACATCACAGAATATCACTAAATCAAAAAACAATTCTATGTATGTATCCATCCATCTATCTATCTATCTATCTATCTATCTATCTATCTATCTATCTATCTATCTATCTATCTGAGTTAGTCTCTGGTTGGCTTGGAGCTTCCAATGTAGACCAGGTTGACTTGGAACTCCCGGGGATCTGAGGGCTGGGATTAGGTGTGTGCCACTATGCCTGGCCCTTCTTAAATAATTCCTACATATATGTATACATATAAAATTAACAGCTTATTATAATTTATTTTATTTAATATCTAGGAAGTTTGCCTCCCTCAGCAGTGCTAATGCAATTTCAAGAGCAATTGGGAATTAGTTAAGCTCTGTGAAGTTGTTGTGCACCTTGTAGGTAAATACTTTCTATAGCACGTAGGAAGGATCTCTCTAAAATTGGTTTCATTCTCAGCAAACTGTCCTGGATCATAGCCTTTATTGTTGCTGATGCTAGCGTGTGTTCTCTTTTTAGAGTAACTTGATGCCCCTCAGAAGACACTAATGTGGCATCCGTGGTGTCAGGGCCTTCACAGTTGCCATGGGTTTGTCCTCTCCATCCGTATGTTCTTCTGAAATTCTGTTTGATCCCGCAGGAACTCTAGAATGGGTATCTGTTGGGTGGGCACACAGTCCGTTGGTAACTGGCATCTGGAGGAAGTGCAGGATGATCTTTCCTGAAATAACTCTATATTTCTTTCTCTCATTCTGTTATGTGGGGTGTGGGACTGAGTGAGCTCAGGTCATCAGGCTCAGCTGCGAGCACCTTTACCTGTTGAGCTGTCTTCCTGGCCTTGTGTTTTGAAATGTTTTAAAGTAACCATAGACAGGAGAAAAGGACCTACAAGTGTTTCAGTACCTCTAAAGCGCAGAGGCCGCTGTGCACAAACACAATATTTGTATTAGACAGTGGTTTTTAAAAATATTATCTGAGACCCAGTCCATAATCTGTTTTACTTGGTTGCTCTTAATATATTTTTATAGCTGACTTGTTTAATTGAAACCTAACAAAGAATTATAAAGTTTTGAAGGTGGAATTCAACTTTAGAAAATAGCTGTCAATTCCTTATAAATATGGGTATGTACTATGTCTTGGTTAGAACCTAAAGTACATGGGCTTGAGCTTACGACTTTTAGAAACAGACTCAGGGTGCTGTTGGGTTCCGGTTTTGATGTCAGTGACCACTGGTTAAGTAATATGGTTAAATCAATTTTCATTATTTTAGTGTAAAACAGGGTAGGAACATGTAATGAAACAACTCTAATGCTTTGAAATTTTCACTGTACAGGAAACTTAGAATTGTGTTCAATGTATTTATTTATTCCTGTGTGTGTGTGTGTATGTATATATGTATGTTATGTGTGTACATGTGGGTATATGGGTGCTCCTGTGTGTGGTAGGGCCTATCAGAGGGCTTGTTCTTCCACCATGTGAGTTATAGGTATGGAGCTCAGATCACCAGGTTTGGCATTAAATACTTTTATCCACTGAGTCACCTTGCTAACTCCGTAGCACTTGGTATTCAACAAATTCCACGAAATAATGATTTGTGATATTTTAGATGAACCTTGATTATTATAAACATTATGAGGTGTACAGTTCTGAAACCCTAGCCAAGAGTTTTGTCAAGTTAAAAAGTCACCAAGTTAAAAAGTCACCGTCACAAGTTCATGTCAGTGAGACTTGACCTGTGAAGCATTTGATGGTGCAGCCAGCAACCCCTGTTAGGTGGCTAGACTGGGACCTAAGAAATTGGCAGGTTACTGAATGAGCCTTGGGTGGTTTTCGTAAGGGAGATGTTGACATCTTTAATGACCTTTCTTCTCAGTACAATTTAGAGTAGATATAGGTACATAATCCTGGTGTTAAAATGATCCTTTTATGGTGTTTTGGTATTATGGTTGTGAAAGAGCAGTACGTTTTGAATTTGGCCTTTTTCGGGGCTACTGAAGTGTGAGTTGATGTTCTCTCATCATACTGGGCAGCTACAGTGAGTTTCAGGTCCCAGTTAGCTCCAGGATCAAGAGGCCAAATAACCAGGCCCCTGCAGCAAGTGTGTTATGTTGCTAGCATTGCTAGTTGGAGTATTGGGGGAAATTGAGGCTTGTATTGTACTGTATTGTACTGTACTGTTCTGTATTGTACTGTATTGTATTGTACTGTACTGTACTGTACTGTATTGTATTGTCGTTTTTGGTTGTGGTGGCAGACTACCTCCCAGGGCTAAGTGTTAGGCATTTTTAAGCTGAGCTATATTCCAGCTCCTAAAGACACTTAAAAATTTTAATTATGTGTATATGTATGGGTCTGTGAGTTAAGTGCAGGTGTCTGCTGAACTTGGAGGGGGGTGTCAACCCCCCTGGAACTGCAGCTGCAGGAGGTGCTGAGCTACCTGACCTGGGACTGGTAACTGAACTCAGGTGCCTCGGACAAGCAGTGTGTGCTCATGACCCCTGAGCCCTCTCTCCAGCCTTCAAAGATACTTGAGAAAATGTGTTTCATTACCATCTATTAACTACACACAGTAATGGCTTTCTTTCATCATGGCATCCTCACATATGCACCTGATGTATTCTGATCCTGTTAACCCCATTACACTCTGTCCTCTCCCAGCTGATCCTTTCCATCTGACTGACTAGTTCCTTCCACGCTCCTGCCATTTATTTCCCTTTTCCTTTCAGTTGACTCAGTGAGTTTAATTAGGGCGCACAGAAGCACGGGCAATTTACCAGAGTGGAGAAAGTTAGATGCACTTTGGTTCACATTATTCGCACTGAGCTTCTCAGGCTGGGGTGACATTGTAAGTCAGGGAGACTCTGCAGTTTTTACAGTAATTAAAAGGCTTTGTTGGAAATATATTTAGTTGATAGGATAATAGTGTTTAATCACAATATCTCAGGTCAGGGCCTCTGAAATCCATTGTTTTATTTAATCCTGTTGTCTTCTCAGTTTCCTAGCTGTGGAAACATGCTATGTGATGAGTCAGCTTGTTTAAAGCACAGTGGCAGTTGTGAGCAGGACTGTGGCTTTGATGTGAGACTGTGGTGGGAAGCCATGCTGCTGTCTGGAGCCACATGTGTTATGTGTCTCTACTTCAGGCCTTTACATGCTGAACACAGGGAAAGAAAAGCTGTTCTTTTATTCTAGAAATAAAAAGCTGGAGGCTCTATTTTGGGGGGGGGGTATTTATTTTGTTATCTTCAATTATGTATGTCTTGTTCAGTGTGCTGTTGCTGTGAAGAGACATCCTGACCAAGGCTTCTATTAGAAAGAAAGCATTTAATTGAGGGCTTGCTTACAGTTTCAGAGGTTAGAGTTCATTATCGTCATTGTGAGACATGGTGGCACACAGACAGAAATAGTACTGGAAAAGTAGCCGAGAGCTGCACCCTGATTTGCTGGCTCAAAAAGAGATTCTGTGCTAGGCATGGGTTTTTGAAACCTCAAAACCCACCCCCAGAGGCACGCCTCCTCCAGTACTTCCTAATCTTTCAAGTAGTGCCACTCCCTGGTGACCAAGCATTCAAATGTATGAGCCTATAGTGGCTATTCTTCCTCAGATGTCACAGTGTTTATGTGCCTGTACGTGGGTATGTTGCCTGAGTGCTGATCTCATGCATGTCGTGGAGGCCTAAGATGCTAGATCCTCTGGCTCTATAGTTGCAGGCAGTTATCTGCTTGCCTGACGCGTGTTGGGAACCAAATTTGGGTCCTCTGCACGCGCAGCAAGTGAAGAGCAAGTATCCTTAACCCCCGAGCCAGCTCCCTGAGTGCACCTCGCTGTTGGGCCAGTCTGTCCTGCTGCTGAGCTCCTGGGATTTTCCTTCTTCTGCCCCAGCCGCAGGGTTACTGGCATGTGTGGCCTTGCCTGGCTTTTATGTGGGTACTGGAGATTCAACCTCAGGTCCTCTTGCTGTCACATCAAGTGCTACTTCTCAAGCTGGCTTTTAAAAAAGACATTTTCTAGACACAAAGCTTTTTTTTTTTTTTCCTTCAGGAGGAGTTTAGAATTTAAGTTTTTCTAGTTTGAATCAATTATAGGTTGGTAAGTTGTAAGGAGAGGTTGCATGTATGCTTCGAATCCTTTTCCATGATGGTTTTGACTTCTGTTACTCTAGTACTATATCAAAACCAATAAATTAGTGTTAGTACGAATGTGTATGGCATGTGCCACTTGTGTTGATTCGTGTAGCCACCAACCACCCCAGCACAGTGTTCTGTTGCCATAATACCTCACCGTGCTGTCTGTCCCATTCCCAGTGCTCGCTACCCGTCCTGACCCCTGCCAACCACAAGCTCCTCCCATGTCACGTGTCATCTCGTCGCTGCTATCCCAGCAGAGCTGTGGCGTGTCTGACGGCATGTCTGACCGGAAGTGGCTGTGCTCATTCACTTAGTGCCTTTGAGATCGGTCCAAGCTGGGACAGTCAGTAGTTCAGCTTTGATCTCTTAATAGGAACTGAAGGCTTTATGGAATTGGATTTTGACTTTCAGTCTCATTTCCCCCAAATGTTTATTTACGTTTGTACATAAAGCTCATTTTAAAAGTTCTGTTCCATTTATCTGTATTTGTTTTGTGTGTGCATGTACGTGTGCATGTATAGAGTGTGTGTGTGTGTGTGTGTGTGTGTGTGTGTGTGTGTGTGTGTACGGCAGAGAGTAACTTGTAGGATGTGGTTTCGCCTTCCACCCTGAGGGTCAGATTTGGGCTGTCAGGCTTGGTGACAGCTCCTTTCCCCACTGAGCCACCTCGACAGCCTGATGTACAGGACTTATATTTAAATTATAGATTTTTGAAAGCTTAGTGTTTAAAATTGTGGGTCAGGCCCGGCGTGGTGGCGCACGCCTTTAATCCCAGCACTTGGGAGCCAGAGGCAGGCAGATTTCTGAGTTCAAGGCCAGCCTGGTCTACAGGGTTAGTTCCAGGACAGCCAGGACTATACAGAGAAACCCTGTCTCCAAAAAAAAAAAAAAAGACTAAAATCATGGGTCTTTTGTTGTTGCTTAGTGTGAATTGATGTGGAGGAAATGAGCTGTGAACCAGGGTGAACTCAGTTGTAGGATTCTTGTTTATAGTGACTCTTATGTACAACTGTAGTTGTACATAAATCTTCAGCTTTATTTTTGGAGACAAGTTCTTGCCGAGTTGCCCGGGTTGGCATTAAACTTTTTGTCTTGCCAAGGAAGGCCTTGAACTCTATCTAGAGTTCAATGTGGATGCAGTTACAGGTCTGAACCACTTGTGCTTATGAGTGATGCTGTAAAAGAAATGTTATCTCAGTGCTGACTGGGCACTTACTAGTGCTAACCCTGTATTACTTGTGTGTGTGTGCGTGTGTGAGTGTGACTGGGGCCTGGTGCATGCTGGTCTTGGCTGTGGGCTGCAGCCTCAGCCCTGAGATTGTATTTGTACATAGGCAGAGATTTAAGATAGTGTATACTTTGCCTTGTGTGATCTCAGTAAGTCTTGTGCCACAGTGACAAGAGAAAGTGCCTATTAGCACTTGAAACAGAGATTTCTGTCATAGGGCAGACACAGAAGAGTGTAACTTTAGTCATTTCAAACCTTATTTTTAATGATGATTCCTAACCGCTTTAACCTCCCTTGTAGCCCACCACTCACCAGAGGTAGGGAGGAAGAAAGGATACGGGGTGGGGATGGGGGTGGGGGTGGGGGTGGGTGGTTGGGGTAGGGTAGTGGACCTGTTTAGAAAGGTTCTTTGGAGCAACTCCCATCTGTGTTGTCTGGAAATCAGCAGTTGAGTTCACAGGTTAGCAGCGGTAGCTTGAGCCACTCTAGCAGAATAGCCTCTCTCCTGTGTCCACTTCAGCTAAAAGTTCTTCACAAGTCTGCCTTAGTTTTTCACCTGAGTCCACTTTAGGAAAACACTCCTTCAAGTGTTTGCCCAGGGTGTCCACAGTCTTCTTTGGTGAGCCAGCTAGTAAGAACAGTAGAAGGCTTGCAACAGAGATCTCAAAATACTGACTTCTGAAACTGAGAAGAAGAGAAAGGAGTTTCAGGATAGAAAAAGCCCCTTTTAAACTCAACTTTTCTTCAGAGTGTTTTCATTTGGTTACTCGTCACTAACTGTCAAAACTTTGCTGTGGTCATAAGGCAGGTGCAGCTCTGGAAGTTTAGGGTCTTTAATGAAGAGGGAGTTGAAGACACTCTAAGCAATGGAGTCGTTTCCTGTCCTGTGCACATACACAGGCATGTTTGTTTGTTTTTGGTTTTTCCAGACTAGATTTCTCTGTATAGCCCTGGCAGTTCTGGAACTTGCTCTGTAGACCAGGCTGGCCTGGAACTCATGGAGATCCGACTGCTTCTGCTTCCCAAGTGCTGGGATTAAAGACGGGCACCACCACAGCCCAGCGCATGAAGGCTGCTTTTTGCACATTGAATTTTAACTATGCTAAGAGTAAAAGCTTTATTCAAGCATGTATGAATGTGCACCATGTGCATGCCTGGTGCTCACGAAGTCAGAAGAAGGACCCTGGAACTGGAGTTAGACATGGTTGTGAACCACCATGGGGGTCATGGGGACTGAACTCTGGTCCTTTGGAAGATCAAACAGTGATCTTACCTGATGATCAGTCTCTCTGTGAAACCATTCAGTTGAGATTTATTTATTTATTTATTTATTTATTTGTATATAAATGAGAGGCTCTAAATGATAGGGTCTTACTTTTTAGCTGTAGCCAGACTAGTACTTATTATATAGACTAGGCTGGGCTTTAAACATAGAGACCTATGTGCCTCTGCCTCCCATATGTTGGCATTAAAGGCATTCGAGTGCCAGCTGAATTTGTGCTTTTTAAGATTAATTTACTTTTATGTGTGTGTGTGTGTGTGTGTGTGTGTGTGTACCTGTGTAAGTTTATGTACACTACATGTGTTCAGGATCCCACTGAGGCCAGAAAAAGGTATTGGATCCCCTGAAACTGAAATTATACATGGTTGTGAGCTGCCATGTGGGTTCTGGGAACCGTACCTGGGTCCTGGGTCCTGGGTCCTCTGTGGGAACAGTTAGTCCTTCAAACTGCGGAGCCCTCTTGTCCATACCCCTGCATCTGTTTCTATACACTGTCCTTTTCACAAATCTCTATGAGTTGTGTGGCAAATGAATTGTCAAAAACCTAAATGACTGATATTTAGGAAGATACTTTATGATTATTTATTTGATTTATTTTGAGACAGGGTTTCAGTGTGTAGCCCTGGCTGGCCTAGAACGGACCACGTGGACCAAGTTGACCTTGAACTGTAGATGATCTAATTGCTGTGGCATTGTGTGGAGGTAGATGTCAGAGGGCAACAGGCAGGGATTGGTTTTCCCTTTTCACGATGTCCAGGGCGTAAAACAGTTGTCAGGCTCGGTGACAAGTATATTTACCTGCTAAGCCATCTTTGAAGCCCTTGGTAGAGAGCTCAAAACAAAATAAACATACACATGTATGCTTAGAATAGTTTAGTATTTTTTTAAATAGATTTATTTATTTATTTTATGTATGTGAGTACTCTGTCACTCTCTTCAGACACACCAGAAGAAGGCATCGGATCCCATTACAGATGGTTGTGAACCACCATGTGGATGCTGGGAATTGAACTCAGGACCTCTGGAAGAGCAGTCAGTGCTCTTAACTGCTGAGCCATCTCTCCAGCCCTGGTTTAATATTTTTGAGACATAGTAGGTCTTGTCTTGGAGCATGACTGATACTTACTGTGTAGTTCAGACTGGCCTCAAGATTATTACAATTCTGCCTCAACTTCCTAAGTGCTCGAATTACTGATCTGGGCCACCATGCTGGACTTAGAACTAAAAAAGTTTATTGTTCTGTGTGTGTGTGTGTGTGTGTGTGTGTGTGTGTGTGTGTGTGTGTGTGTGTAGGGTGTGCGCGTGGACGTGTACTATGGTGCTCTGTGGAAGTCAGGGGGCAGCTTGTGAAGTTGTTTTTTTCCTTACATCTTAGTGTGTTCCAAGTCAAACTGCAGTTTCCAGGCAGTTGTGTAGCAAGAGATTTTCCCAGATGATCCATCTTGCCTTCCTTAGGATTTTAAAAAACTTTTGATTCCTGTCCTTGAAGCAGTGATTCTAAAGTGATTGTATTTAGGTACAGATTATTTATTAAAATAGCTTTTTTTTGGCATTTTATTTTTCTAAAGAATTTTTAGGTCAGTGCTTTCATTAGGCCAAGCTCCTTAATAAAAGACTGGAAATTAAGGAAATAATTTCTTTTGTCAAAAATTAATATTATCTTGTTGCAGAAAAAGTTCAACTTTTATTGTCCCTCAAGCTTCAGATGATGTTTCTCTTTGCAGGTGACTCTTGCAAGGGAGTCCTGTGTCCTTGTGAACGGTTGAAGGCTGTTGGCCCTAGCCTGACTGTTCTTGTTGAAAGGGAGATGGGTATTCCTTTAGAATTACCCAGTTTCCAGTCCAGAGCATCCTGTGTATCCGGAAGGATTTGAGAGTTGGTGGGAAGAGAATTTATCTGCATGGAATTTTAACTCAAAAAAAGATTTTTCTTTATAATCCTGAAGATTATATATATTCAGGAGAGCCAAGGAAGACCGTTGGCAGCACTGCAGTTTGACGGTGTTACAGGGCACAGAAGCAGGGCTCTGTGCTAACGGCTTGCCTCTTTGCTTCCGCCATCATTATGTCCTAGCAGACAGAAATTAAATTGCATTTAGGATAACAGTTGGAAGAAAAGCTGGTATAGCTACTTGTCTGCATGATGGAAGGAAAGGAACGTGATTTTGATAAATTCTGAGACATCCAAACACTACTGCAACGGAAGAGTCTTAGAAAGTAAGAGCTGCAAGTTTGTGCAAGCTCCGAGATCCACAAGAGGCGCTCAGTAGGCAGCACTTCAGCCTCAAAATATTTTGTGGTGGTGCACGCCTTTAATCCCAGCACTTGGGAGGCAGAGGCAGGTGGATTTCTGAGTTTGAAGACAACTTGGTCTATAGAGTGAATAAGTACCAGGACAGCCAGGGCTATAGAGAAACCCTGTAAGCCCCCCCCCCCCGATATATTTTTACATGTGTTTACTTTGTGTGGATGATCACATTGGAGTTCAGAGGACAGCTAGCAGCGTGTGGTTCTGTCCTTCCCATGTGGTTTCTGGGGTTGTTGTGGAAGCACACTCCTTTCTCCACTCAGCTACTCGCTCGCCTGTGCTTTCCCTATCGTTTTTTTAATTCTAAAATGTTTTTAATTGGAATTTTTATAGCAAAGTTTTATAGACTCAAGAGATGGGTCAGTGGTTATGAGTACTGGATGCCTCTTCTGAAGAACCAAGGTTTGATTCCCAGCACCCATGTGATATCTTAGAACTATCTATAACACCAGTCTTGAAGATACAACATCCTTTTTTGGCACCAGACATGCATGTGGTACAAAAACGTGCAAAACACCCATCTACCTATATCCAAGAATATTTGGACAACACAAATTCCAACACTCCACCCACCCCCAACCCCCAAGTGTGTGCGTGCGCGCACAAGTTTTGTTTTGGCTTTTGGCTTGTTGATTTTCTGACTTTCTTCCCCTCCCCTTTTTTTTATTTTTATTTTTATTTTAAAGATTTATTTATTTATTATAAGTAAGTACATTGTAGCTGTCTTCAGACACTCCAGAAGAGGGAGTCAGATCTTGCTAAGGATGGTTGTGAGCCACCACGTGGTTGCTGGGATTTGAACTCTGCACCTTTGGAAGAGCAGTCGGGTGCTCTTACCCACTGAGCCATCTCACCAGCCCCCGCTTTTTTTAAAAAAGGAAATAATCATCAAAATAATTTATAATAGTTAAATGTCTCTTAAATATACATAATATCTTCTGGAGCTAAAAGTAATATGCACTCAACCTGTTTTAAAAATATATTTGGAACATTAAGCATGATAGAAGTAGAAAAAAAAATCTTATGAAGTCCTGTATGAAACGAAATTATAAGTTCATGATTAGACAGAAACCATTCCATTTCCAAAGGAGAATACACAGCGTAACTGTGGCTTCAGAGAATGAATTGGGTAGTGTTCCTTCTGTTTCTCTTTTGTGGAGTAGTTTGAAGAGTATTGGTATTAGGTCTTCTTTGAAAGTCTGATAGAATTGTGCACTAAAGCCGGGCATGGTGGCGCATGCCTTTAATCCCAGCACTCGAGAGGCAGAGGCAGTGTGATTTCTGAGTTCGAGGCCAGCCTGGTCTACAGAATGAGTTCCAGGACAGCCAGGGCTACACAGAGAAACCCTATAAGGAGAGAAAAAAAAAAAAAAAACCAAAAAAAAAAAAAAAGAATTGTGCACTAAGCCCATCTGTTCCTGGGTTCTTTTTGATTGGGAGACTTTTAATGACTGCTTCTATATTTCTTTAGGCATTATGGGACTGTTTAGATGGCTTCTCTGATTCTGTTTGGTATTTGGTATCTGTCTAGAAAATTGTCCATTTCATCCAGATTTTCCAGATTTGTTGAATATAGGCTTTTGTAGTAGGATCTGATGATTTTTTTTTTTTAAGATTTATTTATTATATGTAAGTACACTGTAGCTGTCTTCAGACACTCCAGAAGAGGGCGTCAGATCTTGTTACAGATGGTTATGAGCCACCTTGTGGTTGCTGGGATTTGAACTCTGGACCTTCGGAAGAGCAGTCAGGTGCTCTTACCCACTGAGCCATCTCACCAGCCCCGATTTTTTTTTTTTTTAAATTTCCTCCTTTTCTGTTGTATCTCCCCTATCATTCTTGAGTTTGTTAATTTGGATACTGTCTCTGTGGCCTCCGGTTATTCTGGCTAAGGGTTCATCTATCTTGTTGATTTTTTTCTCAAAAGAATCAGTTCCTAGTTGGTTGATTCTTTGTATAGTTCTTTTTGTTTCTACTTGTTTGCTTTCAGCCCTGAGCTACTCCTCTTGGGTGTGTTAACTCCTTTTTGATCTAGAGCTTTCAGGTGGCTGTTAAGCTGGTAGTGCATGCTCTCTGCAGTTGCTTAGTGGAGGTTCTCAGAGCCGAGTTTTCCTCTTAGCACTGCTTTCATTGAATCCTGTAAGTTTGGGTATGTTGTGCCTTCATTTTCATTAAATTCTAAAAAGCCGTTAATTTCTTTCTTTCTTTCTTTTTAAAGAGATTTATTTATTTTATGTATATGAGTACACTGTAGCCGTAGAGATGGTTGTGAGCAATCATGTGGTTGTTGGGAATTGCACTCAGGACCTCTGCTTGCTCATTCCCTGCTCGTTCTGGAGATTTATTTATTGATTTATTTATTTATTCATTTATTTGATTGTTTTTTCGAGACAGGGTTTCTCTGTATTGCTCTGGCTGTCCTGGTACTCACTTTGTAGACCAGGCTGGCCTCGAACTCAGAAATCTGCCTGTCTCTGCCTCCTGAGTGCTGGTATTAAAGGCATTCGCCACCATGCCCTGCTGATTTATTTATTATTATATGTAAGTACACTGTAGCTGTCTTCAGACACACCAGAAGAGGGCATCAGATCTCATTACAGATGGTTGTGAGTCACCATGTGGCTGCTGGGATTTGAACTCAGGACATTTGGAAGAGCAGTTAGTGCTCTTAACTGCTGAGCCATCTCTCCAGCCCTTTAATCTCTTTCTTCACCAAGTTATCATTGAGTAGAGCATTGTTCATCCATATGTGTGTGGGCTTTCTGGTGTTTTTGTTGCTATTGAAGACCAGCCTTAGTCCATGGTGATCTGATAGGATGCTTGGGATTATTTCAATCTTCTTGTATCTGTTGAGGCCTGTTTTGTGACTGATTATATGGTCAGTTTTCGAGATGGTACCATGAAGTGCTGAGAAGAAGGTATAGTCTTTTGTTTTAGGATGAAATGTTCCATAGATATCTGTTCAATTCATTTGCTCTCTAACTTCTGCTAGTTTTAATGTTTCTCTGTTTAGTTTGTGTTTCCATGATCTGCTTATTGATGAGAGTGGGGTGTTGAAGTCTCCCACTATTATTGCGTGAGGTGCAATGTGTACATAAAGTTTCTTTTATGAATGTGAGTACCTTTGCATTTGGAACATAGATGTTCAGAATTGAGAGTTCTTCTTGGTAGATTTTCCTTTGATGAGTATGTAGTAGTTTTCCTTATTCTTTTTGATATCTTTTGGTTGAAAATTGATTTTATTCAATATTAGAATGGCTATTCCAGCTTGTTTCTTGGGAACATTTGCTTGGAAAATTGTTTTCCAGCTCTTTACTCTGATGTAGTGTCTGTCTTGGACACCAAGGAACGTTTCCTGTATGCTGGGTCCTGTTTACATAACCAGGCTGTTATTCCATGTCTTTTTATTGGGGAATTGAGTTCATTGATGTTAAGAGATATTAAGGAATAGTGATTGTTGCTTCCTGTTACTTTGTTTTTAGAGGTGAAATTATGTTTGTGTGGCTATCTTCTTTGGGGTTTGTTGAAAGATTACTTTCTTGCTTTTTCTAGGGTGTAGTTTCCTCCTGTGTTGGAGTTTTCCATCTATTATCCTTTGTAGGGCTGGATTTGTGGAAAGATACTGTGTAGATTTGGTTTTGTTGTGGGGTATCTTGGTTTCTTCCTCTGTGGTAATTGAGAGGTTTGCTACTGCCTGGGCTGTCATTTGTGTTCTCTCAGGGTCTGTATAATATCTGTATAATATCTGCCCAGGATCTTCTAGCTTTCATAGTCTCTGGTGAGAGGTCTGGTGTAATTCTGATAGGTCTGCCTTTATATGTTACTTGACCTTTTTTCCTTACAGCTTTTAATGTTCTTTTTTTGTTGTTGTTGTTTTGTGCATTTGGTGTTTTGACTACTATGTAATGGGAGGAATTTCTTTTCTTTTCTTTTTTTTTTTTT
>NC_034603.1:74922329-74924022 GCF_900095145.1 Mus pahari
TTTTTTTTAAAGATTTATTTATTTATTATATGTAAGTACACTGTAGCTGTCTTCAGACACTCCAGAAGAGGGCGCCAGATCTCGTTACGGATGGTTGTGAGCCACCATGTGGTTGCTGGTATTTGAACTCGGGACCTTTGGAAGAGCAGACGGGTGCTCTTACCTGCTGAGCCATCCCACCAGCCCGATATTTCTTTTCTGATCCAATCTATTTGGAGTTGTATGTTTATGGGCGTCTCTTTCTTTAGGTTAGGTAAGTTTTCTTTTATAATTTTGTTGAAGATATTTCTTGGCCCTTTAAGTTGGGAATCTCCACTCTCTTCTATACTTATTATCCTTAGGTTTGGTCTTCTCATTGTGTCCTGAATTTCCTGGATGTTTTGGGTTAGGAGCTTTTTGCATTTGCATTATCTTTGACTGTTTTGTCAATGTTTTCTGTGAACTTCAGCCCCTGAGATTCTCTCTTCTATTTCTTGTATTTGGTTGGTGATGCTTGCATCTATGACTCCTGATCTCTTTCTTAGGTTTTCTATCTCCAGGGTAATCCCTTTGTGATTTCTTTATTGTTTCTATTTCCATTTAGATCCTGGATGGTGTTATTTAAATCCTTCTCCTTTTTGGTTGTGTTTTCTTTTAATACTTTAAGGGATTTTTGTGTTTCCTCTTTAAGGGCTTCTAGCTGTTTACCTGTGTTCTCCTGTATTTCTTTAAGGGAGTAATTTATGTCCTTCTTAAAGTCTTCTATTATCATCATGAGATGTGACTTAAAATCAGTTTTGCTTTCCTTGTGTGTTGGGGTATCCAGGGCTCACTGTGGTGGGAGAACTGGGTTCCGAAGATGCCAAGTAGCCTTGGTTTCTGTTGCTTATGTTCTTACCCTTGCCTCTCACCGTCTGGATATCTCTAGTGTTAGCTGGTCTTGCTGTCTCCGACTGTGGCTTCTTCCTCCTGCAAGCCTGTGTCAGTACTCCTGGGAGACCAGTTCTCTCTGGGAGGAATTTGGGTATGGGGAGCTGTGGTACAGGGTCAGCTCTGGGGTGCAGATAGAAACCTCAAGAATCCTGTCCCTGGCTATTCCTTAGTTCCTGTGTCTTGATAACTTTCGGTAGGCCCCTCTTGGGCCAGGAATTTGTGCAGAAGTGTTGGTCTTACCTGTGCTCACAGGCATGTATGCACTCCTGGGAGATTAGCTCTCTCCAGGCAGTTTTTGAATATGGAGCTCATTGGCACACGCTCTGCTTCCATACAGACGGAACCCGGAAGGCGCTTTCCCTATCTTTATGGTACTGTACTTTATCACCCCCTGACTTCCTCTCCTCTCAAACATGTTCCAGCTCTAAAATCTTTTTATTAATATTTTTATTTTGTCTTATGGTCTGACACTTGCTATGTAGCAGAGGATGACTTTGAACTTGTCATGTTATTCCTTCCACCCCTCTTCGGCCAGGATTGCAGTTCTGTGTGGATTAGGGATTGACCAGGTAGGGCCTTGTGCATTAGGCAAGCACTGGACCAACTGGGCTGTAGCCCCAGACCAAATGTTCAGCTGGTAATTTGCTTTCTGGCTTTATTTATTTATTTATTTATTTATTTTCTAAAGATTTATTAATTTATTTAATATATGTGAGTACACTGTAGCTTCAGACACTCCAGAAGAGGGAGTCAGATCTCGTTACAGATGGTTGTGAGCCAC
>NC_034603.1:74924507-74926175 GCF_900095145.1 Mus pahari
GAGTTCCAGGACAGCCAGGGCTACACAGAGAAACCCTGTCTTTTTTTTTTTTTTGAGAAACCCTGTCTTGAAAAAACAATTAAAAAAAATTAAAAAAAAATTACTCTGTGTTTGTGTGTGTATATGTGCACATGTTTGCTTTGTCTTATGCTTGTGTGCTTGTACACCCGTAGCACATGGTCATTATGACGTATATGGAGGTCAGAGAACAAATGTTTTTTGTTCTCTTTGTCTCATAACAGTTTTTCTTTGTAACAGCTCTGGTGGCTGTCCTGGAACTACTTTTGAACATCCTCCTGTTTCTGCCTCCCATGAGGCATGCCCACCTGACTCAGAGGACAGTTTGTAGGAGTTGGTTCTTCCTTCCATCCTGTCAGTCTCTGGGATCAAACTCATGTCATCAGGCTTGGTGACAGTCTCCTCCAGCACCTTTGTCTGTCCTCAGATCATTGGAGTTAAGCCTACACCACCACACTTACAGAGTTACTTTTAAAAATTAAAAATAGAAATCTTTCTGGATCAAAGCAATAGTTAAATAAACTGTTGTATTTACTTGATGTAACTTTACATCTCCAATAATATGATAAATAAAAATTCTAACATGGACAGTTGAATTTTCTGGGATGAGAAGGTTAGACATTAACTGTCATGTTTATAGTGCTCTACTAGGTAAATATCTAATTATGAATAATAGTTGGATCAAGCATGAGCAGTGGTTGAACACTTTTTAAAATGACGAGATCGTGGTAAAACTTTATGTAGGATTTCATTAGTGCTGTGTGAATTGTGTGATGAAAATGTAAGAGTTTAGTGAGGGGGACAGTGAACTTAACTGAAGTAAACCATCCTGCCGAGACCCTCCATCTACATGTTACAGTATGGTACAGTGTAGTATTGCACAGTACAGCTACACCTACTCATCAAGGACACTGCTTGAAAATGGCTTATAACAAAGTTCAGTTTTGGAGTATTTTCTTGTAGCAAATTGTTTTCTTGCAAAGGAATACAGATCCTTGTGGCACTTGTATTAAGTTTATAAAGTCTTGCAAATAGACTAGGTAGTATATTCTGTGACTATGGATAATTAGATCTTAGTTAATCTTACTAGTTTGATGAAGGCGCTCTCTCTCTCTCTCTCTCTCTCTCTCTCTCTCTCTCTCTCTCTCTTCTTTAAGTGTTCTCACTGTGTAGACCAGGCTGGCCTCAGAGCTGTGTCCTTTACCTTTGCTGGGATTGAAGGTGTGCACCACCATGCATGTCTGCCCGACAAAGACTGACCTTTAAGGCTTAAAAGATTTTTATATTTTACTTTTTATGTGTATGAGTGCTTTTCCTTCATGTGTGTCTGTGTACCATGTACATACCTGGTGATCAGGAAATCAGAAGAGGGTGTTAGATTCTCTGGAGCTGGAGTTACTGATGGTTATTAGCCCTCAAGTGGGTGCTGGGAAGTGAACTCAGGTCTTTTGCTTGCTGAGCTATTTCTCCAGCCCCTAAAGGCTAATTTTTAACTGTGTAGAAATATCCAATGTTGAGATTTCTCCCTCCTTTCCTTCCCCTTCCCCTTCCCCTTCCTTCCTTCCTTCCTTCCTTCCTTCCTTCCTTCCTTCCTTTTTTTTTTTTGTTTTTTTGTTTTTTTTTTTTGTTTTTTCGAGACAGGGTTTCTCT
>NC_034603.1:74926220-74944891 GCF_900095145.1 Mus pahari
GAGTGCTGGGACTAAGGGCGTGCGCCACCACACCCTGTTTCTTTCCTTCCTTCTTTGTCTCTTTCTGCATCTCCAAGCCTCCCTCCCTGAAACTCATTATGTAGGTGACAATCACCAATCACCCTGATCTCCTGACCCTCTTCTGTCTGTGTACTGTCAGGAATGGAGGGAGTGAGGTGCCCCTGTTATGTACAGTGCTGGGTACTGAGCTTAATGTCTGCCAGCCGAGCCCTCTATCGATTGAGCTATATCCAGCTTGGGATTCGCAGTTTCTCTAAACATTTTAATAGTATAGGATTCGGTCAACTCATCTGCAGTTTTAAAAAGTCCTCATTTAACTTAATGTATTAAACAATATTTTTTGGAAAAGAACTTAATTCTAAAATATTGCGTGTTTTGCGTGTGTGCATGCGTGTGTGTGAAGCTGCACATGTGGAAGTCATATAGAAACTTTTGGGAGTTGGTTCTCTTCTTCTACTAAGGGGTCCAGTAGGTCCAACTAAGGTCATTGGAATTACAGAGCAAACACTTTTCTTGAAATGATCTCTATATTTTCTCTCCTAGAACCAGGTGGCTCCAGTTATCCTCTTTGCTCAGCCTCTTGCCTAACTGGGTATAGATGTGCACTTCCATCCCCTACTAGAGCCCTTTAAACCATCTGACTACTTGTTTTCTTCCTGTTTAATTGACAGTTCACCCATGTGTGAATGTGGTATTCTGAGGCTTGTATAGTATGTAGTGATCAGGGTAGCTGGCATACTACCTGAAACAGTTGTCTGTTCTCTGCATGGGGTGGATTGAAGATCCTCTCTATTCTCTGTTTTGAAGTCCACAATTGAGTGCTCATATAGTTCTGCTGGGCACAGAACTTGACAAGTTTTTACCCAGCTGCCCACTGGAGAGCTTTAGAGGACATCTCCCTAGGTTTTGATGCCGGAAGTTGTAGTAGGGCTCACCCATTCTTTGCCATGTTCCTTCTTGTCCTTGCCTGTATGACTTAGAAAGTGCCCACTGCTTTTTTCTTCTGTTTGGAGTTACTGTTTTATTTAGCATGTGCAAAGCCACACTTAGGATGTCTTTGTATTATAAGCAAGAAAATTGTGTCCTAGTGTCCTGTGGCTAATGATGTGTTTCTTCCTTGGCAGTGCTGGGGGAAGGAATGGCCAAGGGAGAGCGTGCCTTCCGGGCAGTGCTGTGCTGCATGCAGCTGAAAGGGAAGCTCCAGCTTGTGTCCTCCATCCTTGCCAAGTCACTGTCAGGGGAGTCTCTGGTAAGTTCATGAGTCTGCGGTTGAACACTTGCAAATAAATGCTCATGTCTGCCTCCTCAGGAGAGGAAGAGGAGCAGGGTTGTATTTAGTGTGCAATGTCAGATGTCCAAGTTCATGAAAATCCCAAGATTTTTGTTTTTTTGAGACAGGGTTTCTTTGTGTAGCCTCGACTGTCTTGGAACTCACTCTGTAGACTAGGCTGGTTTTGAACTCACAATGATCCACTTGCCTCTGCTTCCCGAGTACTGGGATTAAAATTGTGTGCCACCACTACCACCGGTCCAAATGGTTTCTTAAAAGGTAGGTTGAGCAGAGGCTGAAACTATCTTTGGGTTTAAAATGTTGGTATGTATTTATTTCTTTCAGGGTTCTTACTTTTGGTCTTGTGTTTTCGAGAGTAGATCTTAAGAAGTAGCCCAGGCTGGCCTCAAGCTCAGAGTGATCCTACTGCCTCAGCCTTAAGAATGCTGGTATTGCAAATGTGAGCTACCACACCTGGCTTCTTAGTTTTCGTTTTTTTGAGACTTGGTCTCATTATGGCCCAGGCTAGTCTTGAACCACAATCCTCTTGCCTCAGCCCTCCTCGTGTTGAGAATGTGTGCTGCTATACCTAGCCAGCATTTGTACCTTCAACTGCTTACTTTATAACATGTCTAAATATGTTATAGTAATTACTTAAACCGAGTAATGATTACTTCAGAATCTGAAAATGTTTGTGTGTTACTGTTTATTTTGTAGAACTATTTAGTTAAATTTAGACTTGATATTTTTTAAATACATAAATTTTCTAGTTTTTTGCTATAATGAATGAAGTCTTCCTTTTTGCAACTTCATAGAGTTGATAATTTATAGGAATTCGGAAGAAAGAACTTTTCTTACCAGTTGGTAGCTGCTACAACTTTCTTCGTATTTTCAGGCATCAAAATGAACACAGAGAAGGAAGACCGTATATAGTTACCAAGCAGTGTAAATTCCCTGTCAGTTAGGCTTTAAATCTGCAGGGATTTGATAAGCAAGAGCACGGCTGGTGACAGTACAGAAATAGGAAAGTGTTTGGTGTGTTATGAAGTATACTATTACTGACCCACCTGGGGGGGGGGAATTCCCGTGTACTGAACTACTTCCGGAATTTGGGGCTGTCTCTGATTTCACAAGATTTACACCTGTGAGCACAGCAGAGCAGTACAGCGAGGTCTCAAGCGCTGTGGAGATTTAGTATGTATTGGGCGGGGTCTCAGTTTAGCCTGTAGAGGAAGGCCTAGACTCTGAGACAGACTTCTACCATGAAGTTCTCGGTGCTGGGATCACAGTTGCAAGAGACAAGTGCTCACTGAGACAGTGTCCCTGTACCTATAACCCGGGCTGGCCTTAGGCCTCGGGCCTCCCAGACCTTTCAAGAACAGTAGTTACAGGTATGCCCAGCCTTAAAAGGTGTTTTTCTTTATATTACTCTTTACCTGTTGGGCTTTTAAATTTAAAACCTGTGAAGGGTAACTTGCTATTAATTTTCAAATTTTCTGAAATTTGAATATCAAAAATTAAAACATGAATGGTCCATCTTTAGGCACTACACTCATTCTTTATGTTCTTTTCTAACTTGTGGATAACCACTGAGTTCAGTATTTTGCATATACAGACAATCCATTGGGACCAAGGGAGACGGGTAATATTAGGTTTGCTTTTCTAGTGTTTTGTTTTGGCAACCATTTCATGGAACTTTAAAAAGTATTTTTTGCCGGGCATAGTGGCGCACGCCTTTAATCCCAGCACTCAGGAGGCAGAGGCAGGCGGATTTCCAAGTTCGAGGCCAGCCTGGTCTACAAAGTGAGTTCCAAGACAGCCAGGGCTATACAGAGAAACCCTGTCTCGAAGAACCAAAAAAAAAAGTATTTTCTGAGACAAGGTCTCATTACTCATCTATGTAACTCTGGCTGATCTGAACTCACTGGGTGGACCAGACTGGCCTCCAACCCTGAAATCTACCTGCCTCTGCCTTCCGAGTGTGAGATTGTTTTAAGCTGGTACATCAGGGAGTGCAGAGTGTGTGCTTAGCAGGAGCGACAACTGAGTCTTTGTTCCCGTTAGGCCTTTCCCTTTCCCAGCCGCATGCAGCTCCTTAGTGACAGTGGCAGTGTGGAGGCAGGGACAGGAGAGCTGTGGTGAGCTCAGCTGAGCTGTGACAGTAAGGCTGGCTGGCACTGATCGTTTCCTGTCTTCACCCTTGCAGAATGGGATGGTAACGAAAGATTTGACAAGACTCAAGACACTTCTCACAGAAACAGAGGTGAGTCCATTTCGGGGCTCTTTGGGCCCATCAAACCCAGTGAGACAGTGAGCATTCCGTGCTGTGTGTTAGCATTTTGAACATTGTGGTGGTGTCAGCCAGTATGCAAGGTGATAAGGGGACCTTCTTTGCAACTGGTTGGACCCCACCCTTAGAACATGGTTTTTCAGGTCTCTGTATCCCAGGTCTTTTGTTCTGTCTATAATTTCCTCCTTCTTCCTCCTCATCCTCCTCTCATGTATATATATGTATGTGGTTTGTGTGTTTGTGTGGGCATGTGTGGGCAACCCATGGGTATGTGGTCATGAGTGTATACGTGTGCACATTCATGAGGGGGCCTCGGTTGATGTCGGATATCTTCTTTGATTATTCTCTATTTATTGAGACAGGGTCTTGCTGAACCTGGAGCATACCAGTTCTGGCTGGTGTCTCTGCCTCCTAAGTGCTAGGATTATAGGAGGTCACAGTGCTTCCCTGGGCTTTTACTTGGGTTCTGGGAGCCTTCACATTTATTTGCATAGCATGCTCTTCATACACAGAGTCTCATCTCTCAGACTCCCATCCCTGTTATTATTTATGTCCCCCCAAAGAAAGTACTTGGGAAAATTTTAATTTTTTATTATCCTGGGTAGTTACAAACCACAAAACTGAAAATTCAAACAAGATAATCTTTAAATCAACCATGTCTTTTTAAGCAACAGGGAAGTCCTGTGACTTAATATTTTTATTTTTTTTGAAAATGAAAAGTATCAAGGTCAACAGGGACGGACGTGCTCTGGGGAAGCACTTGCAGGACATGGAAGGCAGGCCATAGTGTGTAAGGATGCACAGCTCACCCAGGGCCACAGTACGTGTAAAAACATAGCTCATCCAGGTAGATAGAAAGGTTTTTATTTTGATTTCCTATTTTATGTATTTATTTATATATTTTGGACCATTTATTTTTGAAGTTAAAATATAGTAATATAATTTTCTCCCTTTCTTTTCCTTCTTCCAATTCTTTCTAAGTGCCTGCCATGGATCTCTGTCGAATTTCGGGCCTATATTTCTATTTTCTGTTTCTGTTAGTTGTGTATGTGATTTCAGGTGTTGGATAACTGGTTTGTGGGCTCCTTCCCAGGAAAGGCGAGTTCTCTTACTCCTGGCACTCCTCCGTTGTCTGTAGTTGGTTCTATGTCTAGAGTTGAGGCGCCATGAGATCTCCTTCTTGTAACATAGCTGGAGGTGTCCCTCTAGTTCAGATATGATTTCTGTGTTTATGCTGTGTAGACCTCAATCGTGGAACTTAGGAGTGACCTTTCTGTGGTGCTTTTGTGAAAGCTTGAGTGCCTGTGGCATAAGTAACCCTCCTGGTTTGTTAGTTTTCATCTGCTTACTATATTCAATTCATTTTACCAGTGTCTGGGCTCGGTTTTTTTGTTTGTTTGTTTGTTTGTTTTTTTCTGAGACAGGGTTTCTCTGTGTAGCCCTGGCTGTCCTGGAATTCACTCTGTAGACCAAGCTGGCCTTGAACTCAGAAATCCGCCTGCCTCTGCTTCCCAAGTGCTGCGATTAAAAGCACAGCCACCACTGCCTAGCCTGGGTTAGCTTTTAAAAACACACCCATGATCCAACCTCATCTGCAAAGTTCAGTTTGTCAGTCATAGGCAGTGATGGCTTCAGTGTTATTTTAGATATAGTCAGTTTACATTACTGCCATTTTTTTTTGTGGTATAAGACATTCCAAATTTCATCTTACTATGAGGTTTCCTCCTTTTGCGTTTGAAAGGCTGAGGTATGGCTAACAAGAAGCCTGGTGGACCAGTTGGAAGCAAGTAGGTCAAGTGCACCAGGGCAGGCCATGGTTAGTTAGTGTAGTGACTGAAGCCCAGGCAGGAAGAGGAGGGGGTTGGATAATATTGCAGAGAACCCTGGAGGCCAGAGTGTTAGAGCCGGGACAGATGAGGGAAGACCAGAGGAGACTTGATACACGCGATATTAGCAAATACCCAGTTGGTTCAGGGGAAGTAAGACAAGCGACAGGGCAGTGGCAGTTGGAAGGAGAGTATGACAGATGGAGAGGTGTTCTAGATCTGCCTGGGCAAACTGGGAAGTGCTCAGAATAGAGGAGTTTAGGATGACTTTTAAGATGCCAGCCGGAGGCTCAGCAGGTAAAGGCACTTGCTGCTGTGTGGGTTCAGTTCCTGGGACCCGTGTAGTAGCAGGAGAGAAGCGGCTTTTGCAAATTGTGCTCTGACCTTCACATTCTTGCTGTGCCACGGTGTCCATACACTTACACACATACAAAACAAAGAAAATGTAGTAAAAATTGTTGAGAAACCAGATTCCAGCATGTGGCTGTCTTCAGGGGATGGCTTCCTTTCTTTGAGGTGAACACTCGAGAGGTTCAGATTTGGGGTGAAGTTGATGAATTTTGTTTTGGACATACTGTGGAACACTTATGTGATCCTCTGTTTGCTTGTAATGTGAGAGCTGCTCTGGCGTGCGTGTGCGTGTGCGTGTGTGTGTGTGTGTGTGTGTGTGTGTGTGTGTGTGTTGATGGGAATTCGAAGGTCAGCTTTCAGCTGTGTGCTGCTAGAGGCAGATCTTCAGTTCATCAGCACTGAGCCATCAGGTATGATGCTGCAGGGTTGCTAACTGCTGTAGGCAGTGGCTCAGCCAGACCTGACTGTGTGGAGCCCAAGAGGAAGTCAGAGCTAGGTGTGTTTGAGCTGTTTGTCTTAGGAAGATAGAGAGAGGAGACCCCAGTCTTGCAGCCCATTGTAGAAGAAAGACCTGTCCTAGACAGAGGAGGACATGGCCACAAGTGTTCCGGAAGGCCCCAGTTGCTAACACACCATTACCTGCAGGAGTGGAGGGGTCCTCTTGCTGGTTTCCCCAGGTGTTAGGCTGAAGAGTGAGGCCAACATGTGGATGGCGTGTGCCAGTTCAGGGGGTTCAGGGTTTAGACATTTTTTCAGCTAGCAGGTTGCTTTTACATTGCAGGATCGTATCTGACCAGTACTTCATTTTCATGCCTTTATGGTGAAACAGAAAGAGCAACAATTATTACCTAAGACTTCGAAGTAGACAGATTTTTCTTCATTATTTTTTAATATTTTGAATAGTTGTTTTATTTTTATTTTATCTTTATGTATGTGTGTGTACCATGTTTTAGCTGTGACCACCAAGTCAAACCCTGGTCCTCTGTAAGAGCAGCAAGAGCTCTTTACAGCTGAGCCATCTCCTTTTGTTTTTAATGTTGAAAATGCCCAAATTTAAACCAGCATCAGTCAGCTTTTAAAAAAATATTATATCTTTCTTATTTGAAAAATTGCAGACAGCAACGAGTAATGTCCTGTCTGGATGTCACGTGGAAGACTTAGATGAAGGTAAGCACTAAATATTGTCATAACTTCAGGAAGTTCTTAGTCGCACCCTTGCTGCTTTTTTGAAGAATTTCTGGGAAGTACAGTCCCTCTAATTGGAAATGTGGAGAAGGATATAAACATTTAAAAGGATGTGTGAGGGAGCAGATCTTTCTCTGGGACCTTTTCCTAAGATAGCTGAGGAATAACAACTGCAAGGTAACTCCTCCCCTGCCTCTGTCTCTGAGCGTTTGCATCGCAGGTGTGTACAGTGAGCCTGCTTCCCCAGCGTGCCCTGACGTGCCCATTCCATGGGTAGTGACTTTCATTGAACACACACTGGCTTCTCAGGCTGCATCTTCATCCTTTTAGTCGGGGTTAGAGGGAATATTTATTAAGGCTCAGTAGTTTCCCTATCGTGGCTGAAGCACAACTTTTAAGCTTAGCCTGGCAGAATCTTTTCTGTCCCCCGAGGAGAGGTTGGGGGACACACTTGTGAGAATAGAAAATGGCTGCTTACCCTTTCTCTCCTAGGCCTTATTTTTCTGGGCTTATTTGGAACTTTATCTAAATCAATCAGGTCATTTGTACTCAGAAATTTATGCACTAGCTCCTATATATGCATAACTGCACCGCATTTCTGTTATAAAGTGTTCGGAGATGTTGGGCCCCAACCAGATCTTAAGAGCTTCCCAGTGTCACTGGTAGAGCTTGTACACGAGACCTCTTGCCTGGATGGTCAGTTTTCATTTGGGAAGGAGTTCCTTATAGACATGCATCTGTGCTTGAGAATGACACATGCCAGCCTCTCTCCTGAGTTCTCAGAGATGAGACTGCCCTGGGAGGAAGCCCACCCCCTGCCAGGTCAGATTCAGGCCAGCAGCCTGGCTTAGCTGCTGGCTAATGGCCTCTGGCAGCAGAGACTTTAGTTGCCGGGTAGAAGCGCCTTTGCCATGTCTTTCTCATACCATCTGGGATGATAACATGTAGAGATGAGTTTCTCAGACATAAGATGTTGGAATGACATGGTAGCCTCGCGTGATGTGATTATGTCCACATTCCTCCTCCGTAGGGTCTTGTAATGGTTGGCATTTCCGCCCACCGCCCAGGGGGGTCACCAGCAGCGAGGAGTACACCTTGTGTAAAAGGTAAGGTAGTGAAACAGATTACATGGCTCTTGTGAAGAGGTGGATAATTCTTCTCCACTCTTTGAAGGCAATGATTTAAATTCAAAGAATATAATATGTGAAGAAAGAAAGGGTAATTTTCAAGGGAAATGGTTTGTTTCCTATTTGCAGCAGAAGCAAATCAGCATCAAACCCATGGTATTAAAGAGCGGCCGTGTACATGTTAAACTGCTAAAACTTTGTTCAGAAGTCTTTTATGCTAGCTGAACTTAATTGCCACTCTTTTTAGTGTGGAATTTACTATGATGTGGTAATTGGAGATGAAATTAGTTCCTATAACTGAAAGAGAACAGAACAAGTCACATTCAACCATTTTAATAACTTTTTTAAAAAAGTGCTGTCATGTAATTCTTAAAATGGAATTTTTGAGTATCTTGTATCTGAAGCATTTTCAGAATTATGTAATTTATTATTAATAATTAATTATTTCTAAAAATGTAGACAGTAAACCAAAGCCTTATTTTCAAAGATGGGCTTTCCACTTCCTTACGTGAGAGTGAGTGGCTGGTGTGGCTTTGTGTAGACCGTGCTGCCTGGGACTGTGCGGCATAGTGACCGTGCTCTGACATGTGCTCTGACGAGACACCGGCCGGGCAGCCACTTGGTTCTGGAAATAAGGAGCTGAAGTAGTAAACACTGCAGGTCTTGGTGGTGCCAAGTTATTGGAGAGAGAACATGATTCTTTGGAAAAGAGACCTGAGAACTAGAATCTAGATGAGAATAGAACCCCTTTTTGAAGAGGGAAAGAATTTTGTAAAATTTATTTTTATTTGTGTGTTTTGCCTGCATGTTTGTCTGTGGACTGTGTGTGTGCCTTTTCCCAGAGTCCTTAAGACAGTGTGGATTCTTTTCTTGGACAGCAGTTATAAGCAGTTGTAAGCTGCCATTCCAGGCCTGAGAATTGAACCTGGGTCCTTTGGAAAAACAGCCAATGTTCTTTATTGATAAGAAGTGAAATAATTTAGAAATGTTGAACAACACATTCCTGTAACATGAAGATAGATTGTATACACAACAGGCAAATATTTTATTTTGTACTTTTTTTTTTTTAAGCAAATGAGAATTTAACCAGCAACATTGTTGTAGGTTCACGTGCTTCATGGTCACTTCAGAAGGGGCCATTAGCTCTGTGTCCTTGGACGTCAACATTTCTGTATTTACCCCTTGAAAAGAACGGAGTAACTGTTACATTAATTTGTGACTCTAATTATAAAACTTTTATCCTAAATGTATTTGAAACTTAACATTAGCTCATAGTTTCAGTGAAGCAATACAGAAAGAGAAAAAGCATTCTATTAGAAAGTAAAGGTAGAGCGCTCCCAGCCCTCCCATGCAGTGTGTCCCTCCCCTGCAGTGTGTCCCTCTCCTGCAGTGTGTGCAGGCAGTTTCGGGAAGCAGATCATGGCTGCTTGAACGTAGCCCACTGGCTGTCAGGGTTGCTTCAGGAGGATCCTGCACTGAAAGGAGCTGTCTAACAACACAGGAAGCATGTGGTCTTCTGCTCTCAATATACTATTGTACCATGGTTCTGAGAACAAAGTCAGTGGGTAATTATGAAAACTTAAACGTCACAATTATGTTTAATTATGGGTTGCAGATCGACTCTGACTGTCATGAATGTTGGTCTGTCACCCTCTACTGTCTTCATTGGACTTGACAGTGATAAATCCTGCCTCTCAGAAGATGTTTGTCTTGTTATTGAGGAGGCAGAGGGCAAATGGTGGAAGTATAAACAGTCTTTTTCCATTCTGCTTAGGTTTTTAGAGCAAGGGATCTGTAGGTACGGTGCCCAGTGTACTTCAGCACATTCCCAGGAAGAACTAGCAGAATGGCAGAAAAGATACGCCTCCCGACTGATCAAACTGAAGCAGCAAAGTGAGAATAAACAGCTCTCAGGCAGCTACATGGAGACCTTGATAGAGAAGTGGATGAGCTCACTGTCTCCTGAGAAAGTGGTAAGTGCAGACGACTTCTGGTCTGCCTCTAAACAGCTCGCTGGGCTCTACTCTGCGTTCTCGTGGGCTAAAGCGCAGCCTAGTTCTTTAGTTGACTATAACGTGTGCCTAGTAACCAAAGCTGGACCATTTGTTAAGATGCAGGGCAGAAGCAAACATTTGCCTAGAGGGCTGCAGCTCCTGCAGTAATAACCTTTGTTCAGGGAGGTTTGTGTTCTTAGTCACTAGTTAAGTTTCTTCTCTGTCTTGTTTAACTGCATCACTCACATATCACTCTTGTAAGAGTGACCAGAAGGGAGTGTGTGACCTCCCTTGGTCAGTGAGTGTGCTGTCTGTGCTCATAGCCTACATGTGCTACTTTGCTGGGTTCTTGTTGATGGTTCCACCCTCAGACCATAACAAGAATCGCTTTTGCTTTCAGCTTAGCGAATGCATAGAGGGAGTTCAAGTGGAGCACAGCCCTGACCTGTCGGTCACCGTCAACACCAAAAAATCCCATCAGACGTGGACCTTTGCTCTGACCTGTAAGGTATGACACTCATGCTAATTAAAGAATATCACTTTTGTTCAGTTTATTGGATCCTATTGGACTTTTAAATATCTGCTAAGAGAGTATTGAAAGTGGTTCATTTTGAGTACATTTTTTATAGGTTCTGCATTGTGTCAAAGTGGGTTTCTGTATGTCAGTCATTAAATATACCCTTTTCCACTCTGAAGTAAGATCCATTTAACTATATAGGACATTTTCTTAATTACTTGGTAAAGAAGTCTGACATATATTACATTCTAAACTTGGAACATAGGATGGGGTTCTTAGCTTACAATAAACTATTTGATAATTTAATTATTCAATCTGGCAGCTCTAAGATATTTTTCAACAAAAGCCTGTTTTTGTATTTCATTTGATGAAATCAGAAATTCTCTAATAGTGTGTCTTTATTCTGTCTTATTTTTATTTTTTGTTTCATGGGCCTTGCTCATGCTAGGCGCATTTCTACCACTGAGCTGTATCCCCAGACCTCGAGAGGGCTTCTGCAGTGCTTCTCCTCTTAAACTGCAATGTATAGTCTAAGATCCGAATAGAGTTAACCTTTCAGTGAGCCTGTTTGGTGAAGAAGTCTTGTGTTCTTTTTGGTGGTATTTCTTCATGGGACCATCTGGATTGTGAGATGGAGAGTCTAAGAACCTTTAGCTTTATTTAGCCCTGAACCCAGTCCCATGCTCTCAAGGGTAACTGTCCTCGAGGCTCTGTAAGCATACTGAGAAATTGCCCTAAAGTGGCAGATTTTGCCACAGGCAATATGAATGACACAGAAAGTCCAGGGAGGCTATTGATAGAGCATGCATATATCATTTTGGAAACTTTGCTTTAACCATTCTGCTTTGTCTTTGTCTTTGTTTTTATTTTTCCTTTTTTTATTCTTAAATATCTTGTGAGCATAGTTTGTTGTGCAACATAGTACCTTAGGAACATGGCGTGTAGCAGGACCTTGGGGGAATATTTTCATCGAAGAGCCCAATTACAATTGAATTTTCACCCCGTGTACTCAATGAACTATTTTGACTTCCTTGTAGCCTGCAAGAATGCTGTATCGGGTAGCCTTGCTTTATGACGCTCATCGTCCTCATTTCAGTATCATTGCCATATCTGCCGGAGATAGTACTACCCAGGTATCACAAGAAGTCCCCGAGAACTGTCAAGAATGGATAGGAGGAAAGATGGCCCAAAATGGATTAGATCATTATGTGTATAAAGTCGGGATAGCATTTAACACAGAAATATTTGGAACTTTTCGCCAAACCATAGTTTTCGACTTTGGATTGGAGCCAGTACTCATGCAAAGAGTAATGATTGATGCAGCTTCTACAGAAGGTAATATTCAGACTTTTTCCCTCCAATACATTGTATTAAAAGTCAAGATTAAAAGATACGTATTGACCTCTAAATAGTCCACAGAGAGATGGGGAATAAGAGAAAAGTTCCCATGGTAACTGACATGTTCACTGTGTAATGGCCACAAAACAGGGTCAAGTTGTATCTTGGTCTCTTCAGTCAGTGGCCAGGCAATTCTCGCCTTGAAGCCCCTGAACTTACCTTACATGAGCTGGTAAATTTGGTTTGTTTTGATGTAGCAATTTCATGTTTGAGTAAGACGATTTTAGCATAGCCAAACAAACCTTTTAGTATTTGACTAGAATGTCTTTCTACTCGTGATGATTGTATACACCTACAGTGTCTATTTCCATTTCCTTCTGAGTGTTCAGTTAGGTGTGCTGATGTTAGTACATTATCTTTGAAGGAAAGTCCTCAGTGTCAGCCTTAAGTCAGGGTGTGCCTTCACTGCTGTTAAGGAGGGCAGGCTATCTCACCAGGATCTGTTTGGTGCTTGGGAAGTGTCCCTGGTTCAGCACAGAAGCACCTGTACAAGCTAATTTGCTTTGTATATTGATGCCTGAACCTGCATTTGATGCCTGTAGCCAACAGAGAGGGCAGTCAGCCCACACTTCTGTGGCTCTATGTGCTTTAATTTATTGAACAAATGACTGAGGATTTCCTTAATAACTGTGTAGTGAGCTGCATGACATTTGCTACTCTGCTGACTGGAACTAACCGTAATGTGGAGGATGCCTATCTGGTACCACTGGGACCCACTCATTAGAACCTGGAGTGGTTCTCTTCTCGTGAGCTGACAATAGGATGTTAATGGTTTGGGTGTGGGGACCAGGTGGTGGAATTGGTCTGTCTTTCTCTTTTTTTCCCCTGTAAGTTGAGGTTATCAGATCTGTTTGTCTGTCTGTCTGTCTGTCTGTCTGTCTGTCTGTCTGTCTGTCTGTCTGTCTATCTATCTATCTATCTATCTACACATTCATTCATTTATTTTTAATTTTTTTTCTGGGATAGGGTCTCACTAAGTAGCCCAGGCTGCCCTCAGATTCACAAGTCTCCTGCCTCAAATCTCCCCGATGCTGGAATTACAAGTGTGTGTGACCATGATGCCCGTCCTTCACTGTTGTTACATTTGTGCCAAGCTTTTGCAGTTAGGTGATGTCTTCTTCATGTGTGTTAATATAACCTGGACTTCATTTTACCTCATTTTCTGCCTTGTTTGGTTCCATTTACATTTTATTTGCTTATATATAATTTTTCATTTTCTTGGTAGGAACAAAAAATGTTAATTTCCATAGCCATGCCAGTAGATAAAAATAAAAGCACAGGGTGTAGCAGATCTTTTTATGAAGGACTAGATGGTAAATATTTTCGGTGTTGTGAGAAATGGATCCTGGGCAGTTGTTGAGGAATGGGTGTGACTGTGCCACATCTTCAGAGCTGCACTGTTTTAAGTTAGGAGGGTGACATTGTAGGAAGAAAAGAGAATCAACTCCTCTCTGGCATCCAGATGGAATTTGTTTTCAGAGTAGTGGTTTAAGCTGACTTGGGTCTGATGAAGAAGGGAAGGGGCGCTTTGACCGCTGTAAGTGTGCTTCACTTCTGGAAGAAGAGTGGTGGTGACGTCACACTGAGCTAGTTGGGGATTCTGGTTTTCTACTGTCTCTTTGGCTCTGGGTAGCGGTCTTAACACCTCTCCTTGATGGGCAGTCTTTAGAGAGTGGAGTAGTGTACCTTCCTAGCTCATAGCGGGCAATCAGAAGAGCTGTTTTCAGGCTGGTGAGATGGCTCAGCAGGTAAAGGCACTGCCTCCACGCAGATTGGGGAGGGGCACACATTGCCAGGGGACACTTGTGGAGGGCAGTTTTCAAGAGTCAGTTTCCTTCTACCTTGTGACCCCAGGGCTCACACTCAGACTGTCAGGCTTGGTGGGGGTGCCTTGATCACTGAGCCATCCTGCCTGCCCTGACTCTACTATGATAATTTTATCCTTTTTCATTATTATTGTTATTGTTGTTATTGGTGTGTATGTGTATATGTATGTGTTTACGTGCCATGGGTATGAGAGTGCTCTTCAGAGGACATTGCTTGGAGCTGAGTCACAGGCAACTGTGAGCTGTCCAGTGTGGTATCAGAACTGAACCTGGGCTCTTTAGAAGATGGCTCTTAACTGCTGAGTCATCTTTCCAACCTCCTCCTCTTTCTCCTCTTCTTCCTCCTCTTCTACCTCCTCTTCTTCCTCCTCCTCTTCTTTCTTTCTTTCTTTCTTTCTTTCTTTCTTTCTTTCTTTCTTTCTTTCTTTCTTTCTTTCTTTCTTTCTTTCCTTCNCTCTTCTTTCTTTCTTTCTTTCTTTCTTTCTTTCTTTCTTTCTTTCTTTCTTTCTTTCTTTCTTTCTTTCTTTCTTTCCTTCCTTCTTCCTTCTTTTCTTTTCTTCTTTTCTTCTTTTCTTCCTGAGACAAATTCTCACTATGTAGCTCTAGCTGTCCTGGAACTCACTCATAAAGATCCCTGTGTGCTAGGTTTAAAGGTGTACACCACTACAGCCAGCTTAGGTTTTTTTTTTTTTTTTTGTGTGTGTGTGTTTTTTGGTTTTTCGAGACAGGGTTTCTCTGTATAGCCCTGGCTGTCCTGAACTCACTTTAGACCAGGCTGGCCTTGAATTCAGAAATCCGCCTGCCTCTGCCTCCCGGGTGCTGGGATTAAAGGCGTGCACCACCACGGCGTGCACCGGCTTAGTTTTCTTATCTTATACTTGGTATCTTTGACGACGGTCCTCTTCCTTTGTTCCAGTGTCTTACTGTATAGTTGTATTTGTTTCCATAGGATGTGAGTTTTAGCAGGATACTTGAGTAACAAAAGCAGACAGTCATAGCATAATACTTGTTTCCTTTTTCAGTGGATTTAAAACATTTTTCAAACTTTTTTTCTTTTTCTTTTTGTGTCTGAATCTTTTGCCTGAATGCCTATCTGTCACATACATGACTGGTGTCCACAGAGGCCAGGAGAGGATATTGGATTCTCTAGGACTGGAGTTACAACTGGTTATGAGCTGTCATGTGGTGTTGGAAGAGTAGTTAGTGCTTCTAACTACTTCTTTGCAGCCCTTAATATATATTCAGTGTTTTACACTGTTAGTACAGAGTTCTTATCAGCAAAGACTTTGAGGCAAGGACTTGGTGGAAGTTGAGGTAGCGCTCGTTCTCTACACTCCCCGTAGCCGCAAGAAGTGATGCAGCCGTACTGTGTCTTCTCTCATGTCTTGGAATGCTAGTGTGGACAACATGCAGAAACACAAGAGCAAGACAAGCAATCACCTTGCTGAGCTGGTGGCAGGGTCATCGCCTGGTCCTTTTTACTTCATGCTCAGCCTGTGGGACAAATGATGAATCAAGTGTTTCGGTTGCCGGTCTGAGAATGTGGTTGGGAACTGAAGCAACTCTGGGTTCTGTCTTGTGTTTGAAATATTATAAATTACAGCACGATTTGATTTTACATGTAAAGAAATTTAGTGATGAAGAGAAATTGGGGTTTGAATGGGAACAGTCTTTGTCTTTACTGCGTGCCTCTTCCACTTGATTGGCAACTTATTTGTGTCTTCATGAGGGTTTATATTTCTGTGAAAACATACCATGGTTACAAGCAACTTGGGGAAGAAAGGGTTAACTCATCTAACAGCTTGGGAAAAAAGGGCGGAACCTCAAGGCTGGACCCAAAGACAGGAACTGGTATGAAGGCCACCTCTTACTGGCTTGCTCTCAGCATTGTTTTTTAAGTTCACACAAAACAGCCCATGAGGTCTGAGCTTTTCCAGCCCAAAAGTTCCAAAGTCCCTTTACAAACCTCCTCATAACAGAGTCTATCACAGCAACACCCCCTACTCCTGGTGCAGTTTCTATCTGAGCTTGTTCTTGCTGTGTTAAACACCATGACCATAAGCAACCTTGGGGAGGAAAGAATTTATTTCTTTTAAACTTCCAGTCCACAACTCATTATTGAAGTCAGTCATGGAGAAATTCAAACAGGGCAGGAATCTGGAGACAGGAGCTGGTGGAATGGCCCGGGAGGACTGCTTACTGTTGTGATCTCTATGGCTTGCTCAGTCTGCTTTCTTAGAAACCAAGACTAAGCCGGGCGTGGTGGCTCACACCTTTAGTCCTAGCACTTCAGAGGCAGAGGCAGAGGCAGGCGGATTTCTGAGTTCGAGGCCAGCCTGGTCTACAAAGTGAGTTCCAGGACAGCCAGGGCTATACAGAAAAACCCTGTCTCGAAAAAACAAAAACAAAAACAAAAACAAAACAAAAAATGCAAACAAATAAAGTTAGTCATGCAGGTCAGTGTAAGCGAATAAAAGCACGTGGGTAAGCTGCTTGCTGCCTTCCCTGTTTGAGTCTGTTTATGTGCGATTAAGGAATATATTCGGTTTTGTTTTTAGTATTTATTTATTAATTTGTACTTTGACAATTCTTTTTTTTAATTTTTTCTTTTTTTTGACAATTTCATACTTTTAATTTAATTTTATTTTTTGAGACAGAGTCTCTATGTACCCCTGAATGGCCTCAAATTTACAGAGATCTGCCTGTCTCTGCCTTCAGGCGCTGGGACTAAAGGTGTGTGCCATCACATCTGGCAGTTTTGTGTGCTTAGGTAGTGTTTCTCTGTCTGCGCGTGCACGTGTATGTTTCAGCTTTCTATTAGCCTCTTAAAGAGGGAGAAAAGAGGGACCAATGGTTGGCGTAGCCAGGAAGGCTTGCTTTGCCTGTGGGTAGCTGGGTGGGAGAGGAAGGGTAGTGGGATGGAAGCCAAAGTTCCAGTTGGGAAGTTACCGTGTGCTTGTCTTGATTTGTAATGTGAGTGGCCAAAACTGTAAAACCAGAGACCAAAACTTTGGTCTTCTAAGGAAGAGTGTGGCGTGTGACTTTGATATAGGAAGCATTTTATCTCACTTTTAGTTAGTAGAATGCGTCTGGGCCATCTCTGCTTTTGTTTCCCCTCATTGCCTTTTTGTGCAGTCTCCAGGCCCCAGTAAAAGTACTGTTTAAATTGGATGCATTTCATATATCAAAGCGAAGCTTTCCTTTGGATACTCTTATCCTAATGGATAGTAGATGTGTGGCTGAAATGTGAGCAGGCTCTTGAAGTCTTCACATCATAGAGTCTAAGGACATTGGCAAGCATCTCTTGTGTCACATTAGCTGTTTTAGTTGAGTTGGTTATTTTTGTCAAAAAAGATTTTTTTTTTATTACTTTCAAGTTATATGTAGGTTTGCTTGTCTACATGTGAGTGTGTACAAGGGGGAAATGAGGTGTCCTCAGAGGACAGCAGCATTGGTCCCCTGGAGCAGGAGTTACAGACAGTCGTGAGCTCAGAGTGTTGGTGCTAGGAACTGAACTCTGTCTTCTGGAAGAGCAGCAGCAATCTTAACTGCTGAGCCAGCTCCGTAGGCCAGAGTTGGTTATTTTTAAGAGTGGCAGCTCTTTCAGAACTCAGGATCTTTGGAAGAGCAGTGCTCTTAACAGCAGTGCTCTTAACCACCGAGCCATCTCTCCAGCCCCGTAGTGGACTTCTCTTAAATGTATTTACAGCTTCTGCCTACTTGCCACATCTCAGGGTATGCATTCTATGGGTTTATAATTCCAGCCTTCCTTGGAGATTATTGTTACAAGGGTTAGTTAATAAGGAATGTCCATAAGTACTATTAATAAGCACTGTTTGCTAATAAGCGCTGTTGGGCTCTCCTAAGTGGTGTTGTGAATGCTGGCCCATGCCCATTCAGTTTTCGTCTTTCCAGTGTGTGGTTCATTTGAAGATGGCATAGGCTGAGGGCGCGCACATGCCATGGGGAGCTGGCTCAGCAGTCCTAAGATCACCTAAGTCTGGGGATCGCAGGAGTGGAGCTCCAGCGGGAGATGAGCACCTCAAGGAGCTTGTCTGCTCCACGTCCTCATGGGGGAGGGGCCTTGCCTTTTTCATAAGTGTCACTCAAGACTGTGAGTTAGGTGGTGGCTCATTACACAGTTTAACAGAGGTGGTTTGTTTGTTTGTTTGAGGTAAGAGGACTGGAGCAGGGTTTGGTGGCTCACACATCTTATCCCAGTAGTCAAGAATAGTCAAGAAACTGAGGCAGGGGGATAACTGCAAATTCTAGGCCATAGAGCCATACCCCAATATCACCCACCTTCAAAAACAAGAGAAAAGAAAAAAACTTGAGTCAGAGGAATGAAGAACAGAGGCAGACGCTGACTGAGGTTCCTGTGAGAATTAGCTCTATGAAGCCTCTCCTTGGGAGCCTCCAGTTGTTCACACACACCATCTTCTGGGGTTGCACACCTCAGCTGTCTTCAGGTCCTCGCTTCATGGCCACAGCTTCCCCCTCCTTCATTAACAAAGTGCTGTGTATGGTGGCTCATAACCTAGTCCCTGGGCTTGGGAGGTTGGGGCTGAGGAGAACCGTGAATTCTGGGCTAGTCTGGTATACATATTGAAATTCTCCCCCTCCTCTCCCCAAAAAGAAACGAAATAAGAAGTAACATTGTTTGAAAACTTTGTGGTGCCACTTGCTCTAATAATTTCCTGAAACCAAAGTACAAAATATGGCATTATCTACATAAAATGTCAAAACGTGCCTATACCATTGTACTGGATAGTTTTGTGTCAACTTGACACAGCTGGAGTTATCACAGAGAAAGGAGCTTCAGTTGGGGAAATGCCTCCATGAGATCCAGCTGTAAGGCATTTTCTC
>NC_034603.1:74946281-74981878 GCF_900095145.1 Mus pahari
CTCTGTTTCTCTGTCTCTCTGTCTCTGTTTCTCTCTCTCTCTCTCTCTCTCTCTCTCTCTCTCTCTCTCTCTCTCTGTGTGTGTGTGCACATGTGTGTGTGCGTGCGTGCTTATGGATGTCAGAAGAGGTTGTCTGAAGCTGCAGTTATGGGTAGCTATGAGCCAACATCATGGGCTCTGGAAGTCATACTCTGGTCCTCAGATCAGAGGCAGTAAGTTGGTGCCTCCTCTTAGTTGCTGAGCCATCTCTCCAGTCCCCTGAGTAGTCTGAAGTGTAAGTTTATTGGGCAGTTTATCTTCACTGTTCTGATCATTGTACTTATGCTACCATTTGAGAAGTAGCAACACTCTTAGAAAAATGCTTTCACAAAGATCAAATATTAGAAATTAGGGCCTATGTATATTCTTATTAAGATGTTAGGATACTTGCTACTGTTGTGAATTTCTTTGTGAGTGACTGTGTGTGCTTATGTGCATATGTGGCATCTAGAGATTGCAGCATCAGAGCTCGGGGTATAGTTCAGTGGTAGATATGTTGGGCTTTGGGTTTCATCTCCAGCATCACAAAATAAGAAATAAAACATGCCAGAGCACCAAGGGGATGAGAGGTCGCAGTCATGCCTGTTCTAATTCAGACATAGCTTAGTGTGACTTTTCCTGAGTGGAAAGCCTTTCCTCTTAGACTAAAATTGAATCTTGGCCTCATGAGTCTGTTAAATAACTTCTCACCTTTTGGCCAAATCTTGCTTTTCTAGTGAGGGTAAGCTCTACCCAGAAAGTCTCAGGTCGGTCCCCGTGAGCTCACTGTGGCTTTCTTTCATCCTTGCTAGTTTATGTTGCATCTCTTTCAGTTCCTGATTTTGATATCGAACCCTGCTCACTGTGTAATTTTGCACAGTTTAACATGGACTTTTCAGAAGTGACATTTAAATGACTTCAGTCACATGTTCCCAGGAGACAACGGTGTTGTACGTCTGATCTTCTAACAGATTGGTGTGGGTAGCAAAGTGATTTCCACCCAAGCAAAGCCCAGAACTCTACGGACTTTAGTTCTCCTCGGTGCTTATAGGGCAGGTCCTTGAAGGGTGCGGAGGAAAGGGACTGTTCTGCCTCCCGTGGGACAATCTGTCACACAGGATTATCAGTTCTTCCTCCTGCACATCAAATTGCTCTCGACTGAAGAGTTAAATTCTGAATGTTTCCACAAATAACTCTCTGTGGTATGACCTAGCCTAATGTATAAAAAGGTGTTCTTAAATGGGTTCCTAATAATGTATTTTGTTAAGAAAGTCAAAATATGTCTGGCATGGGGAAAGTTCTGCCAGTGAGTTTCGTGCTGTTTATTTCTGAGAGTTTTATCTCTAGTATAAGAAGCTGTTGTAGAAGTGAGTACTTGCACATCTGAGAGTTTGATGTCATGTTCCTTTATGAATGTGTTCCATGTTTTTGTGTAGATCTTGAATACCTGATGCATGCAAAGCGGCAGCTGGTAACCACAGCCAAGCGCTGGGACTCTTCTTCTAAGACTATTGTAGATTTTGAACCTAATGAAACTACTGATTTGGAGAAGAGCCTTTTGATCAGATACCAAATTCCTCTTTCCGCTGACCAGCTGTTTACACAGTCCGTTTTAGACAAATCGTTGACCAAGACTAACTATCAGTCACGGCTGCACGACCTGCTTTATATTGAGGAGATAGCCCAGTATAAAGAAGTCAGCAGGTATGTTCTCTGAGCACCTCTTTCCGCCTCTCCGCTGTTCCCACCCCTCCTCCCGCTCCACCTGTGTCCCCTCCCCTCTCTCCACCTGTCCCCCTCTCCATTCCTTTCCTTTCTTTCCCTTTACAGTGATGATTTTAACTTTACAATGGACATGCTTGAGTGAAGACGTGCTTGAGTGGAGATGGGTAATAAATAACTGTTCTTCACTAGCTGTTTTTTTTTCATTTAACTAATTACCTAATTTAGAAACAGGGTCTTGTTGTGAAGTCCTGGCTGGCCTAGAACTCACCATGCAGGCCTTGAACTCTCATTAGTCTTTCTGCCTCTGCCTCTTGAATGTTAGGGGTACAGACATGAGCCAGCACCAGCACCTTAGTGCTATGGATTCTATCTTTAACAGACGTGCAAGTAAGACTGATATGTGTGTGTGTGTGTCATAAAACCTTACTGAGTGTCTGCTCTGGGACCAGCTCTGCTCACTTTGGGAGTATAAAACTGGTCCCTACTCTTGAGAAGTGAGTACGGGCCATGGTATGCACCTAACGGGTATTTGTGGAGTCAAAGGACAAACATGGAAACAAGCCACATATTCTGAAAGTTTTTTGAGGAGTGAGATTGTTTAGATAGAGGAAAATCATCTGATGATGACATGTCATTATGTCCATCTGTAAGTGCTCCACCTTCTTATGCTTTAGACACACCCACACACCAAGAGCTGAAACCAAAGATTGTCACTGTAAGACAAAGTAGTCTAAAATGAAAGTGGGAATGAGTGAAACGATGAACAATGCCGTTGTTATTTGAAAGTACTTTTCTTCTGTTAAGGTAAAATAGGATGAATCTTCAAAGTTGAACCTCAGTGAGATGCGATTACATTTTTATAACAACTTTTCCTTTTAAATATAGTCCAGCCAATACATCTTTTCTTCCAACTGCCTTATTAATAACGGATCCAGAAACTCTTATCCGAAAAAGAAAAGGTAAACCTCAAAAGTGCACTGTGCCCCTCTGCAGGTCAGACGGGGTAGAACCTTTCAGAGTATCTACTTATGTTCAGTATGCAAAGGGAGTGTAATTTATTTTCATTATGCTGGGACTGTGTCTTGGCCCTTTTGGGTTGTGCTCTTCTCTCTCTCTGGAGTCTGGCTGTAGAGCCTAGGCTGGTCTTGAAATTGTCAGCCTTTTGCCCTTTCCTCTTGAGTGCTCATATTACAGGTATGTGCTGGCCCTTTTAATATAAGTCTTTGCTTTGAATATTTTAGTTTGTGTGTGTGTGTGTGTGCGCGTGCGCGCGCTTGTGTCTGTGTGAGTGTGCCCAGGTGTGTCTGTGTGAGTGTGCCCAGGTGAGCACTTGATGTGAGGAGACAGTCTTCAGGGTTGTGCCTCTTCTCCCACCCTGGTTTTGAGGCAGGGTTTCTCTTGTTTTGCTACAATATTGTATGTGCGTGCTTCTGGTTAGCTCTCCTGTCTATGGCCCTCACTGAGACCACAGGCGTTGGCTACTGCATCCAGTCTCTTGAGTGAGTTGTGGGGATTAAACTCAGCTCAGGCACCTAGCACTTTTACCTGTTGAGCTCTCTTTTCCCATTTGTGTAAATCTTAAAAGGCTTGTATTGATTGTGCCTGTAGTCTGAGCTGAAGAAATCGTATTTTATTAACACATGAATATGCATGTGTGTTGTTCCCATTATCATATTTTTTTTCTTAGGAAAAATACTATATGTGTATTGGGATGAGTAGAACTGACCAGATGCCTGGCACGATGACACATACTGTTAATCTCAGCATTTGGCCACTTGAGATGCAGAAGGAGATGGGGCTTAGTGAATTCCAGGCCAACCAGGGCTGAGTAGTAAGATCCTGTTTCATAGCTTACCAGAGAGTTGGGCCTAATGCTACACACCTTTAACCCTAGCACAAAGGAAACAAGCCAAGAGGATCATGAGTTCAAGGCCAGCCACACCGTGAGACTGTTTATAAAAGGTTATACTTCTGTTTGCAGGAGCTAAGGACAGTGCGCTTGGTCTCATTGAATTACAAGAGACTCTCAGGATCTTCAAAGTTTATTTCTCCCTTGAAAGGAAAACAAATGTAGCCATATGTTGATATGCATTCAGTGATTCTACCTTGGAAGAATTCCACCCAGTTCTGAGAGATTCGGTTTTTACAGAAATAGGATTTAGGGCTGGAGAGATGATTCAGGGGAGCTACTTTCTGTTCCCAGCACCCACATCAAGTGGCTCACAACGGCCCTTAACTCCAGCTCCAGGGATCCCACACTTTGGCCCCTGGGAGCCCTTGACACAGACATTTATGTCCTCATATACACAGAATTTTAAAAATAATAAGAATAAATCTTAAAATCAAAGAAACAGCCATTAGCTGAAGCTCTGCTTTCCATTGCCCTGTGCAGTGCCAGCCTAACTGGCCCGGCCCCTCAGTTCACCTGCCCGCGGGCCTGCTGTGGGTGGGGACGTGTGTCACCTTCTATGGGTTACCTTGCTTCCCCTCTGCAGCAGGAGACCAGGCCTTCTCATGTTACTGGCCTGATTCCTGATTCTTGTTCATGTAGTCGGAAAAAAATCTCATGAAACCAAACTTACTGTACAGCTCTGGCATTTGAAGATTAAAATATCACTTCAGAGCTAATGAGCTAACAAATGCTGACATTGGTCCCTCCATGTTTCTTAGGAGGCTTTACAGTAGTTGGAAATTTTGTTGGCTGTTATTCTGCCTCCTGGGAAGGCTGAGATTGCATAGACTTCAAGATTGATTCAGAATGTGGTGTGCAACAGCGGAAAGAATTGTCTTTGTTCATTTAGGGTGTGCTTTGTTTTTAAAGTATTTGAATTATTGAATTTCAAAGTGCTGTTTTTTAAAGGATTTATCGTACTTGAAATTCTGTGTCTGTCCTTGTGTGCGTGTGCAGGTATTTGCATATGAGTGCAGGTGCCCAGGGAGGCCAGAAGAGAGGGGCAGATCCTCTGGAGCCAGGCTTCATTAGTTATCCAGGTTAAAAAGGCTGACTTGCTGGTGACTTAGCCATTAGTAGGAATGCTAGCGCCCCCAGAATCAGGGCTTTGTGACAGTATTGTAGAGGAATAGCAGTTGGTGAGAGGCACAGTAAGCGTAGCTCAGCTTTTAGCGTGGACACAACGGAATGGTGGAGCCTTTTTGCATAATGCATGCAAGCATTGGTTTGGAGATACACATGGAAGGGGTCAGGGGTTATTTGGTGCTACATGTCTGGGCATGGAGAATGCAGGAACAAAGGCATCCTTTTGGGAGTAAGATGAGGGCACACTGGGCTTTTAGAAGGTGTCCGAGTTTGGATGGAAAGGAAGAATAGAGGACAGGTGGCAGACAGTCCCTGCATGTTTGAGGAGGAGGGAGGGAGTTTAAAGAGGAGGGTGGCTGCAAATAAAAGGGAGGAGATTTGAAGCTTGGACATCACTGTTAGCTATAGAGAGCTCCTGTCAGTCAGCAGTGTGTTAGAGACAGGACTGTCTCCCAACCCTGAGCGAGTTTTAATTACCCCAGGTCCTTCTCAGTGTATGGAAGGCAGCTCTATTTAAAGAAAGAAGCTTTATTTAAAGAATCATTCATGACAAGATTCTATGTGAATATTTATTTATGGTTTTTCGAGGCTGGGTTTCTCTGTCTAGCCCTAACTGTCCTGGACTAGCTCTGTAGACCAGACTGGCCTTGAGCTCACAGAGACCCTCCTGCCTTTGCTTTCCTAGTGCTGGGATCAAAGGTGTGCACTACCCTGACCCCCAGCCCCCTGCTGCGAATGTTTTAAGTGTGTAAGTTAGTCTTGATTCTCTGTGATGCCTTCAGGTGCATAGTCTCTCATAGTCACATGCACGTGTGGGTGCATGAGTGTCCTGATGGTTGTGTACTAATATAGGCTTGGTCCCCCCCATCATTCCTGCATGTGAGTCAGTTCCTTATACTAACAAGCAAACTTTTATTTCAGTTGTTATTTGTTAGCATTACTAAAAGAGAATGTTACGTCTGGATTCTTTCAGAAAGACTTGTAGTTTTAGTTCAGTGTCTTTCCTCCTAGGTTAGGTGCTATTAAAGTCTTAAGTATCTCAACTATGTTCTAATAGGTTTTCCTATTAGTGTATTCCACTTTATTACTTATAATCACCCATAGTTTACTCAGACTTACAAGAATTATTTATTTGTGCTTGTGCATGTGTGTGGGGCAGGGCTTACATACAGGGGCGAGGGAACAACCTTTAGGAGTCAGTTTGCTTCTTCCACGTGGCTTCTAGAATGGAACTCAGGATGTCAGGCCTGGCAGCAGGCACTTTTACCCACTGAGCCCTATCTGGGGCCCCATGCAGTCTTTTAAAAATGCATACCTTTAGTGCAACTAATGCTTATGTAACTTGTCTTCAGCTTGGATTAAAGGCAGAAAGATATCATATATAGAGTTGCTAACTTGTACAGTGTGGAATTGATACAGAGTTTCACATTCCTTATGTTTATATTTGAATTTCTTTGTTGTGTTTTTCTAGTTCTTACAGTTTTGATGAGAAGTACTTAAATTAGTTTTCTGCTTTGATTTAGGTTCAACCTTAAAGTGCAATTGCAGATTTTAGCAAGCTTCATGCTCACTGGAGTTTCTGGGGGTGCAAAGTATGCTCAGAATGGACAACTTTTTGGTCGTTTCAAGCTTACTGAAACCCTGTCTGAAGATACTTTGGCTGGACGGCTGGTGATGACCAGGGTCAACGCTGTTTATTTATTACCAGTCCCTAAAGAGAAGCTTGTCCAGTCCCAGGGAACCAAAGAGAAGGTCTATGAAGCTACTATTGAAGAAAAAACAAAAGACTATGTATTTTTAAGGATATCCAGGGAATGCTGTGAAGAGCTTAGTCTGCGGCCTGACTGTGACATCCAGGTATGTTTGCAGGCAGTGCCTTCCTTCCCCCAGGAGCGTGTCACCTGTGCCAGCGTGCATGTGACTTTGAAGTCTCATCCTGGCTGGTTGGAACTACAGCTTTGGTCACCTTTTGAATTTAAGGAATGTGTAGTATATTCCAGTCTTGTAGAAGCTCTAGACTTGTACATCAGCAGTGGAAGAGCAGATGTTTTGGAAACTGCAGTATCCAGAGCCATGACATGAGCATGTGCCTGCTTCCCTTCTCTTTGCATTAGTGGTGTTGGAAGCCTATGCTCAGTCTGCCATATTTAACTGGAAAGGTAGCCCGTCTTCTTAAAATAGGAAACTTAGGGACCATTAGTCATAGTCAGTCTGTACAGTGTTATAAGGTTGATTATCATTCATCATGTGATAAAACACACTTCTTCTGATGCTATCAAATGTATTTTCTATGCACATGGTGGATTGAGATACCCTTTATCTGGTGTTTGTAAGATTTCAGTTCTTAGTAGGTAAAATAATAGCATGTATACTATTAGTATGATCACACAAGGTCATCCGTGGCAGCTGCTTATTACAGTGCCTAACACATGCAGCCAGGGTTTTCCGTACTAATTACTCATACTAATTCCATAGTTTGAAAGAAAGTCTAAACTTGTCCTGCAAACTGTTGTCTCCATGAAGTATTTAGTGTATTCCTGATATTCGTGTTAGTATGAAAGTCTTTTGTAAAAATGTCCATTTTGTATTTCAGGTTGAGCTTCAGTTTCAGTTGAACCGATTACCCCTCTGTGAAATGCATTATGCACTAGACAGGATTAAGGACAATGCTGTTTTGTTTCCAGACATCAGTATGACTCCTACCATACCTTGGAGTCCCAACAGGTATGAAAAGAGATTTCTTAGCAAAAGAAGGCTATTAATATTAAAGTGAATGCCTATATCAGTTGAAGCATACTTTATTGACTTATTGATTGCTTGCCTCCCCTCCACCCTTTAAGACAAGGTCTCCTACAGGAACCAGGCTGGGCTGGATCTTGTTATACAGCTTAAGCTAACCTGGGACTTGGGGCACTCTTCTCCCTTAGCCTCTCTAGTAGTACTAGGGTACAAGCCAGTACACCGAGTTCAAGCCTGTGTTTGTTAGGACACGAATGAAGTGTTTGGCCTTTAGATTACAAGTTACTTCTGTGGTTTCTCTCAATGGTTACAGTTTAATAGAACACTGAGCAGTTTTGGGATATTTCTAGACTGACTTGAATGTGACGATCATGACCTTTTTACAGTGGGTCACATATATTAAGTAGCTCTGAGTTGTAGGTGATACTGTGATCTCACAAACTGGAGGGGACGGATAGACTGTTCTTCAGATACTGCTGCCAAGTAGGGAGGTGCAAAGCTATTGATCTGTTTACCTCTGTCACCCCCACCCGCAGTTAAGGCTGGTTTGTCCCAAGAACATGTAGCTGTGTGAATGTTCTGTTCATCTTTGTCACTGGGTACTGTCCCACTAACCTCTGCTTTCCTAGCTCAATTGATGAGCCACTAAGTGACTTTCCACAACACAGATAAGGTTGGGTGGCCAGGCAGGGTGGCGGCCCTGTCTTGCTGGCCGAGGTCCTGGTGTCTCTACTGATCTCCAGAGTCTCCAGCATGTTGACAAGTGAAGAGAGAACACAGAGGCCCGGGTGCTTCCTTCCCTGCCATAGTCAGCTCTAGAAATGCTTATACAGATCCACCCAGCATTCCATTGACTCTGCTCCTAAAGACAGAACAACACAATATGATATGCTTCCAACACAAGCTGTCTTGACTGCCTCACCCTACTTCTTTTTATTGCCAAATTTCTCAACGGGCACCAGTCTACATGTTTCCAGAATTTTCAATTCCCTGATGCTTTGGTGCTCACTATCTTAAATGTAGTTGTGATCTGATTATAGAAACTCAGGTCATCCTAGCCCTCACTTGACTCAGCTTCTTTGCGTCCATTTTTCTTTCCAGTCTTACAACTGGTGCTGAAGCTAATATATCTGTGACATTCTGTTGCTCGTCCATCCTGCTGTCTGTATTTCTGTTGTCTGGTCCAACCTGAACACTTCTTCCAGAGTTAGTTTTGTAAGATAACCATGGCATTTCATCATGTGCATGTACATCTTTGGCTGAGGTCTGAGTATGGTTCTGCGCTCTGACAGAGGGTCTCACTGCCTTCCAGCGCTGTCTTGTTCCTTTCTTGGCCTCTGTAATCTAGCTGGGGGCTATGAAATACCAATTGCTTTGACATTTATTTAGGCCTTCCTGGACTGATTTGTCTCACTGTAATTTTTCTTTTTACAGTGAGATGAGACTTGGAGAGGGTTTATATTTTCAGCTGTAGAGACAGACTGACTATCATAGAGAACATGTTCAAGTCTCTTTTGCTAAATGCTGGCACAATGATGATAGTTTGTTTCAATGTTTGGCATTCTTTACATATTCAGTATTCAGCCGGGCGGTGGTGGCGCACACCTTTAATCCCAGCACTCGGGAGGCAGAGGCAGGTGGGTTTCTGAGTTCGAGGCCAGCCTGGTCTACAAAGTGAGTTCCAGGACAGCCAGAGCTACACAGAGAAACCCTGTCTCGAAAAACAACAAAAAACAAAACATATTCAGTATTCATTGCCTGCAGTTGCAGAGTTGACTGACATCAGTAAAGCCCCTGATCTGCCCTGGCTCACCACGCTGGAACAGCTGATAAGCAGAAGCCATCCCACAATTAAGTAAAGAGATACAGACTACTTACAGAATTGATCCTGTAAGTTCATCAGTAATCTCTCAGCTTTGTAGTTAATGTGCGGAGTCTTCTGCCTTTAGTATTCTGTAAGTCATCCTTGCTCCCAGATGGGAGTGGTTAGTGTGTGCTGCCTTATTTTTAATGGATATTATTCAACCAATCTTTACCTAAAATCATCAGAAAAGACAGAAATAGAAGGTAATGTGGACTGAACTTTTGTTGCTCAGTTATATTTCCAAATATCTTTACATGAATATTTTAGTTCATGTAGGCATATGCCTGGTCTCATTAGGTTTTAAGACAGCCATTGAATGCGAGTGTTGGTGTGTCTGTAGACAAGTGAGGGGCGTGGAAGTCAGGGCATCTTAGAACTGCCTGGGTCAAGTATGGCAGTGAGAAACTTTTCTGAGCCGACCCGCTGTTGTAAGTTAGGTTGAGTTATGGAAGCCCAGTGGCTGGTAACCCAGGGCTGGGCCAGGAGCTCTATCAGCTGCACCTCCTTCCCTCCTGGCCTGGAACAGCATGCTGGGTTTTGTTTGTTTGCTGGTTTTTTTTTCCTGATGCTTCTTGTTTGTTGGTTATGTGATGGCCACTTGGGATTTATTTGCCATGTGCTGTTTTCCTCCAGAGGAGCACTCATAAAATAGGCTTTCTCCACTTAAGACCAAAAAACTAGTGAGGTGTATATGTATATATGTGCATGTGTATATGTGTATATATGTCTATATGTACACATATGAAGTGAGAGATAGAGACAGTGACACACACACAGGAGAGAGAGACAGAGACAGACAGAGAGACGAGACAGAGAGATGGACTGGTTTGAGAAACTTGCTCCCACATCAGGTTGGCCACAGTTGGGTGTCCAGCAGAAGCAGCTGGAAGCAGAGTATCATGGTTAACTAGGTTCTGGGGAGCAGGGAGGCAGAGGAAAGGGGTGCTGGGGATGATTTCGGGGTAACCATGGCAGTGTCTGTCTCATGTCAGATCTGGGCATGGTGGTCCCCTAGGGCTCAGGATGCATTGCCAGTCTGGGAAGAAGTGTGACAAGGAAGCTGGCTTCTGTCTGCACAGGAATATGTAGAGTCCTTTTTTTCTTTCAGTGCTGAAATGCCAAATTCAGAAAATTAAGTAGTGGCATGTTTTTATCTTCAAAGTTTGTTTTCTAAGATGTTTTAGATTTAAAGAACATCTTTGGCTTGAGTTTAGCACACTGCAACAGTTGTAATTTTTCAACAGCTCAGACAGTTACAGCCTTTTTAAAGTGTAAGTAGTTTCTGGTCTAAGTAGAGTTCAGCCTTACAGGGGACTTCTGGTCTCATGTCTGTGCTCTGTCTGTGGGTCGTTCTGCAGACACTTGGCAGTACTGGCTTCATACTCTTCCTGTTTCTGTTCCTACTGTCACCATTTTACCGTAACTGTTGTAGTAGTTAGTACTTTGGTTGGAGTTGTGACGAACAATACTGCTGACCCTTTACTTAGTTTGATTTGTCACAGCATCTAAATCTTCAAATCATAAGCACGCCACCAGAGGGGCACTCGTGGGAGAGATCTCATTGCAGCCCACGTGCTCCTGCAGCAGATGCTCCTCACCCTGACAGCAGGAGCCGTGTGCAGGGACTGTGTGTGGAATACTAGAAAACATTCTGTTTGTCTGGTTTGATACCTTTTATAAACCTCTGCTTAATCAATCAAGATTTATAAAACTTTGATATTTCTCAACTAGGGAGATGCAGATTTTTTTCCCCTTTCTTTGTGATCTAAGCCTGTCTGCAGACCTTTCAATAAGTTAGCAGTAGAAACTTAGTTGGGTTTTTGTATTCTATTTGCTGTGGAGGAAATTGGCAACTTCCTCACTATGGGAAATAGTTTTCTGCATTTTTGAAATATCACCAGCAAATAGACCACAAAAGTTTGATTCCTTTAGATTAGAGTCTAACTCGGGTTAGTTTTGATTTCATGGCAGAACACCTTCCTTTGACTCTGATTTATCTGGAAAGGTTTGGGAGTAAGCGTTGGTTATTGTAGATGCTGTGTGCTCAAGGAGAGTTAGTGTCAAGAAACTGACACTGCTGAGATGTGTGTTTAAAACAGCAGCTTTGTATTTTCTACAGACAGTGGGACGAGCAGTTGGATCCTCGACTAAATGCAAAACAGAAAGAAGCTGTTCTGGCCATCACCACTCCACTCTCCATCCAGCTGCCTCCTGTCCTCATCATCGGACCCTACGGGACAGGCAAGACCTTCACTCTGGCTCAGGCCGCCAAGCACATACTGCAGCAGCAGGAGACCAGGTGAGCGGAGGGAGGCATGTCCTGTCTCTTCACCAGGCAGAGCCTCTCTCCTTGCTTTAGAGAGAGAATGAGGGCCAGTGAGACAGTTTTTATCCTCCTCTTAGCCTCAAAGCAATGAAGTTTGTATTCTCTTAGAATATGTTGTTATAAAAGTTGGCAGGCAATGTAAGCTGGGCATAATGGCTTATGCCTTTAATCCCAGCACTTGGGAGGCAGAGCCAGCTGGATCTCTGAACTCAAGGCCAGCCTGGTCTATAGTGGGCAGCCAGGGCTACACAGAGAAACCCTGACTCAACAACCCCCCTTCCCCCCAACTCCCCAAATAACAAGAACAAGTTGACAGTGTAGACAATGGTAGTTTGACATAGCTGTCAAAACTTCAAGTCTGTTATACATTATGGGTATATTAGAACTCCAAGGGCTGGGTTTAAAAATCCTTACTATGGACTATGGATAGATTTAAAAATTATTTGGGGGAGCTCCTCTTTAGCTTAGAGTAACATAACTCCCAAAGGCACTGTGGGTCCTGTTGAATGTGAGCGGGGTGTGGGAAATGGACGTGTAAGATGGCCACTGCTCTCTTGGTGTTGAACTGCCTGACTAGCTTCTGTTGTGTCATTCTTTTTATTTGCACCATTTATTTCAGCAGGATTCTCATTTGCACCCATTCTAATAGTGCTGCTGACCTCTACATAAAGGATTATTTACATCCATATGTAGAAGCAGGCAATCCCCAGGCAAGACCTCTCAGGTATTTTTAAGGCTTATTATGTATCTGTATTGTACTTTGTTATTCTTAAGAAAAGGTGTCTGTAAAGGTGTCGGGGCTTTGGAAGCGCCTAAAGCACTAACTCTGCATTGGCATTTGGAGGTTATGTCATTGGAAAAAAATCTTTTAAATTAAGGCAAAAAAAATGTAAAAATTATGTATCATTTCTGAAACATTATGTATACAGAAAGACATCCTTTTTTAAGTTTCTCATGTAAAACTGTTGTTATGGTTGGAGTAGATTTTGGTATGTACATCTAAAAGGTAGTATAAGAAAATTGATTAAAGAAAAGTGATCAGCTTAAATCAAATTGAGTTTAATTAAAATTCTGGCACATTGTGTACAGCAGAGTAGTCATGTGATGACAGCTCTGTATGGGAGTAAAATGTTAACTGTGATCGTTTCCGGAAGTAGCATGTTAGAGAAGCGTGACACATGGAAACGGTCTCTGCGGCACACTGAGGACGGGTTCCGGGCTTCTTGCTGCCACATATAAGGCAGGGTATCAAAGGACATTTTAGGTTCAGTGACTGTATGTGAACATAGAATGCACTTATATACAGATTATGGGAAAATAAAAATCCTTTCCTTCAGAAAACACTGAAGAATCATACCACTTGCTTTTGTTGTTATATGAAATAATGTTTAGTTTTGCCATTTTGTAAACTAATATATCATGGCCTATTATACAAATGATTGTTAATTATTGCCTAAAAATTAGTTTTAGCTACACTTTGATCCATAATTTATTAACCTCTCATTTTTACTTGAGCCCAGGCATGGAAATAGAAGTTATGCTATTCAATTCTTCAATTCCTGCGACCAGCCCCCTGTGAAAGTGTTTAGAGCAGTGGTGTAGCATGTTAACACAGACACCCATGCTGTATTGTCCTCTCACTCTAGGACACAGCAGAAACCACCACAGTAGAAGATCCAGTTGCATGTAATAATAAAAGACTGCTTACTATCCTCTGAGTGAAGATTTTACTGAAGGATGCAGTAACAGTAGACTAAGGACTCTGCCCTCTGACCTCACAGAGGATGAGGAGGAGCTGGCATTTTCCCCTGCCTGTTCTCCCTTCAGGGGAAGAGTTCATTGTTTTATTTACTTGTAGGATTTATTGGTAGAATAGGTGCACTCGTGCATGCGTGTGTCTGTGCTTGTATGTGAATGTGGGTGTGCACATGTATGAATGTGTGTGTTATGTGTGTGCGTGTATGTGAGTGTGCATGTTGTATATGAAATGTGGTGGTCTCGGATGTCATGGTGCTCCTGGCTTAGAAACAGTTGAGGGAAGCCCTTATGGATATAGCATAGGGTGTTTGATCTTTAAGAGTGTAGATTATGTTAATTCTCTAGGTCTTTCCATGTGGAATTATTTTGGGCTTTGAGGATCCACCATGATGCATCTGTATATGTGTAATAGTAACTGATTTTCCAGTAGTGTAGTCAGACTGGCCCAAATGAAGAAACCTGCCCCACCCGCAGTAGAGATTTCATTTCTTCTTGACTCTGAGAGTTGTTGAGTCCAAGGTAGAAAACCAATTTATTTTCCAATGCAAGGTTCAAGCTATTTCATGTAGTAAACAAGAAAATGGGGAAATGCCTAGCTCCCCGAGCGTTTTTTTTATGCAGCCCTGAACATCCACCGTGGTTTCTCTCTAGGAAAGGTGCTGCCCTGCAGCAGAGGCCGAACGGTGGTCTTCAGCGGTAGGCTTCACTGTAGCATTAGCTCAGATTAACTGATAGTTTTCCTCTTCAGTAATAACTGCGAGAGATTTGACAGACAGAGAGGACAAGAATGAGTCACTGCTCTGGAAGATGAGCTTTGTCTGAGGGTTTTGGAACCTCACAGCCTGTCTGTGCTAGGCAAGGGCTTGCTGTACCCCTAGCCAGGCAAGAAATCAGCTTTACTGGAATGCCACAGAAAGAACACAAGAGGGCACCAGATGTCCACACATGACTGAGAAGGAACACAGGCTGTCGCTAGGGAGCAAGGCTGACCACAGACCGGCCTCTTCCCTGCACTCTGGTGTAGATGTGGCCCTGGGAGATAGTTGGAGCAGCCATTGAGTAACACATTAGTAAATAGGGGAGGCACACGTTAGGGTTAGAAATCATGAAATTCCTTGTACTTGTCAATTGTGCTGAACCTAAAATATATGGAGTTTTTAGACATTTTAGGTTTGAGTTTCAGTTTTTATTTTATTTAGAATTGGGAGATTTGTACAACTGTGCCTGTACTACACACACATGCAAACCTCCTCTGTCCCCACATGCACAAACAAAAAGAAATAGAATTGAGTTGTTTTTGTAAGGCACATAAAAAGCTGGATGGGACCCGCAGGTGGCTGTGGTCTGCACTTGTGATGCCAGACAGACGAATTACTGCTGATCTGAGGCCAGCCTTGGCTGGGTGAGGACTTAGCAAGAGCTACAGTGAAAGTTTGTCTTGAAGTTATAAAACAGATAAAGGAAAAGAAGGAGGAAGGAAGCGGGCTCCTTTCTGGGAGGGGCTCTGAGGACAAGGCTCCAAGCAGTGCAGTGGGGCTGGCCATCCAGAGGAAGTGCACCGCTGCTCCATGAGTGGACAGTAGCTGCCCTTTGGGTAATCTTTAAAGAAACATTTGCTTTAAAAAAGGGGGGGGGGCTCATCAGTTCTTGACAATTCCTGTTCTAAGTAGTAGCATTTGTAGTTGCTTATTGTATATAAGTTTATTACATGTACAAGACCCCAGCGAATTAAAATTATATATACTAGACCATCTGCTGCTGTTTTAAGGATTAATTTAAGTCATATGGAACATGTGGATTGTTTTGTTTCGAGGAAATATATAAATATGCTGTCACATGTATATTTATGTATGTCTCCCCCCCCCCCAATGGTGCTGGGAACCCAGGGCTCTGAGCATATTATAAGCTTTACCCTGAGTTATATTTATATTCTCAGTTGTATATTTTGGATAGTGAACTTAAAAGCATCATTTGCCACTGTTAATACTCTAATTTGAAAACTGCTACATTTGTTTTATTTCTTTCTCCACTTTTGTAAACACTACTGCCATTCGTGCAGTTTCCAAAGCCAGAGGCAGGTGGCTGTAACCCAGCACTTGGAGGGAGGGACAGTGGACAGTAGGCGGATCGTTCTCTTGCCACTGTGTAGTGAGTTTGAGGCCAGCCTGGCTCAGACTCTGTTTCAAAACAAAACCAAATCATCCATTGCCTTAATTTTTATCACTAGTTCATTTATGAATATATCTAGTTGCATTCTGTTAACATATCCAGTGGATCCAGGTTGTATATTTCTGCTGCTACCCAAGCCACTCTCGTCTCACCCTGGCACTAACCTGACGTGGCTCCCTGCTGCTTCTGTTCCCTGCTCTCCCCTCCCCCCCTCAGGACCGGGTTAGAATCCACATGTATGAGATTATGAGGGTCCATCATGAGCTCGTCTTTCCATGTTCATGTCTATTGACACCATGCAGACGCATTGAAGTTGGCCACAGGAGTAGCTTTTGATATCACGGGAGCCAGCACACGCTAGAAACCCTACTCCCATCTGTTGTTAAGTGTGCCACCCTTAAGCTCTGCCTAAGTAAATTATGCCCAGAGATCAGAGAATTTAGTGACATGAGTTATTACAGCTGCCCTGTCCAGTTGATGGCTTTTTATCAAACCCAAAGCAAAGCCAAGGCCGCTGTGGTTGCTCCCGAGCCCTGTGCACTCTGCCTGTGCGCTATAGCATAGTCAGCAGCCAGTAGGTCTGTCATGGGGATGGTGGAGGCTGGATATATGGGTTGTAGCTGTCCATCAGAGTAGTCTATAGCTGAGGCCTGTTCATATTTTCTACTATAGTTACTTGAAAAGATGACATGTCTTAAGATTTGCATTTAGAGTTTTTGATTATTCAAAAATTTATCTTCAGATTCCAGAAGCCAAGGCAGAGGCCTTTTAAATAATTTTAAGAACTTTTCTGAAGTAAAATTATTACAAACTGTTCTAAAGTAAAAATATCCTAAGCATACAATTCCATGGTTATGGTAGCATAAATAATTAAAATCAGAGTCAAATACATTTTAGTAAGACTGTAATTGAAAAAGGTAATTTAAGAATGGAAGGTTTCAAACTTAATTTAAAACCATTGCTCATAAAACATGTATTTGTGTGCTAATTTTGTTGCGAGGTTAATCGGGATACTTAGAAAGTTAGGTAGGTGGTGGCAACTATGCTTTATGTTGAAATCTTGTAAAAACATTTGATAGGGAAGGTCATCACGGATGTATAGTGGCAGCTTTCTACTACAGACTTAGACTCTGAGAGGGTTGGAATCATTATGGGATTCATTTGTTCATTTTTTGGCTCTGTGCTCTTAAATGACAGTGTAGTGTCTTAATAATCAGTGACTATGAATACTCTAACAGGAGGTGCCATCTTCTCTCGTAGGGTGTATTTCCGGAATCGCTGGGTGAAGACTGTCCACCCAGTCGTGCATCAGTACTGTTTGATTTCAAGCACACACTCCACCTTTCAGATGCCCCAGAAGGAAGATATTCTTAAACATCGAGTGGTGGTGGTCACCCTGAACACTTCCCAGTACCTCTGCCAGCTGGACCTGGAACCTGGTATGCCCACTTGCCACAGGTGGCTGTCTCCCAGTGACAGGTTCCTGTGGGCCACATCTGGCCAGGTCTCTTTCATCGGAATGCAGCTGCCTGTGTCCACTTATTAACTTGTTTCTTGTCTGCGGCTGCTTTTATTATGCAAAACTACAGCAGGATCTTCTGCAGGGACAGAAACTCTTTGGCCCTTGACTGAAAAACATTTGCCATTTCACCTGTTCTTTAGTTGGTGATCACTAGTGATCAGTTCAAATTTGGACTGTGTGTGTGTGTGTGTGTGTGTGTGTGTGTGTGTGTGAGATTTTGTTGAGGTTTTTGCTAAGTTGCTTTTGCATCATGTAATGTAGAAATAGCAACTATGGTGTCAGTCTGTCTGTCTGCCTGTCTACGTGTCTGCATGCACAGGTGAGGTAGAGTGTGCCTGTTTGTCTGCATGCACAAGTTGAGTGCGCGAGTGTGTGTGTGTGTGTGTGTGTGAGTGAGGCGGGGCTCGTGTGCACATATGCCTGTGTCTGTGTGTCTCCATGCACAGGTGACTCCATGCACATACACATGTGTGTGTCTGTGGAAGCCAGAGAGCCCTTTAGGTGTCTCTTCTGTCCCTCTCTGACTATTCGTTTGAGGCAGAATCTTCCGTGTATCTGAGGTCATGTTTTCTTGACTAGGCTAGAAGCCAGTGAGCCTGAGTGATCTCCCTGGGCCTACAGGTATAGGCAGGATGCCCTGCTTATTGTGTGGGTGCAATAAGCACCCTTCACTCTTACATGCTAGGACTATATAAAAATCACTCTTCATTTATTTAAACGTTTTATTTTTGTGGTTTTGAGACAGGGTCTTACTTCATATTTATTCATGCTTGCATTGAGCTTGCTATTAGCCCAGGCTGGCCTTAAGCTCACATTCTTCCGAGTGCTAGGCTTCCCAGTGTGTGCCAGCCTGCCCAGCTCAGTCTGATGTATATGAGCACACAAATCTAAGCTGGGGAGTTGAGTGTGGTAGAACTTGAGCATGAGAAGATGATCATCGCTTTAGCACGCTCACTCTTCAGCAGGGCTGTCCCTGCTCTCCCTGTAATTGTCAACTGCTCATGACTTTTCCATTCCTGTGGGAATTGCCTTTAAAGCCACTGACACGCTCTACTGTGGGTCTGAGTCCTGGATGGCACAGGCTGCTCCCTGGCACCTGGCCCAGGGCATAGACACCTGGAGCACCCTCCCCACCCCCACCCAGTTTAAGATAAAAGGTTACATTTATCTTAAATGAAGGTATTGGCAGCCAACTTTTTCTTTTCCTTATTGAGGCCAGGTTTAATGGTAAAAAGGATTTGGAATTGATAAAGGCGGTGACTAGCCTGGCTACAAAGGAAGCCCCCCATTGGATGAGACTTCCTCTCCCTGCCTGTAGCTCTTGGTTGGCCGTGAGGCAATCCAAGAATGTGTTTCAGAGGTCAGGACACAGTGGCAGCATCTTTGCAAATGGGGCTCTGTGATGGCCAGCTTGGGAATGCTTACTCTCCCTCCGACTAGATGCTGACACCGGGCATGTAGACAGTTGGCTGATGCAGCACCGCTTGGGAGAGGGGAGTGGCTGGGAAGGGCTGGAATGGAGCTGTGTTCACTGCTCTCCAGGTGCTGTTACGTTTTATTCCAGTCCATTCTCACTCAAATCCTATGGTGGTTATCTTACAGTCAACAGAACTAAGACTCAAACTAAGTCATTTTAATTAATTAGTTAATTAATTGCCCTTTCTTTCCTTCCATTTGCTTTGTCACCTTTACATTTTTCTTTTTTGTTTTTTTGAGACAAGGTTTCTCTATATAGCCCTGGCTGTTCCCAAAGTTATTCTGTAAAGCAGGCTGGAACTCAGACCTGCCTGCCTTTGCCTCTGAAGTGCTGGGATGAGAGGCAGGCAGTCGCGGGGCCTGCTTAAGTGGGCGACAGTTTGGTGTTTGGTGATTCATGCAGTTCCTGAGAAAATGTTAACAAAAGAAAGCAGAGTTATTCTTTTTAACTTTTTCTTTAAAAACATTAAAAACATTTATTTTTCATGTGTGCATGTGTGTGTGCACGCGTGCATAGATGTGTAAGTGAAGTTGCCCAGTGTCCAGAAGTTGTCACATTCCTGGAGTTAAATGTGGTTGTGCACTGCCCACCATGTATGCTGGGGAACAAACTCAGGTCCTCAACAAAGAGCAGTACATTGGCTTTTAACCTCTGTGTCCTCTCTCCAGCCCCAGTCTTTTAAAAGAAATCCAGTTTAAAACAGGATTTCTTTTAAAAGACAACTGTTTGTCTGGATTGAGGTTGGCCTTATAGTAGTCATGATTTGGGTTAATGAATCAAACTTTACCTAGCAGCGCAGAGAGCAGTTGCCCTGTGACAGTGTGCTCCTGTGTTGTACCTTCTAGGCTTCTTCACGCACGTTCTGTTAGATGAAGCTGCTCAGGCCATGGAGTGTGAGACCATTATGCCTCTAGCCTTAGCTACTAAGAACACACGGATTGTTTTGGCTGGTGATCACATGCAGGTAAGGTGTCATCTTAGTCACTGTCTTGTGAGTTAGGTTTTGGTGTTCAATATTCTGTTTTCTAAAACACCAGTTGTAATACCTGTGAGTGTCTTAGCCAATGAGCCTTCACTCCAGAACTTTTAGAATTAATTTTTATGGTTAGCATGTAGAGTAGTGGGTTTCATTATGGAAGAAAGCCTTGTTGATTGTTAATATTAGTACTTGCTTATATTAGTACTTACTGTCTGTCTGTCTGTCTATCTATCTATCTATCTATCTATCTATCTATCTATCATCTATCTAATCTGTCTATTGAGACATTTACTTATTTATTGAGAAAAAGTTTTACTATGTAGCCCAGGCTGGCCTCAAAGCATGGCTTCATGTAAGTTCTGTGATTACAGATGTGTGCCACAATATCCAGTTGAATTTATTATTTTAACTTTTAAGCAAATCCTTTAAAAGTGTTATTGACTTAGTGTGTATGTGCCCACACATACATGGTGCCCATACAGAGGTCAGAGGACAACCTGCAGCTGCCAGTTCTCTCCTTCTACCACGTGGATTGCAGGATCAAACTCAGCTCATCAAGAGCTATCTCACCAGCCCCCAGTTTATTATAATAGCTTCATATAAGTTAGTGATACTCGTCTTGTCATGCCCGTGAAATCCTTTTCAGATCTCTGTGGAAGCAGTTGTGCAGGTTGCGTTCCATCATCTTCTCTTTCAGGGTTGCCGGCCTTTGGTAGTCAGTGACGAGTTTAGCACTGGTATAAAGCCGTTGATTGGTTTTGGTGAAGTAACGATTTATGCTCTTTAAATTAGTAAGTCATTACGTGGGAGGGACTCTGTAGACACTATTGCTGTAGACTCAGTGCTACACTGCGAAGCAAGATTTCTAGTCTGGTTCCATGGAGTAGTAGTAAAATGGTTTGTAGACAAAATGAGTAATTGTTTTTTGTTTTTATTTTTTGGCTTGTTCCTGCACTTAGCATGTTAAGTTATACATAAGTTTTAGTGTTTAAGTAGATTCAAAAATACTATTTCTGTAATCTGGTTAAATTTTCTTTGTCTGTTTGTCTGTTACAGCTCAGTCCTTTTGTTTACAGTGAGTTTGCCAGGGAGAGAAACCTTCATGTTTCGTTACTTGACCGACTCTACGAGCATTACCCTGCCGAGTTTCCATGCAGGATCCTCCTCTGTGAGAACTATCGTTCCCATGAAGCTATCATCAAGTAGGTGTGAGCTGTCCCCCTGACTCACACTTCCTGTGGGCTGTGGGAGGGAACCCGGCAAGCACATGGCCAGGCACAGGTGATTTATTTGTGGTCTTTTGGGGGTTTCAGACTTTGCCTAACTTGTTGTTTTTAAAAGAATACATGAAAATCCAGAGTTGTGATTTTTCGTAAGAAATAAGGCAGTTTGATTACTAAAACTTAAGGCTTCACTGAGCCTGAAATATTTTTCTATGAATTTTTATATAGATAGATTTTCCTATGAATTAATATGTAATCTATATGAAAATTGGCATACCTCTGTTATATGTTCTGAGAGAAGGGAAAGGAAATGCAAGGGGAAAACCTCTAACGTTGACTTTTAAAAAGAGTCCCCTTAACTACAGTGCACGTGTGAGAGGCACATCTGCAGGACAGCTGGGTGGCCAGTGCTGTGAGCAGCACATGGCTGAGGGGCCGAGCGTCAGAAACAGACTCTGCAAAAGCTTCCTACCGCCAGCGATGCTGGTTTCGTCATGCCTGTGGAGGCCACTTCAGGTCTCCCTGGAAGCAGTTCTGTAATCTTTTGCAGTGACATTGCTCTTCCATGGCTGCCGGCCATTCTTAGGCAGTGGTGTGTTCAGGACTAGACAGCGTGGTTTTTGGCAAGGTTGGAGACTGCAGTTGGTGCCTTGTATCTGATACCATGTGTTTTTGTGTTTGTATGTATAGTCACACATCCCTTATGTATAGGATGTAGTCTGAGGATTGTCACTAAATTTTGTCATTATGTGAACGTCATAGAGTGCCTCTCACAAATGTAAACAGTGTCACTGTCTCCTAACTCGGTCTCGTGGAAGAAGAAACACGAGGCACATGAAGCGCATGTGTGATGTGACAGGGCCCTTTTGAGGGGTCTTTTTACAGGCAGAAGAATACACTCTGAAATAATAAAATACAACAAGAGCATAGAGCAATCATGCAGTCATTTGGAGTAGGATGTACTGTGCATCCCTGTCCTTTGTGGGTTGGTTTGCTCCAGCATCACCACGGACACAGGGACTTCTTGGCGCTGTGTGCTGGTTGTGCTAGGAGACTTCAGTTCCAGTGTAGGCCATGGGGTCCATTGTTGACCAGACAGTTGTTAGTGACACTTGGGGCTGTGTGAGACACATGAGTGGGAGTATGTGTTAACATGCAGCTTAGGGGACTTCCTCACAGAGCAGTGTTCAGCTAGGAGTGGACCTTCCTCATTGCCTTTGTATTTCGGCTTCATTTCTTACAAAATTAATGCATTTAACAATGGTGTCATAGGGACCTTCTTCTCTGTTACCACTGTCAGTGTTGTTAGGAAATCATTGGCGTCCCAGGTATTCAGCATTGGGACAAAATTAATTGTGGGCATGAATTAGTGTTGGAATTGGACGGAGTCTTTGTAGGTGAAGTAGACTTGGCTGACAGATGCCTCTATTCTGCTTCCTCTGCAGCTACACCTCTGAGCTTTTCTATGAGGGGAAGCTGATGGCCAGTGGGAAGCAGCCAGCGCACAAGGACTTCTATCCACTCACGTTCTTTACGGCGCGGGGGGAGGACGTCCAAGAGAAGAACAGCACGGCATTCTACAACAATGCAGAGGTGCCGATTTCCTATATCTGCTCTGATTCTAGTGAGCATTCGCTTGGGATTCAGGGTTGATTTCTTTTACAAGAAAATTGAGTAAACTTTATCTATCTATCTATCTATCTATCTATCTATCTATCTATCTATCTATCTATCTATCTATCTATCTAAATGAATCTACAAGAAGCAAAAAAATTGATTTTCTTTTTGTAGTAATGTTAAAACAGAAAATGCAACATTGTTAAGAAAAGCCAACGTATTCTGTCATAGAGCATTATTGTCTCAAGACTGATTAAATTTCTTGCTCAGACAAAAAGGAGACCAGTTTGAATGAGGAAGTGTTGAATCCCAGAGTCCTGTGCTTCAGAGAGACCACATGGTCACCAGCATTGACCTCACGGCCTCATTCATCTGAGCCTTCCTGGCTTTCTTTTCCAGTTTCTGGTTTCCAGAGAGGATGTGGGTGTCCTGAAGGGTTGCTCACAGGAAAGCAGCCTGGGAACCCTGAGGTTAAGATTCTGGCTGTCACAGGCTCTAGGAAGGTGGAGGGAGTGTGTGGCTGTCTCTGTCTCTGGGGACCGAATTTCTAATCTCTACTCGTGTTTGCCGAGAAATGGCTTTCGTTACCTAACAGGAACTCCTACATCCCAGAGGGTTATAGTTAGAATCCAGTGTAGGAAAGCCATCAGTGCTACTTGCCCAAACCCTAGCCCAAGCCAGGGAGCCTGACATTTTCACTAGTCTGTACCATTTAATTTTAACAGGTAAACTTTTCCTTAGATATTGCAAAGCTAATGGTGGCCTTCGGCTCTCCTTTGTTGTTTTGTCCCCAGGCTGGAAGCCACTGGCCTGGTCATGATAGGTGGGAGGGCTGACACCTAAAATCCAGAAGGTTCGGTGGCCCTCATGTGGCACCAGGGATCATATCTACAAGGGATCGTATTCAATCAGAAGGGCAATGGGCCATTTTTCTTCCCGTTCTGTTTTCAGGTATTTTCCAAGCTCCAGGATGTGTATAGCACAGCTCTCCTGGACTGCCAGTTTAATTCAAAGTACTTTGGAAAAGAATTAATTTTATAATATGAAAATACAAAGACAACATTTGTGTGACCTTTAAATATCAGACATGTAACTAGAGAAATTTCAAATGACTTTGAACTTAACCAAGACATGATTATTCAGTTCTGAGTTACTGCTGTCAATATTTTGATGTACATTGCCCAGGGGCTCTTCCATGGATAGAAAACCAGGTTTTGATTTACTGTAGCTGAATTACAAGGGAAAAAAATTAAAGTGTATATTAGATAATTAATGGTGTTAATTCATTTACATATGTAATATATTTTGATCATTATTTATATCCCCTGCATTACAGACTAGACTTCATTTGTTTCAAAACAGAGTCTCACTGTGTATCCTGACTGAAACTTACTGTATAGGCCAGGCTGGCCTTTAATTCAAAGAGATCTGCTTGCCTTTGCCTCCCAAATGCCAGGATAAAGTCATGTACCACCATGCTGGGCTTTTCTTTAATTATTTTATTTATATGTACACATGAATATTTGGTTTCTAATGTATTTGTTTATTTTACTACTATTATTTGTAATTTAACTTTTATTTTTAGCTTATAACTATATCATTTTCCTCTTCTCTTTCCTCCCTTCAATGCCTCTCCTCCATATATCCCCTTACTGTCTTTGAAATTCCTGACCTCCTCTTTTTTCCTTAATTGGTGTGTGTGTGTGTCCATCTGTCTGTCTCTATCTCTATATCTGTTTCTGTCCCTAACTATATAAATGCAACCTGTTTAGTCTCCATAAACTTACTCATCTGTATGTTCTTGGGGCTGGCCATTGGTACTGGGTAACCAATTAATGTGCTTCTCCCTGGGGAAGGCTATTTCTCCTGCTCTCAGCAGTTGCCTATGATTCTTGGTCTAGGATTGAGGCCCAGTGAACTTCCCCCTTCCGTGTTAGCATGTCTGTTGGTGTTATCTTTGTTCAGGTCATGTTTAGCGCAGTCATGTTTGGTGACACTTTATGTGTTAGCTTCTTGGCTGTTTTTAGGAGACAGATTCTCATAGCAAACTTTGTATTTCTCTGGCTCTTACAATCTTTCCACTCCTGAGCCTTAGGAGCAGGAATTGTGTTGTGGATAAGTATCAGTTGGAACTGGACGTTACAACTCTGCATTTTGATCAATTGTGTTTTTTTTTTTTTTTTGTAATGGTGATAAGTTTCCTGATTGAAGAGTGCGGTCACACTTCTATCTGGATCTAAGGGTAATTTTAGAATGTAGCTATGCAGGATTATGTTGGTTGTGGTTTCTCCTCTGAGGTCCATGACTTTACTCTCCTGGGTGGGTGGCTAGGTTTCCAACACCGGGAATGATGATTGGATGGGTTGGATGGGTCTTAAGTCTAACTCTCGAGCTGTTGGTTACTGCTAAGGCATGTGTGCCAGTATCGTACCCTGGGGGTTAGCATGTCATGCTGGTCATTATGGTTCATACCTGGATGGCACCATTGGTTGCTCTCCTTGGGGAGACTGCATGGTGCTTTCTTGTACCATGAAAGCTAGTCCTCAGGGAGGTTTCAGCTCTGCTCCAGCTGGGTCCTGTGTCCAAAGTGGATGGTGGCTTCAGCAGTCGGGGTTATCTTCCACTTCCGGGTTATAGCTGAAGTCTATATATTGTGTTGGGAATCTTTTAGACAACCTTGACTGGTAACTCAAAAGAGGATTTCTTGTTGCTGGTGCTGGTATTTTGTTAGATAGTCTATGGTTGGGGGTCCTTGTCAGCCCAGATGGGAAAATTTCATTTTAACTAAGTAAGTGTATGAGCAGACATACGCGCATTATATATTTAGTTGTTTAATGTTGTCTCTAAGGCCAGCAGTATATATCTAGTCGGAATCCATTTCAGATATATCTAACTAAATTTCAGTGATGTGGAGAAACCCCTACATAGCTCCACATTCCCCCCTTCAGCTTTTATTTTCATACATACTGTGTCAGTGTTTAATAAATTGTGTGTGCGTATTTCTATTTTAAAAATTCCAAGAGAAGAAAAGGGACAAATATACAGAGTTTATTACATCAACACTCCCCGTTTATAGGGGAGATCCATGATGTTGAACATGCTAGCTGTGTGTCCTGCCACCGAGCTACACACCTGCCTATATAATATCCACGGAGTGTTTGCGATCTCTTCACCTCTCTGTATGGGTTTGTGTGAGCCCCCTGGCATAATTTCCCACCTGCCTCTTTTGTGCTTACACATAGTGCACTGATACATGTTGTAGCTTGGCAGTCATTATTTTCTACAGTTGCTCTTAGATCAGTTGAGAGGAGGAAGGAAAGGAACAGCTGTGCCCTGCCTCTGGTGGCGCTCAGGGTCACACTCTCAGTGGCACTCTGTGGATGTGCACTGCTGTGTGCTGACATTTGGGTTTAGACTGAAGAATGTTCTTTAGCATTTCTGGCCAGTTATTTTGCTAATAGGGAATTCTCTCAGGTGTTGTTTATCTGGAAATGTCTTATTTTGCCCCCGTTTTGAAAGTTTTGCTGGATGTAAGGTTGCTGGTCATTTGCTGGATATAGGATTTCTTCTGGTCATTGGCTGGATGTAGGATTTCTGGTCATTGGCTGGATGTAGGATTGCTGGTTATTGGCTGGGTGTAGGATTGCTGGTCATTGGCTGGATGTAAGATTGCTGGTCATTGGCTGGATGTAAGATTGCTGGTCATTGGCTGGATGTAGGATTTCTGGTCATTGGCTGGATGTAAGATTGCTGGTCATTGGCTGGATGTAGGATTGCTGGTCATTTTTCCCCTCCATGCTGAATTCCCTTCTCTTTTTGGCCTCTGTTTTTGTTTGTTCATTTTTTTGTTTTTGTTTTTTCTTTTCTGATGAGAAGTTATATCTTCGTCTTAGAGTCCCTTTGTAAATACGGTTGTTTTCAAGATTTCACTTTTGTCTTTGACTTTGAGCCTTTTGACGGTACTATGTCTGGGTGCACAGGTTCACTATTCTTATATGTGTTTTCAATCACATATGCGACAGGTTTCTCTGTGCAGCCCTGGCTATCCTGGTACTCACTATGTAGACCAGGCTAGCCTCAAACTCACAAGAGATCCACCTGCCTCTGCCTCCTGAGTGCTGTGATAAAAGGCATATGCATCCTTGGACAATTTTATTAGTATACATCACTAAAGAGGAACAGGTTTCATTATGGCATTGCCATGCATGGATATCAATTACTCTGGTCGTGTTTATTCCTCTCTTCCCCTTTCTTATTCCCGATAAATGTTCTCTTTCCTCTCCCCCTACATCGTACCTGTGAGAGATAACATATGCTGTTTGTCTTTGTGAGGTTGGTTTGTTCCAGACTTAGTGATCTCTAGTTCATCCATTTTCCTGCCTTCACCCCACAAAAGAAAACCTAGCATTTTGGTCTTTCTTTCTTTCTTTCTTTCTTTCTTTCTTTCTTTCTTTCTTTCTTTCTTTCTTTCTTTCTTTCTTTCTTTCTTTCTGTTTTGTTTTTCGAGACAGAGTTTCTCTGTGTAGTCCTGGCTGTCCTGGAACTCACTTTTTTTTTCTTTTTGATGGCTGAATAAAACCACACTTGTGTGTCTGTATGTTTCTATTTGTATTACACTTTGTTACTCCATCCGTGGACAGCTGTCTGTGAGCAGTGCAGTGGTGAGTCAGGTGTGATGGCATCTCTTGCAAGCTGACTTTGATTCTCTTGGCTATAACCTAGGCTCAGTGAGGGTCACTCTGATTGTCTCTTTCTCAGAAGCTTTTCTACCAGTTTTCTTTGAATGTATTTAATGCATTTTTTCTTTTCTCCATCTGATCTTCTCTAATATTAGTCACATGTTGGAACTTAATGATGTTCTTTTGGTAATTTTTCTTCATTAGCTTTTCTTACTTTGGGTTGTGCACCCTGCCCTGCGTCTTGTTTGCTGACTCCCTCCATCAGCAGGTATTGTTGGATGCTGCTGGAGTAGTTTTTTTCATCTCAGGTGTCTTTCAAGCTTTCGGGGCACAAATTCCTTCAGATGTGATCTAGCTGAAGTTGGGTTTCTTGGCAGAGTGTTGCCAGCTTGTGAGGCTTGCTTTTTGCTGTTATCTTTATCTCTCGTGTAGCTCTGGCTGTCCTGGAACTTACGCTGTACACCAGGCTGGCCTTGAACTCAGAACAATAGATCCTCTTGCCTCTCCCTCTAAAATGCTGGGATGAAAAGTGTGTGTCACTGCCTATGTGTCCAAGTATAGGTATGAGCGCTGAGTACAGATGCCTGTGGTGCCCAGAAGGGTCAGAGGCTCTGCAGCTGGGGCCTCGTCCAGGTGCATGTCAGCTGCCTGCTGGGGCCCAGACCTGGGCTTCTGGAGGACGAGAAAGGATTGGTAACTGCTGAGCCTTCTCTCTGGCCTCCAGTAGAATCTACTGCATTTAGACCAAGGAAAGTTGAGGCCATTGTTGCTCACTGGCTGCTGAGTGGACATAGAGTAGGGTTTCTGTCCTGAGAAGGACTTTCCTCTTCTCCTGTGTGTTTGTTTGTTTTTTAAACTTAATGTTTTTATTGATTATTTGGAAATTTCATATAATGCACCCCAATCACATTCACTTCCCAGTCCACTCCCACCCTTGTGACCTCCCCCAAAACAAAAGGAGAAAAAAATATATCAAGTCCAACTTGTGTTGCCTATATATTCACTGGAGCACGGTCAAACTCCCAGTGACCAACCCCTTAAGAGAACTGAGTGTGACCATCCTCTGCTCGCGCCCACCAGAAGCCATCAGTTGGGGAGAGCTCCAGTAGCATCCTTATCACAATTAAAGAGTTCTCTTCATCTCTTCAGTGGCTTCTTGTTTAGATTGTTTCTTTGTTGGGGGAGTGGGATGGGACAGGAAAGAAGTTGTCACAGAATTCTTACATGTCTCTTGTTTTCAGCTGTGTCTGTAGTCATCAGTACCACAGCAGAAGAAGCCGCCTTGCCCCTTTATAGTCAGTGGCAGCATGGATCATGAGATTCCACATGGTTTTTGGCTACAGCACAGGTCACAGACACCATCATGGCCCTTAGTGTTAGCTTGGGCCATGGACATCAACATGTCATCCACCTAGGCAGCAGGGCCATGGATCCTAGCATGGCATTAGAGGCAGCCTGGACATGAACATTGACATGTTCTCTGGTGGCAGTATACTTTGCTCCCACTCCCTTCGGCACCTTCCCCTGTGCACATGGCTCTGTTTTGCCCTCCTTCCTTCCAGTTTTGTGAGTCCACTTTTTAAAAGCATTTTCCCATAGGACCTGCCCTTCTCTAGTTTTCTGGGGACACTATGAGCCTGCAGACTTCTCTGCCATTGCTTTGTCTCCTCTGGGAACTTCCATGGGTCTCGGGCTCTTCAGAGCTGCTCTGTGGTCCTTTGTTGGGTGCCAGCTTCAATCACAGCCTTGCTTCAGGTTTTTATCCTTGATAGTGTTCCTGGATCTGATTGTGCAGCATCTGCTCCTTCACACATTCCAGTAGTGTATAGATGGAGTAGATGTTGAGGTGGACCAGCCTGGAACACTGGCTCTAGGCCCAGATGGCAGCTGAGTTGGAAGACTAGGGTCTTCCATTCTCCTGTGATCTTGCTCAGATCTCCCCTGTGCCATAGGATGTGGGCACAAGGGTGTACGTTCTACCCAGCTGCTGCCAGCTGCGCAAAGCAACTTTTGCAGTGGCGAACTGTGGGAATGTCCGCAATGTTTGCCGGCTGCTAAAACCACCTGTAATAGCTCCTCAACACAGGGATCTGAGGGAGATGAAAACTGCTGCTGGAACAGTTCAGGAAGCAGTCCCCAGGGCAAATGCCCCAGCTGCTCACTGATCTTACAGAGAGTCTGCAGAGTTTGTTAAATAGATGCTTCTTTCTTGCTTGTAAGGTCTTTGATCAGTCTCCAGTGTCTTTGCTGATTTTGACTGGTTTACAACAGATCTGTCAGAAGGCAGTTTTCATTTTGATACCATTTTATGCTACCCAAAATGTAAGAATATGAGTGGAGGGAAAGAATAGGCTTGTGTTTAGGGTGTTGCTTCACAGTGAAAACTCTGTTGTGGTTTTGTATCTATGTTTCACTTGACCTGCATATGTCCACTTGGACAAAGACATGCTTTTTATATTCCTTATTGCAGTAGCACTGTGCTTTCTAATAGAAATGATAGTAAATAGTAAATAAACACTATAGGTAAAAGACATCATTTAAATTTTCAACTTTAGCTATATGCCACTAGAGTCTTTCTGGCTCCGGATTGAATTTGCCAGCCAGCCAGCCAGCCAGACAGACAGAAGATATAGGTAGATAGAAAGTAAGTAGATAGGTATGTAGATGGGTAGATAGATACATAGACATACAGGTCTGTTTTCTAAGTAAGAATCTTTTAGGAGTTAAGGAACATGTTTTATTAGCCTGTGCCAAACATTGAAACTTTTTGACAATCTACTAGGTCATTCTATACTAAAAACCCTATGTAACCCAGGAAGCAGGGTCTAAGCAACCTAGTTTTTCAAATACTGTAGAAAGTTAATGCAATGGCCTGGTGGAACTTGTATCACAAGTATGAACAGATCCTGAAAGTCTATTTGAGGTTTGTCTAGTCCCTGCAGAGGTTTGTGTCACCTAGCAGCTGTTGGATGGTTGACTTAGATCAGTAGGGGACAGGTGACAGTACCAGGCCTTGTCCTCCTGGGACTCTGGTGCACTGACTGTAAGAACCTTCTGGATGGTTGGGTAGTTTCCTTGGCTTGCTGTGGAGAGGACTGAGAACCACCAAGGTGGTGTGGAGTTGCTTTCCTCCTGTCCTGCTTCACTGTGACACTCTATCTATCCTCTTTTGCTTTAAGAATAGAGGAGGTGGAAGGTGTGGCCACTTGCCCAGCACATTGTCTTGGTTTCAGTATTTTTACTAGTCACATCATTACAGGATTTTACTCTTTGAAACATGACAACAATGTTATCTTCCATATTCATATCAGGAATGCGCTACTCCCATTTGTAGATTGATTTTTAAAAGACATTTGCTAAAATGTGATCCTATATCAGTCTGTTTTGGTTACCATATTCTTTACCCAAACACCAGTGGTAATTTTAACATGTGTGCTTGTTTAAAGGTATTTGAAGTGGTGGAGCGTGTAGAAGAGCTAAGACGGAAGTGGCCAGTGGCATGGGGAAAGTTAGATGACGGCAGCATCGGTGTGGTGACGCCATACGCTGACCAGGTGTTTAGAATACGAGCTGAGCTTCGGAAGAAGAGGCTCTCGGATGTGAACGTGGAAAGGGTGCTCAATGTTCAAGGTCAGTGTCCATTGGAATGAGTCCCGCTGTTCAAATGTCTTAAGGTGTGTCCACATTGGATTTTTAATTCCCTTAAATAATAGGTCTTTAAGAAATCTAATATTAAGGAAAAAAAGAAATTTCATTATTCTTTTGAGCTGGCAATGATACAAGTTCTTTAATATTAAGTTTACATGTTTATAAAGGTTCCAATACCCAAATTAAGATAGTATTAACAACTCAGGGAGCTGAAGGGGTTTGCAGCCTCCTAGGAGGAACAACAATATGAACTAACCAGTGTCTCCTAGAGTTCCTGGGGACTAAACCACTAAACAAAGAAAACACACGGAGGGACTCGTGGCTCTAGCTAAATATGTAGTAGAGGATGGCCTAGTTGGTCATCAGTGGGAAGAGAGGCCCTTGGTCCTATGCCCCAGTATAGGGGAATGCCAGGGCCAGGAAGCAGGAGTGGGTGGGTTGTGGAGCAGGGGGAGGGGGAAGGGTATAGGGGATTTTTGGAGGGAAAACTAGGAAAGGGGATAACATTTGAAATGTAAATAAATAAAATATCTAATAAAAAATAAAATAGAGCTGGGCGTGGTGGTGCATGCCTTTAATCCCAGAACTCGGGAGGTAGAGGCAGGCAGATTTCTGAGTTCAAGGCCAGCCTGGTCTACAAAGTGAATTCCAGGACAGCCAGGGCTATACAGAGAAACCCCGTCTCGAAAAAGCCAATCAATCAATCAATAAATATAAAATAAAATGAGAGAAATTAAAAATAAGATAGTATTAACAAATTTACTTAATCACCATAGTTATATAATTCCACAAATATCTATATGATACAGCCCTAACAACATATAAATAATACATGCTGTTGTATTGCATTTGGGGACTAATTTGAAATATGTTATCTGTAGGCTTCCTTAAGTGACAAGGTGCCTACAAACTTGTTTTCACTGTTCATGAAATGAATTGTTTTAAACTTTGTGCCTTTTAAATATATCAAGCATGTTACTATTATTTTATCTTTTTATTGATTCTTTGTGAGTTTCATATCATGTATCCCAGTCCCACTCATCTCTCTATCCTTTCATATCTGCCATTTGTCCTTGCAATCTCCCCCCAAAATAAAGAACACACAAATAAACAACAACAAAATAAAGCATAGAAAACATCTCACTGAAACTGTAGAGTGTCACAGTGTGTCTCACGGTATCCCCTCTGTCCGCACATCTTCCCTTGCAGATACTCTTTGCAGTTAGTCATTGGTCTGGTTCAAGATCTCTGGCCTATGTGACTCCATCAATATAGGATCCTCATTGGGACTCCTCCCAGTTGTCCTGTTGTTGCCCTGGGCCATGGAGATCATACAGTTTTGGAATAGCAGGACTGACCCTTTCACTTTTCCTAACCATTCTTAGATGGTATAGATTTTTTGGGTGGGACACCACAGAGTCCTAGATCTGGGCCTGGGTGGTGGCAGAGCTTGTGACTATATTGGTGCTTTTATCCGCACCACCAGACAGACAACTTGCCAGCACTGCTCTGGCTTGGTCTCATGTCCTTGGGACCGGCTCACCCACACCATGCCTCCAGAACCAGATGAAGCAGTATTACAAGGTGAGCGCCAGAGAAAGCCTGGTGGTGTTAGGTGCGTGATGCAGCAGGGAGAGCAACCCAGTGTCTGCATCACGGGGAGCAAGAAGTTCCCTCTGTCCCATCCCAGCCTCACTTCGCCGGGTTCTTTTGTAATGGATACAAATGTTCTGCTTGAAGAGAAGATGTAACATGTAAGCGCATGTAAGATGCTCTATTCTTTACCCACATGGGTGGGAGGGAGCAGGTGAAAATGTGGGGTTAGAGAAGAGAGACCAAATACTTGGAGCCTTGCAGTAGAATGAGGGGATGTTAGATTACTGTAAGAAACAAATGTTACAAAGCCAGTCTCCATAAAGCTTCCTTGGGAAGTCAGCTGTGTCTGCTCTGCTTGGACTGAGTGGCCCTGCTTCAAGGAGAAGGCTGCTGTGTCGGGTGGCCGCTGGCCTAGATAATCTCACAGATTGGCTCCAGCAATATGATTAGGAAAAGTATCAAGTGAGGCATGGTGGTACATCCATGGGATGTGAGCATTCAGGAGGCTGAGGCAGGAGGACTCTAACACTGGGGGTTGAGGCCAGCCTGCCTTGGCAATTTAGGAAGAAACTGTTGGCATGCTTTCAAAAGCAAAACAAAATCATAAAATAACCTCTTTTTATGTGTATGGTAAAATGTGCACAATGAAACTTTTTGAGCATTTTATATGCAGTTCAGTGTGTCCAGATAGGATTCTCACCACCATCCATCGCAAGAACTGTCCATCTTTCCAAAGGAAAACTCTGCCCATTAAGTAATACCTCCATTCCTCTCCTGCCCTTGGCTAACTGTGGTCTACCCTCCCTTCTCTCTGTGGGAGTTTTAATACTCAGCGACTCTGGTAATTAGATGCAGGCGATACAGTCTGAGTATCTCTTACCCAAAGTGCTTGGAGTTAGACACGTTGAGATCTCAGGGGTCCAGGTTAGGGCTTTTTCCTCAACTTACATGTGGCCTTTTGTGACTAGGTTTTGTTCACTGAACCAAGTGCCTCTGAGGGTCATGCACGTCGTAGCATGTCTCAGCTGGGGCACTCGTGTGTAATCACACTGGAGTGTCCGTGCTCACTGGGTCACATTTCTTGGCATCATGATCAAGGCTTCTGTGAGCTTGGGTGCAGCGACCTCATGGAGACCTTGCTTGCCGTTTGGTGGGATTTGTCTGAAGTGGACTTGCTGGATCAGACGGTCACAGTGGTTCATTTGTGAGGAACTGCCACAGTTTCAGAGCAGCCAAACACTTACAGCTGTGTATGGTTAGGTTCTCTGGTGTCTTCACCAGCACCTGTCATTCAGGCAGTTCGGTTTTAAAGATGGAAGATGTACTGCATCAGTGATGCAGAGTGATGGTCTGTCTTTCTTTCAATGTTTTTCTAGGAAAGCAGTTCAGAGTTCTGTTTCTTAGCACAGTGCGTACACGCCACACTTGCAAGCACAAGCAGACACCAATTAAAAAGAAAGAGCAGCTTCTGGAAGACTCCTCCGAGGACTTAGACTATGGCTTTCTGTCCAACTACAAACTTCTCAATACGGCCATCACCAGAGCACAGTCCTTGGTTGCTGTGGTGGGCGACCCAGTTGCTCTGTGCTCTATTGGAAGGTGCAGGTAAGTCTGTCACTGAACTGAGAGAATCTAAATAGAAGTATGGAGTAATTTACATCTTTATGCATGTGTTTGTCTGTTCCACCACACGGTGAATTAAAATCTGGCTTACCGTTACCTGATGTCCAGTATTAGTGAGAGACCTGTCATTTAGGTCTGTTGATGGTACATGCATGCTTCATTTCAGTCAGCAAGCAGTCAGCAGGTAGACCTCAGTGTATGTAAGTCTGCGAGCAGGCAGCAGATGGCCCCGAGTGAATCTGTACTCTCCACACTCTTCCAATCTGGAGATGGTCAGTGAGCAAAACACACAGACATCTCTGTCGTGGTGGTGGTCACACTCCACAGGGCAGGAAAGTTGACTGACAACAGACTGAGTGAGAACATGTGTAGAATTTGACTGAATAAATGAGAGTGGACGGGGAGGGAGGGAGAGAGGGAAGAGGGGCACTTAGGGGTAAGAGACTAGAAAGGCTGCACTCAGAGGAGGCTTCCCCAGGGAGGCTGACTTTGGAAGTGACAGGGTGAGCTCAGGGGTTACCTGTGGCTAAAGTCTCTAGTGCCAGAGCCTGAGCTGGGCTCTTTCTGTGTCCTTCAGTCAAGTGTAAATTGTATACTGTCTACTGCCTCTCCCCGTCCTGCACCTCCCCTTGCTTTGTGGTTATTTTAATTTCTTAAAAACTTAATTTATGATTAAATTTATTTCAAATGATTTCATGTATGTATATAATACATTCTAGTAATTCTCAGTTCCAAGTTGTGATAATTTTGTAGTCATTTTCTTTTAAGGTTTCTGCTTGTTTGGTTTGAGACAGGGTCTCTAGCTCTGACTGTCCTAGAACTTTCATGTAGACCAGACTGGCTTTAAACTCAAAGAGATCCTCCTGCCTCTGCCTCCCAAGGGCTGGGATTAAAGGCGGGTACTTCTTTCTGATGTTAGAGTTACTCTCGACTCTATTTTATTTTACAATTAATTTTATTTTGTATTTGTGTGTGTGTGTGTGTGTTTGTTTATTTGTGTATTTGTGTATGGGTATGTGCACATGAGGGCAGGTTTCTAGATTTACAGGTGGTTATGAACCTCTAGGAGAACAGCAAGTGTCCCTAAGCACTGAGCTGTGGCTCCAGCGGCCCCCCCCCCCCCCGGTGGTTTCAAGGCAGGTCTCTCAGCAGCTCCATTTGGAGCTGACAGCTGACTGTTCTGGCTGGCTAAGGACCTTGTCCCTGCCCAGCTCCTCCTTTGTCCTCTTGTCCCCACTCCTCAGGCCTGGGCCCCCACACTGGCTCTTTATTCACTGTCCCCTGAGCCATCTGTGCAGCCCCATGTTCATAGTGTCCTCTACAAGGGAAAGCTGGTAACTAAAGAGTCTGCTGCTTAGCTTAGGGAAAGAGCTTTTCTTTCACAAAAATAAAAATGAAATAAAGCTCATAGGTTTCATAGCTCAGCCAGGAGCAGTTCTGTGGTCACATGGTATCAGTTTCATGTCTGAAAACTTGCCGTTTGTTTATAATCACTAATGACAAAATCTGGGGGAAGGCATGCATTTCAGGGTACAGAATTCTGTGTGCATTTGCACGTGGTTGTGCGTGTGTGTGTGTGTGTGTGTGTGTGTGTGTG